>NW_024080724.1:1625801-1923150 GCF_003009895.1 Hyaena hyaena | reverse complement strand
GGGGGGGGGGGGGGGGGGGGGGGGGGGGGGGGGGGGGGGGCAGGTGAAACTGGGTCCAGAGACAGAGATGGTTTATTCAGACTCACACATGAAGCACATGGTGGAACTGGATCTTGCTCCCATGTTTTTGCTACAAAAGGTAGAGTCCTCTCCTTTCTTCTTTGGCTTCCAGTTGATGCCTATCTCTAATTTAAGGGAGATAGGAATAGGGGTCTGCCTTCCAAGAGTTTGGGTTTAGGTCAGATGACAGGGTTCTTAGAGGAAAATGATCAGCAGAGGCAAGGCTCACAGAGAAGGTGGCTGCTGTCACCCTCAACCTAAGCCTTTAAGTTTAATTTCAAATTTTACTATCCTTGTTGTAAGTCCAAATTCCCTTAAATAGTCTCATTTATAATTTATTTTATTTGATTCTTTTAAGCTTTTTGAAGTGTGTTTATAAATTTGATGCATCCTGTTTTCGTTCAGAGCACTTCGTGTGCTTGATCTAACAAGCAAAACCTTTCCAAGCACCTAAATTACTCTTGTGAATTTAATAAATCAAAATCATAAATATGGCAAATCCCAACTTCTCATAAACATTCCAATACTATTTACAAACCTAATCAAATTCTCTTACAACTTTTAATTTAAAATCACAAGTCTAAAATCAATTACCCAGGGCGCCTGGGTGGCTCAGTCGGCTGAGCGTCCGACTTCGGCTCAGGTCATGATCTCACGGTTCGTGGGTTTGAGTCCCACGTCCGGCTCTGGGCTTAGAGCTAGCTCAGTGCCTGGAGGCTGCTTCAGATTCTGTATCTCCTTCTCTCTCTGACCCTCCTCTGCTTACGTTGTCTCTCTCAGAAATAAACAAAAAACATTTTAGGCAAACCATCAAAGACTCTTGAATACTGAGAACAAACTGAGGACTGATGGGTGTGGGGGAGAAGGGGGAGATGGGCATGGAGGAGGGCACTTGTGGGGATGAGCACTGGGTATTATATGGAAACCAACTTGACAATAAACTATTTGAAAAAAAAGAAATAAATAAAAAACATTAAAAAAATAAAATCAATTACTCAATTACATATTTACAGTGTAATCTCAGATATGCCAAATTCTCTTAAGAAATCACAAACACTACAAACACCAAATATGTGCAGATCATTCCTAGATTTAAATACAGAAGTATTCATATTATGTGTTTAATGGACTTCATTATTTCTGTATTTAATTTATACCTCCCAGAGGTTAAAAAGACTCCTTGTCACAAAGGGGACTGCTTTCTCATCTGAAGAGAATTTGAGATCTCCTCTCCAGGAGCACTTATTTCAGTTGAGGTTAATTCTCAGGCCACTCATTCATGGTCATTCTTTGGTTACTATCCAACAGGGAAGCCATTGCTTATTGTCCAGAGGTTGTGGCTGGCCCTGGAGACTTAGAACCATAATTATCCTGGGGGATACCTCTCATGTACTTTTCAATGTGATACCAGAGGATTCCAAGTCCATATGTTCAAATTGAGTTATACTTATAACCCAGATCCCCTAGGTGCAAGTTATACCATTACCTAAATTATTTATCTGATTTGAGTCTGCAACACATACAACCCACCCCACCCCAACCCTATTACATCTACTTTCATCCAGTGAATGACTTTGTTCAATACCTAATTGAATTCTCTATTTTTCCTCTATTTTTCCTTTCCATCAGGGGTACCATTTGTATTAAAATTTAAAATAATGGGGGCACCTGGGTGGCTTAGTCGGTTAAGCGTCCGACTTTCGCTTAGGTCATGATCTTGCGGTTCGTGGGTTCGAGCCCCATGTCGGGCTCTGTGCTGACTGCCAGCTCAGAGCCTGGAGACTGTTTCAGAGTCTGTCACTCCCTCTCTCTCTGACCCTCCCCTGCTCACGCTGTCTCTCTCTCTCTCTCCTAGAAATAAATAAAACATTAAAAAAAATTTAAAATAATGCCCAACTGGATTCTGTTTGACTCCATGCCTTTACCTGGCTCTATGGTTGGTAAACTATATTAATTTTTGCGGCAATACATTGAAAGTGGGACAAACCAATGGAGATATAGTGGTGGCCATGGAGATTCCTTTAAGGGAAATTTTCAGGAGGGCACAGTTGGCTGACAGTTTCCATTGCCCATCTTTGAATCCATCATGGCAATCATGCTGAGGCCACATTGCCCCAGGGCTGCTTCTAGCCACAGATTGAACACAGCTGAAATATTGGTATTGGCCCCTTTTCCCCCCCACCATGTGATACCTCAAACCTTTGCTTGGTAACTCCCCATGGTGCTGGCCAAGACCATTTTAGAATTGCATTGGAGGCTGACATTTTTCTTCCTGACAATCCTCCCCTCTCTCCTTCCATAGACAGTAGACCTGCATCATTGCCTACTCTCTACTCCATCTCCTTTTGTCCTTCTCAGGCGTTTCTCCTAATAATTCCTTTGCACGTTGAACTCTTTGTTGGTGTCTATTTCTCAGAGGACTCAAACTAACAGAGGTGGGATATGAGAAAACAGGCAGTATGATGGTGGGATTTGGGGACCTGGCTCACCCAATGTCTGGCTGTGTCAAGGAGGACCCATCCCAAATGGCATGTGAGGCACTGATAGTCCTTGGCGCAAGGTGGTAACCTAACCGCTAAAGATTTCACAAGAGGTGACTTGGGGGCCTGCATAGAGATAATGAGAAACTGAGGGCAGTTATCAAACAGTTAAAGGTTAAGTGTGAGATTGGGGCACCTGGGTGGCTCAGTCAGTTAGGTGTCCGACTTCGGCTCAAGTCATGATCTCGCGGTCTGTAGGTTTGAGCCCTGCATCCGGCTCTGTGATGACACCTTGGAGCCTGGAGCCTGCTTCCAATTCTGTCTCCCTCTCTGTCTGCCCTTCCCTGCTCATGCGCTCTCTCTCTCTCTCTCTCTCAAAAATAAATAAACATTAAAAAAGAAAAAGGTTAAGTGTGAAAGCCAGAGTTCTCCTTGGTAAAGTACAAAGAAATTGGTATCTTTGCAATGAAAGCAGAGTCAGGACTTGATAGAATTGTGGAGGGTCATAGATGTTTACATGCTTAGCTAAGCTTGGTCTGTTGTGCTAAAGGTCTGGCTAAGAAAACCTCAGATTTTGAAACATGGATGGATACTTCTGGGTGCTGTCCCTAAGAATTTGGACTGTTGACATACCTGAACTGCCAGAGCTCACAGAGGTGGCCAACTCCTCTGTAATAGAAGCTAGCACTTCTTCCTTCTGGAAATCTTTCATTCTCTATCCTCTGATCCCCAAGGAAACAGGAGCCCTGTCCTCAGGAGCTGCCCCTCTTCCTCAGCTGGATGCCAGGTTGATAACTGGAGTTAAATCCCATCATAACCATGGTGAGTTTCAAGGATGAAGTGGAAAAATTAGCTGGCACATTCCAGGGGAAGCCATGGGAGTAGCCCTGGGATTGGATTTTGAGCATGCTTGACAAGGAGGCTGGAACAGGAGACTGAATAAGAGGGAATTTATTGGCTTGGGGGCACTTTTTCAGGACACTAACATTTCATACTCTGGCAAGGACTCCAGAGTTTAAGCCAGACTCACTGCTAGGACAGCTCTTAAAAGCCTGGCAATAGTGATGACCACTCTGAGCAGGGTGGTAATGCCTATGCCACCCTGGGGGATAGTAGAGGAAGGATAGGAGGGTTCAGGGAGGTGGGGATACTGGAATGGATATCTCATGTGAGGCTGAAAGACCCACCAGAGGATTGTGTTCCATGGGAGGTCCTGAGGACTTGCCATTCACCAAACCAAGAGGTTTGTGCTGGTAAGCAGGGCCCCCACATCCCTAGGTGGTGGCTCTCCTCTGCCAGCCAGAGATGGCAGTATGAAAGGTGGTCACTGGGCTGGGTTTGTAAACAGCCATGGGGAGCATAGGCCCTGAAGTAATAGAGGCCAGGTGGCAGCACTGTCCCCCTGGCAGGAGGAGGGGACCCAATATGGTAACAATCCGTCAAATTGAAGCAGCAGCTAAGTGGGATTGACCCTCTGGGGGTTGTGGAGATGTAAATAGAGCAATGCATCTCTTATGGGCTGAATGTTTGCTCCCCGAATTCAAATGTTGAAACCTGAACTCTTAATATGATGGTTTTAGGAGGTGGGGCCTTTGGGAGGTAATGAGGTTTAAAAAAAGTCAAGAGTGTGAAACCCCCATGACAGATCTTTATCCTCATAAGAAGAGGAAGAGAGTAGAATGGCCTTCCTCCCCCACCCCTGGCCCCCAACCATGTGACAATATAACAAGAAGACAGCTATCTGTGAGACAGGAAGGGGGCTCTCATCAGGAACCAAGCAGCTGGCACCTTGATTTTGGACTTTACACCCCAGAACTATGAGAAATAAATGTCTATTGTTTAAGCCACCCAGTCTACAGCATCATGTTAGCAGCCTGAGCTAAGTTGGCATTCCTAGGGGCAAAACAGATAATCAGTCAACCAGGGCGCTCTTGACATCTACAATCAGAAGACAAGCATAAAGGAGGAGGAGGCTGAGGGTGGATGGCTGCCCCAATAAAAAGACATTCGTATTTCTCAGTTCACAGACCTGAGCCAGTTCTCATACCTCGAACTCGTTGGCTAATCTTTAGGAGGGATGATCCCAAACCACCACAGCAAGTGTATATAGAGTGACAAGTCCCCATTCCTCTTCCAAGGGCTCTAAGCACATTTACTGAGGTGACTGTACACAGGGGGAGTACTGCACAGTCTCTGCTGATGTTACTCAAGTCTGTGACTGTAGTGCAAAATCAGCTGTAAGCAATATGTGAACAAATAAGTGTGGCTGGGTTCCAAGAAGACTTTATGGGCACTGAAAATCAAATTTTATATCATTTTCACATGTCACGAAATGTTATTCTGATTTTTTCCCAAGCACTTAAAAACCATTTTTACCTTTCAAGCAATACAAAAATGAGCAGTAACCCATAGCCCATAATGTAATGACTCCTGATCTAGCTTGCTAACATTTGTCAACTTAATATTTTTGAGACTCACTGACTGACTATATCTCCCTTGGTCCATGATGCTCAGGTTAGTTCTTCTTTGGAGATAAAAACCTTTTCTTATGTTTTCTCTCCCATGTCTTAAATTTGTCCCCCTCCCATCTTGATTTTGAGCTTTCAAGAAACCTGGAAGCAGTTAACTTTATAAACTCTCTACCAAAGTATGGCCTAATTTTACTTTATTATGTGGAGCAGTTTTGTTTCCATTCATCCATCACAACCTTTACCAGTGTCCTCCACTCCCTAAAACTAAGCCCTGGCCCTTGCTTTTGATAACAAAGATCCAACAGTGTGTTTCTCCAGACAAAGCAATCATCCACTAAGGTGAATTTAACTTTCATCTCTAAAATGCAATCACTCTGGCAAGCCGCTTTTAGAATAATACATTTAATCCCTACCACACGTGGCCAACTTGAGCCTCATCACAATTCTATGTGGACGGAGAATAAAGAACTTGAGACTGTGTAAAATCACTTAGGAACTCTAGCATCATGCCAAACACCTCAATGGATGGAAAAAACAGAAGCATAAAACAAGTGTGACTACTATTTTTTTTAATGTTTATTTATTTTTGAGAAAGAGAGAGAGCACCTACACATGAGAGGTGGAGGGGTAGAAAGAGAGGGAGGGAGAGAATCCCAAGCAGGCTCCACATTGTCCACACAGACCCCGAAGCAGGGCTTGGTCCCACAAACTGTGAGATCATGACCTGAGCCAAAATCAAGAGTTGGATGCTTAACTGACTGAGCCACCCAGGTGCCCCCCAAGTGTGGCTATTATTGTCTTTGCTGTTACTATCCTGTCTGTAGAAAATGAGTTGCGTACTCAATTGGCTTCAGAGGCCAGACTGGTCCTAAAAGAGACTAGGTATAGGAAAATAGGGAATGATGGGGACTGGGCCAAACTAAAACATGTACCTCCGTTTTAGCACATTCAAAGTATAAATCTATCCCTATATAGTAGTATGCTTGTTAAATAAAACCCATCCATGAGACAGATGCACCTCTCAGGCCATCAGCTTGCGATCTCTGCATCTGTGTTTATCATTTATCTAGCTCATTCAGGCACAAGGCTGTGAAAAGCAACATCCTGGGAAGTGCCCCCTGACACTTCCTGAATCCAATCACTGTAAAGAGCAGCAAACTGAAGCTCTTATCAGGGAAGGGACTTATCCAGAACAATACACCCAAGCTGTCATCGCAGGACTGGGATTCAAATTCAGTTCTTCCTAAGTCCCAACCCAGTGCTCCCCCATTCCCTACATCCATCTAAAGGAGTTTGAAACAGGAGGATGCTACGGGTGGCAGAGTGAAGCCTATAGCTGTTCATTCTGGCTGCATCACTTAATTAATTCACCCACCAATTGGCTGAGCAAATGAAAAAAATGAGTCAGCTGGCATTATGAGTAAGCGGCTCCAGCTGCCTCCCGCTGGCCAGAACTGCCCTATATTTGAAGGTCAGACATCAGAGGCCCAGCTCTCCTTGTGGAGTTTAACCGCTGGAGCCCACATGATTAAGGAAGGGAATGGATACTCACAGATTCTGGTTCCCAGGCGATCAGAGCCACGTAGCCACCTCCCTACCCTCCCACATAGGGCTCTGATGATTTAAATATCACAGCCACAGGAGCCAGACACACTTTTCAATGTCACCCCAATTAGGGGGCTTGCAAGTTTGGATGGGCCCTTGAGGGAAGCACTAAGGATGCCTGCTAGATGAGAGAATGAGAGCCCCACAGTCACAGAGACCCAGTACCCAAGTGTTATGAGGAAAATGGGAAACTTTGGAGTCCAGCTGTGCAATGGGATGTCGAGCAAATCCTGGTCCTCGTGTTGGCTGCTGCTGTTCAATGGACTGATAGGCTCCTTACTGTGCATACTGGGCTGTATTCTCATGAGAAACAAGAGCCATAACGAAGGTGAAAATATCATGTGAATAGGAACGCAGTGAAGAATTTTGGCTCTTTCTATGAAGGGCCCATAAGGTGGCAGTTGAGTGGGGAGGGCTAGTAGAAATCTTTCCCGAGGAGTAAGGTCGTGGTTGCTGTTGCCATTTAAAGGGCTCTTTCCAGGATAGAGGAACAGTTGTGCCTCGTGCGGGCCCAGAGGCAGACTGAGGAAGTTGGGTGGTAGGTAGTTTGGAGAACAACAGGAGGAAGACTTTGGTAACAGAGCTATGCAAAGACAGGAGGGGCCAGCACAAGAGGCAATGACCTCTCTGTGTCTGGGAGGGTCCAACTAAGGTTGGCTGAGCATTTGCTGTAAGAGCACTGAGGCATCTGATGGCAGGAGAAGGTATGTAGTGACTCACCTATGAGATCTCTTCCAAAGCCTCATGCTCTGAATTTCAGATTTGGTCAGAGGTAGTTGGGGGTGGGGAAAGTGGGGACAGTGAAGGAGAGGAAGTTAAACCAGGAACCAGGAGCTCTGGGTCCAGGCCAGGCTCTTCCCCAGCTTGCTGGACTCTCCCCTGCCCTCTGTCCCCCTTGCCCACTGGGTTCTGCACCCTAAGAAGAATGGCTTCACTGGGTCAGTGCATCTGGGACTCTCCTCCAGTTGCAAATATCTTTGCAGGTAGCCTGTAATGTGGAGGGCCATACTCACAACCAGGGCAGAGTTGCTTGCCCTTTCCGTCCTGGGGACCTTGGTGGTCTCTTCTTGCAATGTTGGGTTGGTGGAGCACTGAAGGCCATGGCTTAGAGACCAAAGGCCCTTCAGCTCTGGCAGTCTATGAGTTTTTAATATGATTAGCATTAGGTTCAAGAATCAAGTGAGAAGACAGAGCCCCCTCTTCACAGATCCTCAGTTTTGTTACCTAGAGGCAGCCCTCTAACCTTCCTAGCCCCCATTCCTCCCCTTTGCCCACCTCCACTGCCCTGAAAACCAAATGTGGGAGTGTGGATTTGCACAGGAAATGACTTGATTAACATCCTGGCTCTGTAGGAGATGTAGGATGAAAGGAGGATGTTAGAATTATGAAAACATGTCCGTGTCCATGGGGAAATCAGTCCATTTTGATATCCTGGGCTTGCAATTAGTCTGTGGGGAGCCAGAGCCCTGTGAGTCCTGCCTTGTCTTAATCATCCTGGGGCAAGAGCACAGGCAGCAGCCCCAACTCCAGGGTGGAGAGTGAGAGATGCAAATCAGGCTTGATAAGGCAAGCTTACTCCCTCCCAGTGCAAAGCACACTTCAGTTCCTAGCTTATAACTCCCCACTTTGCAGGTGATCTTTGGAAAAGTGGAGACAATTAATCACCCCAGATCACCTATGAATTTGACACTACCTGTTGCATTTGCATTTTTCCCTCTGTGAGCTCCTTGAATGCAGGGATGGTGTAGTCTCTGGGGTTGAGGCTAGAGGGGCTCCACCCAGTGCCCATCAGAGAGGCCCTTTGCCAGGCTGTGCACTGCTCTCCTCCCCTGCCCCATCATGTGCTTTTGCTTCCAGTGTCTACACCTGTCACTCCCCTTTGGTGGCCTGCTCCAGGCTACAGGAAACTCTTCCAAAAAGTGCAGACTGGCTGAAGGGTCTGGGAATTTGGCTTTCCCTTAGCTAATGACTGGCAGGTAGCCAGCCCCTTCGTCTTGGGACAGGACAAGCCAGTGGTGAGACTTACATTCCATAGCACCTGGTAGGATCAGGTCAAAGCTCCTTTCTGTGGCACAGAAATCAGCCCCCGTGCCCGAATACAGTGCTACCTTTAACCTCTCCTATAGAAATTCTGGAGTTGCCACTATTGAGGTGCAATACCACAGATGGCTTCAGGGAAGAGGTGGCATAAAGGAGAGGCCTTGTAAGATGAGGCATGTGCAAAAGGAGTGGCATGTGCAAAGGCATGGAGGCCTCAGTGGGCGGGGCACACCTTGTGTCAGTGAGAATACATAGGAAGGCAAGTGTAGAGGAGTGGAAAAGTTGGAGACTTCAAATGCCAGGATGAATTATTTTAGATTTATGTTCCAAGTCAGTTTTTTGCCCTATATTCCTTAGCAGCCAAATCCTTTAGAAAACAGAACATCTTATTTCAATCCCTTATTATAAAACAGATAATGAGGGCACCTACGTGGCTCAGTCAGTTAAATGTCTGACTCTTGATTTTGGCTCAGGTCATGATCTCATGTTCATGAGATGGAGCCCTGAGTCCTGAACCTGGGATTTTTCTCTCTCTTCCTCTCTCTCTGCTCCCCTCCTGCTCATTCTCTCTCTCAAAATAAATAAGCATTTAAAAAATTATAATAATAACTAAGAGTTATCAACTAGTTTCTATGTGACTTACATGGATTGATTCCCTAAGTTCTCATAACATCCCTACTTGGCAGGCAGTATTTACCATACTCTTTACTTTGGTAAAAGGGGCAGGTGGACTTTGAACCAGGCATGCCTGGGGCTCAGAGCCCTCTGTGCTCAAGCGCTGTGCTATGTTCCACTCACCATCTTTGTTTGGAGTGGGGCTGGAGGCTGGCGCTTTGCTTGCTCAGTCTCCCCTTTCTTGGATAGTGGGCTGCCAGGGTTCCCCACATGACGCGATGGCTCCAGGGAGAAGGGTTTGAAACTGCTGTTCTAATCCACCCCAGGGTTTGAAGGAAGGAACTTAGTCACACCTTAGCATTGTGTGGAAAGGGATGCATGGGAGAGGAAGGGAGAAGGTCCTACTGAGAGCAGAGAAGGTGGACCAGGTGGAGGCAGGAGGCAGAGCTGGGTCTTTTTATAGCTGGAAGTCAGGGGATACCCCCCTCCAAGCCCAGCTGTGCTGCTTACTCCGTGGTCCTGAATGAACAAGCCTCTGCCTCTCTCTGGGGTCTGTTTCTTGATTGTACCACCATGGGGTTGGACTAGGTCAACGGTTTCCAACTGTTTCAGCAGTAATAGTCAAACACATTTGTCAGTGGAAGTCCATTACATAAAACTGACAAGAGTGACATTATTATAAATTTATGTTTCATTTCAAATGTGTAAGCACTGCTTATTATAAAGTCAACCAATGAGAATAATGAGGCTATTTCAATAACAACCCAAATAATTTGAAATCGGGCATTATAAATAATAGTTGCAGTCCAGTATCTGTATCGATATCCAATTTATTTCAGTATTTAGATTTGGTTTCATTGTATTATTAAAATCCTGTTCCACCCAGAAAAGTAGTTGCAAATGGTAACAGATTTTCAAAACACTTTACCTTCCAATCCCAGAATATTCTCCAATTAAATTGATCCAGGAACTTCAAGAGGAATAATAGGCAATTATTTTGTTTCAGGGTTGAATTATTAATAATACCTAAGCCCCGCTCTCATTTCTTAAACAGTAAGTATTAAATTTGGTAAGAGATGATGAATAGGTTTCCTAGTTTAAATATTCATTGTTTGCTAGAAAAATACTTTTTGAATACAGTTTGAAGGATGTTCAGGGTTGTCATTTAAGAAAATCTCATGCCTGAGTGCCCATCTCTGACAGCTCTTCACTCAAACTTTCCAAACAGTCAAATTGATTTTGTTTTGCATGTTAAATCCAAGCTTTAGGATTCAGTTTTATCTAAAACACATTATTTAGAATAGTAAGCAGAGGAACCATGGGACCATACTGAGCTCATTGGAGTTAACAGGTTAAACAAGAAGTGCCCAAATTTACACCAAGCAATAGTCCAGTATGAGAGTATCAAGACTTCTGGCACTTTTACCCAATCCCTTGTGACTCCTCAGCCCATCTGTGGTGCCCAGAGCAGCCCCCTAACTGTGCTGGACATGAATCACCTAGGAGTGGGCTCACATGACACTTAGGTCTAGGTCTGAATTGCCCAAGGGTGCAGTACAGTGAGGCAGGTGAGCAACCTTCCCAGGCCATGGTGCCATCTGCTTAGAATCCACCGGAAGCCCAGGCTCACCCCAGAAGCTTTATCCTGAGGGTAACAGAGACTCTCACTGTGCATGTTGGCTAGCCCCCATGAACTAAAACTTGAAAGCATGCACAACATTTTTGTTTCAAGGTTTAAAATAATTTACGATGTATATTTAGACAGTGCTTGGTGAAGTTAGTAAAGGTCTTCTTTGGATCCTTGCAGGCATTAAAAATCCCAGTTTGGAAACCATAAGCCTTGGTATTCTCTCAAACGCCCTTCCTGGGCCAGCATCTGAGGGCCATCCAGCCCTCACTGAGTACTATTTTATCCTCCGATCTCCCAACCTCCGATGTTTCCAGGAGTAGAAAACCAAGCCCTCCTGGTCCTCCCCACCCCCAGCCTGTGGGATTCCCTTCTAGGAAAGTCATTACTGCCTCTCTTGGTCGTCTGCCAGCTCTAAAGTGTCTTTTTAATTGCATCTAATTTGGCCTCATCTCATTAAATCCTTAATTTAAACCGGAGTGATCCCTCCAGCTCTGGCTGCCTAATGACAAAGGGGCCCTCACGCTCTTCCCCCCTCAGCTCGGCTCCCCGGTCAGGGCTGCTCTCATTTCCAGGTGGTCTCTCTGGGAGGCTTCTGACAAGTGGCTGTCGTCCTCGCCATGCTGAGTGTGGAGCTGAGCCAAGAGGGCTTCCCAGGAGCAGTAATTACTGGTAAAGTCTCAACCCTCCACCCCACCGGTGCCCCAGCTCACAGGCCCAAAGTCACTGCAGTGACAGCATCCAATTCTAGTGGTGCAAGAATAGGAGCGCAGTGAGAAGCCTGAAATTAAACAATAACAAATCCATGATAATTACAGTAGCTAGAACATCATGCTTTAGATACATTATCTCATCAGGGAAGATGTCACTGGCTTCATGTAGCAGTTTAGGAAATTCAAGTTCAAAAATGGTAAACGAAAGTCCTCAGGATATAAACACCACTCTGCCTGGCCTCAGTGAGTGGCCATCCTCATTTCCCCAGGGCCAAGCTCATCTTCTACTGGACTCACCTTTGGTAACTTCTTTTCAGCCACCTAGTGAGTTCACTGCCCCAGGGCCTTTGCACTTGGTGTCCCCACTGTCTGAAGTGCTCTTCCCCTATGTATTTATCTGGCTCACTTCCTCTTTCCATCAGATGTCAGTTCAAACTTCCTCTTGTCAGAGAAACTTTTCTTGACCTTTTCTATCACCCCTTCTTCACTCTCTGTGCCAACACCCTGTTTTGGTTTTGTTGTTATTTTTGTTTTGTTTGTTACTGCTGGTAACACTTTTGTGACTACCCCCTACTAAATCATATATTTATCTTTTAAAAATGAAATGCAGTGAAAGCAGAGAAGTATTCTGTCCTCTTTACTGCTCTATGCCTACTACCTAGAACAATGTCTGGCACATACTAGGTCTTCAATTTGTGTTTACTGCTTAGTTCCATCTTGGCAATGCCTAGCCATTTCAGGAGGCTCAACTACCACATTCCAGCACTTCTCAACTCCAGTGGTTACCAGGGTTGAGGTCTCCCCTTTCTCTGAATCGATTCTACCAAGGAGAGGCCAAAAGAATATTTCCCTGGGAATAACCCCCAAGAATGCAGCCTAGGGACCTCAGGGCCAGGTTCAAGGTTGAGGCTTGCTGCATTGATGTAGACCTTGGGAAGCGGGTTGCTATAGAAACACCTATTGTTTCCTAGATTCTTGCCATAGAGTGGGCTTCAAGGCTGCTCTGAGCTCTCTGCACTGCTGGGATCTGAGATAGATGCACTAGGACTGAGTAAGAATAGATTGGTCCTGGAGTGCCCGGGTGGCTCAGTCAGTTAAGCTTCCAACTTCGGCTCAGGTCATGGTCTCTCAGTCTGGGAGTTCAAGCCCCGCATCAGGCTCTGTGCTGACAGTCAGAGCCTGGAGCCTGCCTCAGATTCTGTGTCTCCCTCTCTCTCTGCCCCTCCCCTGCTCTCTCTCTCTCTCTCAAAATAATAAATAAACATTAATTTTTTTTTAAAAAAGAATAGATTTGTCCTCTAATTCAGCCCATCCTAAATGAGTCCCCTCACCTGCCTGAGCCTCAGTTTCCTCATCTGTAAGATGGGATTTATCATACACACTTCACAGGGCTGCGGAGAGGATTCAGTGAGATGATGTATATAAAGGACTACCACCCAGTTCAACAAATTCCAAGCCCACTCCTGGTTTTATAAAACTACAAGAAAATTGGAAACTGATTTTATAAAATTCAGTATTTCCTTTGAATGTAGACCGCTCAAGGACTGTGAAGGTCTGAGATTTTCTCCTCCTTGAAAGCTAGCAAACTAGCCTGCCACAGTTACATGGAAGGTGGCAGAAGACATGAGTCTCCTGGGTCAGAGACAAACGACTTTATTACCCTTCGGATAGCAAGCAGCATGTACTTCTTGCTCACACCAGTTCCCTTCCTCCCCAAGTCCCACAGTGGTGTCAGAGCAGCCTCAGTAGTTACTACATGCATAATAGGTATGTGCCAAATCCAAAGAACCCCAAGTGTAGATAGCCCAAATATTTTACAATAGCGCATAAACAAATCTATCTTCACCCCAGAGAGAGACATTACCTTTATTTCATCGGACAACAAATAAACCTGTCCTCTGCCCTAGAGGGAGAAATGATCTCTGTCTTTCAAGGCTGTTCCCTATACCAATATCCATGAAAAGAGAGTCTGGAGTGAAAGCTGACAGTGTTCCTGTTTTTAAGACATGCTGGAACATGAGATCCATGGAGAATTGTCTCCAGTAAGGCCATGTGCAGAAGAGATCTACGGGAGTAAGCAGTTGTGGAGAAGAGGTGTAAACCGGGTAGCAGAGGCTCTTGCATATCTAGTTCTTTCCATGTTGTTTTGAGTGAGCCCATATGGCATATATTGCAGGCCTCCTCACTCCCCACCTCACCCTCCTGGGGTAAACACACCTTCTGGATTGCTAGGTGCACCTAGCAATTTGTACCCACATAGGGTTCAAATGGAAGGAAAGCTGGGATGGGAAGCAGAGTGCTTTGGAACCAAATTGCCTGCTAAGGTTGGTGCGTGGCAGCAGCCATCTCTGAGGAACTTGAAGAATCTGCTTGAAGGCCATTGCAGCCTGATTCATAAAAGTCCCCACTGTAATCTGCCCATCCGCACGGGGGGCAGCAGGGATGACAATACCCCAGAGATGAGCAGGCCTGTCATGTGTCCCCACTCCAGTCTTACCATCTGCAGGCATGTGTTGGGGAGGGGCACTGCCCACCTCATTCCCCCTCAGGGAGAGAAGGAGCCCTGTGTACAAAGAAGAAATGACCCCAGTTCCCCACGGTTCATTCAGCAAGCATTTAATGAGCACCAGGTGTGTACCCAGGCTTGAGCCAGAGGCTGGGGACAGAAATTAATTAGACTTGGTCCCTGCATTGTGGCACTCTCAGGCTGGCTGGAGAGAGACCATGGGCATGGGCACTGTGTTGCAGGATCAAGAAGGCCATAGCAGAAGTAAGTGAAAAGGAGTTGGCTCCCCCGGGGTGGGAATTCCTGAGTTGAATCTTGAAGGATGAATGGCCAGGAGGGGAGGCAGAGCACAGGAAGACACAATGGTGTAGATGGAGGGGAGATTTGGGAAGCAGGAAACCCTTGAAAACTATGCCACACGGTTTTTCACTTTCAGCTTGCAGGTAATGAGGCGCCACTAAAGGTACGGTACATCAATTCTAGTTATTTTTCTTATTACTAAAGTAAAACGTCCTACTAGAGAGCATTTATAAGAGATCTGTTACCAAAAGAACAGAATACCAATCCCTCCCGACTCTTTCAACCAGGGAAAACTGTGAACATTTAGTGAATTTCCTTCTAGTCATTTACATACAGGCACCCAATCACACAAGCTGGAGCCTAGGATGGGTTATCCTTTTGCTATGCCTCATAGCCTGTATCTTCTTTCAAACTCCTTGAATTAGTAAGACAGATCATGTTGCTTCACTTTTTCTAGCTCACACTCCCAGCCTCCACTGGGAATCTTCCCTACCCCTGCCAGGGTACTGGGATATTCTGACTCAGGCACTTAGGAAAGTGAGGGAGCATCTCACCCTCCCTGCAGGGAGAAGAGGATAATGGCTCCCTTCCTGGACTGCATGTGGTCACTGCCAGCTGCTTGGTGATCTCTGAGCCTGGGCACTGTGCAGGCAGAGCCCAGCCTCCTTGAGGGCACTCAGCCATTCCTCTGAGCACTGCCGCCTCCCATGTCACTTTGGGAAAGTGGATCTGGGCCTCAGCCCCTCATAGCCCGGCTGGAGCATCTCCCCTCTCACAGCTAGCTCCTCTCTCCCTGCCTACCTTGGTAAATCCCTCCAGCAGCTCAGGGTTTTGGAAAACAAAGGCCAAGTGGGAACTGATATCTGTAAGCAGCTCCTCCAGAGTCAATGGAGAGCAAAGGCCAGGTTCCTTCTTTTTTTTTTTTTTTAGGCCAGGTTCCTTCTTGGAACCAGGAGGGAAAAGAGAATAAACACAGGCAAATATCTAAATGCATTATCTGCCAGAAACATGCACATATAATTTTTTAAAAAACCCAAAATCCTCTGCCTCTGAAAGTGTAGAGAGAGCTCTCTTCCTTCCTGCAGGTGGATTAATACTCAGAAAATCCTCATCTTTCCTTGATCCTCCTGTTCTAGGGGGAGCAGGGATGGGACTCTCCCTCCCCCACGGGCTGATGAAGAGGCAGGTAATGAGACTCTGGGCAGCAGCCTTGCCTTCACACTTATTCCTGATAATTGGTCACCCCTTTCAAGAGCAGGTGGGTCCTGATGCAGTAATTGGCAGGGGGCAGGGCCAGTCCCCCAGGGAATGGAAAGGTGTTAATTGCTCTTCCCCTTCCCCAGGTGCATCCCTACTAAGGAGGGAGCCTTAAGTCGAAGTGATGTCCAGGAGAGGCCCCACAGATGCCAAGGGCAAAGGTTTAGCACTTCCCTCGACACTATAAAGCGAATAAGGTTGACAGGCAATCCTAAAGAACTTGCTGAGGTGAGCGGGAGAGCTGGCACATAGAAGCCAAGGCTGTGAGACTCCACACCTCCTGGATTGACCACCCTGCTGTCCTGTCTCTTGCTCAGTAGACCGAAGGGAGGGATCTCTCACAGCCCTTTCCAGTTGAGGTCTACAAATCTGCCAACCTGGGGAACTGGAGCAGGACTCAGGGTGCTGAGTCTCTTTCACAGAGGGCTTTCTTGCAGGAAGTGTTTGTTCAGGGCATTGTTCTCTCTTAATAATACTCCACACCCAACACATTTTATTCATTGGAAATTACCTTCAGCCCAAAATTTTATCTGCCTGATCCACAGAGTAATTGGAAACAGGAGGATTTCCCTCCGACAGTCAGTGCTAGAGAAAATAGATTATACTCCCGTCAGAGGGCGCGGCGGCCGGGGTCTGCAGCATGTGAAAATGCCCAGGCAGTTTTCCAACAGCAGCTGAGCGTTGGTGTTCCGTTCTGCAGGGGGAGCATCAGTCAGGTCTGGAGTGGGGCAGCGGGCCCTGCTTCAATCATCCCGGGGCCTTCAGGAGGTGGGTATGCAAACGTGCCTGTGCATGCGCAGCTCATAGTACCCCCTTGAGGCCGTGGCCATCCTGAAGGAAGGTCTTAGACACAAGAGACCTCTCTTAGTTAGGGACTCTGGCTCTGCTTTCCAGCATCACCCAAGCCAGAGTCCTGGGGCTGTCGAAGCCTTCCTTCCTTCACACCCTCTTCCCGATCAGTGCCAGGTGCCGGTACCACACCTGCGGCCTCTAAGAATTCTTGTCCCCATCAATATCTTAATCATTTCAGACCTCCATAGTAGCCTCCTTGCTGGTGTTCCTGACCTCAGTTTATTCCCTCCTATCAATACTCCCTCTCTAGCCAGAATAAGCCTCATGAAATTCAAGTCTGATCTGACTGCTCCCTTGTCTAAAACCCTTCTGTGGTTCCGAATTATCAAATCATGGCATACAAGACCTTTCAAATGCTGGCCTCTGCCTCTTCCTCCTGCCTCATTGCTCATTTCCAGCCCCGGTCTTCTCCAAAAATACTACACCATTTCCTACCTCCAAGCCTTTGCTACTATTATTCCTATTGACTAGAACGTTCTTCCTCCTGCTCCAGAAACCCAAATCCTACTTATGCTTCAAGGACCACTTCTGATGGTACCTTTAAGCCTTCCTGGGAAGACTGACCCCTAGTCTTATTCCAGCTTCGGAACTTTTATGTCTGTGGTAGGTAGAATAAACTTGAAACCTCTGAATATATTACCTTACATGGTAAAATGGACTTTGCAGATGTGATTAAGGATATTGAGATGGAAAATAGCCTGGATTATCCAGGTGGGTCCAATTACTCCTTATAAGAAGGATACTGGAGTGTGAGGGCCAGAAAAGGCATGTGACAGTGAATGCAGTGATGATGGGGCTAGGAATGCAAGCAGCCTCTAGAAGCTGGAAAAGGCAAGTAATTGAATTTTCCCCTACAACCTCCAGAAAGGAACAGAGTCTTCCTAAGACCTTGATTTTAGCCCAGTGAGACTCGTGTTAGATTTCTGATCTCCAGAATCACAAGATAATACATTTGTATTGCTCTGTGTCACTAAGCTTGTGGTCACTTGTTACAGCAGCCATGGGAAATTAATACAACATCATATTGGAGGTAGTTGTTCATGTCTCTGAGTCCCTGGGGACAGAGGACAAAGGCTGGGGCTGGTCCTCCCCTGTATTTCTAGCTCTCAATACAAGGTCTTCCAGAGAGATGATGCTTCACAATTACTGGATGGGTGAGTGAGTAAGTAAGACATTTCCTCTCCCTGGCACCAGCAGACCCATTGTGGACAACAGGACTTTGAGGCTTCTTGGGCTGAAATGAAATGGAATTGATTTCATTTCACACCCAGAAAGCATGGTTCCCTGTGCTACTAACCCTATGCCCTCCCTTGCCACATCCAAAAACATTAATTACATTGCCTCAAAGGCATCCTCCCTTGGCTAGGAGACCACTTAGCCTTCCAGCCCTGGCTCACTTCTAGTAACTCCCATGTACATCGACAAGGAAGTTAGACTCCAAGGCTTATGGAACATTAGGACTGCAGGAGCCTCTGCAGTCTCACTTCTCATCATTTACAGATGAAGAGACTGAGGCTGAGAAAGGGAAGGAGCCAACGTGGTCCAACTGTGACAGTGTAGTGCCGTGGGGAGAACCCAGCCCAGGATTCTTTCACCTGCCCCTCCCAAAAACCCAGATGCCAGTATTAACATCCCCATTTTACAGATGAAGAAACTGAGGCACAGAGAAGTCAAGTCACTTGTCCATGGTCTGGTAGTTAGTGGTGCTGATTTGAACAGATCATTGCTCCAAAGTCTCCCCTCTCCCCATCTTTGCACTGTGCTTACAGATGGGGAAACTGAGGCCCAGATGGGTCTAGGCAGTGGTAGCTGAAGAGAAATCAGGTTATGGATACTAAAGTTCAAATCAGAGCCCTCCAAACCCACAAGGTGGGGAGTGCCTGGGCTAAAAGGAGGGCTTTGGTGTTTGCCTTCTTCAATTAGGCTGTTTGCTTCTCTGAGTCCAGGGGATAATTTAACTAATGGTGCTGGTTTTCTGACACTATCGATCGGTGAAGATTAAATATGTTTGTCACAGTCAAGTGAACTAATCACTTTATTGTATTTCAAATACTAATTTCATCAGATAGATGTTGGGAGGTGACCCCGGGGAGGTGTAGGGAGACGAGCACGTGTGCAGACCAGGGCGGACAACAGTGCAATCGATGCAGCCAATCTGCCTAGAGGTATCTGGGATATCAGGCTTTCCGGATGCCTGCAGCTGTGCTGCTCAGACAAGAGGAATCTGCATTTCCCCCGGCCTCCTTCATCACTGTTTGAGGCCCTCGTGAAATTTCTCAGGAGAGGCAATTTCTCAAGCATTATTGGAAAATGGTAGATGTTTCCAAATAGCTATCCTAAATCACCCCCTAGCCACTAATCCCACAGCCACTCTGACACTGCTGGATGCAAATGCTGCCGCTCTGAGCCATTAGCCATCCCAGGAACCACCAATTCACGGCAAAACCTGAAAATGAACTAATCTGTCTTTCAGGTTTGGAAAGGCTTTGCCATTTCCATAGCTCAGCATGTTGGACAAGGAGACCCAGGGCTTATTAAATCATCCCCCGGCTCTGGCACAATTGAACAAACCTCTCCTTTAAAGAG
Source organism: Hyaena hyaena (assembly GCF_003009895.1). Lineage (NCBI taxonomy): Eukaryota > Metazoa > Chordata > Mammalia > Carnivora > Hyaenidae > Hyaena > Hyaena hyaena. Next base: position 1,904,038 of record NW_024080724.1, on the reverse strand, counting down.
TAAGTACATACACTTGGGCAAACACACACTCGCATGCGTATACACGCAAACACAAGTTCATGCACGTGTCTGGACACAAAGACACACAGATGCAAACATGTACACATACACACTCATAAAAGCACACACACGTGGCTTCACGAACATGAAGATAGACATGAAATGCACACCCCACAGATGTACACTCATGTAAACACACATACACACATGTGCACACGCTCACAAACAAGACTCAAAAGTTCCCAAGGAGCAAGATGTTTTCTAAACACAGGAGACTGGTTTGTCCTCCTGCTCACAGAAGCATCTGCAGTGATCTGACTGGGTGATAGTGAAGACAGGGTCAATTTCTCTGGACACAAGCCCACCACCAAATCTATCTTCTTGTTTAGGCAGATTTAATCCCACCAAACAGAGGCCATCAGTTGCAGCCCTTTCAGCTAAAGTATCTGTCTTGCACACTTGGGTTTCTGAGATTCAGTCTTGTGTCAATGAGACAAGGGAAGGGGCTGTTTCCCAACTTAACTTTAGATGCTAAGGAGTGACCCATACGATCCTTGTGAGCACTCACATAAATGGCCTTAATAAAAAGAGTCCTTTCCAGAGGAAAATATGTGCTTCTGCTTGGAAGAAACTTCCATAGCTGCTCACAGAGCACCCCAGGCTGTCTGGACATGCTTAACCAGAGCCCCATCATCAGAGGACAGTCCTTTTATATGGGCTGATGCTTCACATTGTACAGTTTTCAACAGCAACTCTGAAGTAGATAGGCTTTGGAATTTACCATCCTTATTTTATAGATGCAAAAGCTAAAGCCCAGAGAGGGGAAGAGACTCACTAAAGGGATCCAGACAATCAGTGGCAAGTCGGAACTAGAGTTTGGGTTTCTGACTCCAAGACCAGCGCTTTGTAAATCTCTGGGCACTCTGCCCAATCTTTCATAGGCTTGCAAAGCTCCCTCTTTTATTACATCCTTATTCTGTGTCCAGTCTTCTACTCATTGCTAGATTTGCTGATTGCAGTTATGCCCTTGATCAGAAGTCCCCATATATTAATACCATCAGACCCGATATCTGCCTGTGGGGCTGGGTTGAGTAGGACAAGACCCATGTTCTTGCCAAGCAATCTCTATTTTTAGAAGGTTATTTTTGTGACTTAGAATCCCTGAAATCTGGAGCTTTCATGGGGATATTGTTCAAGCTTGGGGAGATACATCCTTCCCTAGGAATCCTACTGGGTTAAACAAGATAGAAAAAACTAGCGGCAACTCCCCAGGGAAACATTGAAATTCAGAGCAACAACAAACAGATTTGCTGAACATTCTGAATCTTTGAGCATCATTAAAACCCAGAGAACTGTGTGCTAAGTGTGTAACCTGGCCTTCAGTTTCTATTCATGCAATGAAACTCCAGATGTTTTACCCCCTGAAAAGATGTTTTACTATATGACAGAGTACCCAATTTGCAAAAAATATCCCAGTACCTACCCCCAGCCAGCAAAACATTGGCAGCCTGCCAAATCTCCAATGCATTTGTTACAAGCCAGACCTAGGAAATGTTCCACGCGTGGGTTTTGAGGCCTGATGGATTTGTAATTGGAAGACCTGAGCTCTAGCCTCTGTTCTGCCTTCAACTTGTCGAGTGAGTTGCCTGAGGCCTACAGAGCATGAGGCAGAGCTGGCACTGAACACCTATCTGCATGCACCTTTGAGCAAATAAGAGTCAACTCTAACAAGATCAAGCACATCTGAGCACAGGCTGGGAACAGGGAGAAAGCCCATGTACAGTAATCATGTCCAGAGTATCTCCTGGTCACCACATCAGAGAAGGAAGTATTCTCTGTCCATTGCATTGTTGCCTGTGGGCTCCTGGGAGCTCCAGCCTGCTAGGTGCCAACAGTCCTTGCGAGGGCCTAGGGAGGGCCTGTAGGACTCCCTAAATGGGGTCCTTGGGCAGATGGGCATTCTGGATGCCAGGTGGAATTTTCAGGATGGAATAATCAATGCTGTCTCTTCAGCTCTTGTCATGATGGCCACGAAGTCCCCTTCTCTGCTGTCGGCCACTGGCCCTCTCTGTCACACGTACTGTTGACCACTCACTACTTCCAAAGTCTCTGAACTCCCTTGGTTCCCAAGACTACATGTTCCAGGTGCTCCGTCTCTCTGCCTGTTCCTTTTCTCCAGCCTTTTCCTTGAAGGTTAGTATTCTCCAGGGCCATAGTTCTTATCAATCAATCAAACAAGCATTTATCTATCTACTCCCTGAACTATCTCACCCACTCCCACGTAATGCACCCTCAACATTCAAGCTTCAGACTTATCCATCCAACTGTTTAACATCTCCATTTGATGTCCCTCAGGAATTTTTCTCACACGACGAGTCCAGAAGCAGGCAGTGTCTGGCATTGACTCAGCAGTTTCAGCATGTCAGAGCTGATGTCTCTGTGCTTCTCTTGGCTTTTCCCTCATGCTTGCATGAAGGCAGCTGTAGTGCCAGCCATCCCATATGCATTCTAGATAGAAAGAAAGATGTGAAGAAGGGCAAAGGGGCCCCAAGGAGAGTCTTCCAATAAGCCCCACAAACAGCTTCCACTTGTGTCTCATGGACACCCCCTCATTCAAGGTGACAGACTATCCTATCTGCATACAGTTTTAATGGGCATTGTGCCATCCCTATTGTGGAAATAAGAGGAGGAAAAGGAATAACAGGAGACCTCTCTCCTGACTGCACCAGGCTTCTCCCCACAACCCCTCATCTGTACCCTCATCTCTCCCAGCCCCTCCACTAGATCCCCATGCACAGCCAAAATGATGTTTCTAACACGTTGACTGGTACCATTACCCGCAGCAGCGCCTTCCGCAGGGGTCTGCCCCATCCTGGATGCCCCTAGGTAAGACTCACTGGCCTGTAGGTAAAATTCTTGACTTGGCACTTGAGATCCTGGAGAATTGGTATAATCTTCAGAGTTGTTTCTCTGCTGTAGTGTTCCTGGTGTATTTCAGACAAAGATAGTGCAGTCATCCTTGAGGGGGAAGGGCTGATAACAGGGGATTTAAAAAACATTAGCTCTGGCCTGCCCAGATAATGAATAGAGGAGAAGGTTATCTATCTCACTGATTTATATTGTTACGGTTCCGGTTCCGGTTCCTTCCTTAGACTGAAGTGGGAGCGTCTTTACATCTCCCGCCCTCCACATTTGCTGCATCAAGGAAATCACATTTTTCACGAACCATGGGAATTACTGAATGGCAGTGGTTTTATTTGTTAAGGGTTGAACTTGGCCATTTCTTCTACCGGGGGCTGAGTCCTGCTGTTATGCACAACTTCTCATCCAGAGAGACACCATGGAGAATAAATTAGGACCAGGACTCAGTGTGACAGCTGCAGTCTGGCAGGGCCCTGAGGTTTGGGGGCTAATGGGGTCTCACGGCAGGCGGGAGCTGCTGCCAACCGGGTTGGGAGGAGAGGTGGGGTTGAGACTTTGAAAAACGAATGGAAGAATTTTGCTACTTCATAAAACCAGTGTCAGTGGGTAAATCATAGGCTGTGCAGGGCTGAGAGGGTTGGCAAGGTCTTCATGATCTGTGAGCTCTGGGTTCTTAATCTGAGGACTGAGGCTAGGTTTTATGGGGGTCTATGAACCCATGAAATTGTGTGTAATTTGTTCAGGGCATATGTGCCTTTCCCCGGGGTTACAATCCATAGCTTTCATCAGTTCTCAGTTAAGAACTACTGGTCTGGTTCAACCCACTCATCACACAGAGGAGAACGATATGGGGTCCTTGGAAGAGAAGAGACCAGTTGAGTTCCCTTAGTGGGAAAGGGGTAGAACTAGAATTAGGAATCAAGAGACTCAGGTTCTAAATTGACCTAGCCAGATTCTGGGTGTGTGACCTTGCGCTGGTCACCTCACCTCTCTGAAGGGTGTTTTATTATTTATTTTATTTTTAAAATATAATGTATTGTCAAATTGGCTAACATGCAGTGTAAAGTGTGCTCTTGGTTTTTGGGGTAGATTCCCATGGTTCATCGTTTACATACAACACTCAGTCCTCATCCCAAGTGCCCTCCTCCATGCCCATCACCCATTTTCCCCTCTCCCCCAACCCCCATCAACCCTGTTTGTTCTCTGTATTTAAGAGTCTCTTATGGTTTGCTTCCCCCCCTCTCTGTTTGTAACTATTTTTTTTCCCTTACCTTCCCCCATGGTCTTCTGTTAAGTTTCTCAAGATCCACATGTGAGTGAAAACATATGATATGTCTTTCTCTGACCGACTTATTTCATTCAGCATAATACCTTCCAGTTCCATCCACGTTGCTACAAATGGCATGATTTCATTCTTTCTCATTGCCAAGTAGTGTTCCATTGTATACATAAACCACATCTTTTTTATCCATTCATTAGTTGATGGACATTTAGGCTTTTTCCATAATTTGGCTATTGCTAAAAGTGCTGCTATAAACATTGGGGTACATGTGCCCCTATGCTTCAGCACTCTTTACCTCTTGGATAAATTCCTAGCAGTACTATTGCTGGGTCATAGGGTAGTTCTATTGTTAATTTTTTGAGGAACCTCCACACTGTTTTCCAGAGTGGCTGCACCAGTTTGCTTTCCCACCGACAGTGCAAGAGAGTTCCCATTTCTCCACATCCTTACCAGCAACTGTTGTTTCCTGGGTTGTTAATTTTAGCCATCTGAGTGTTTTATTATGCATACAGTTAAAGAGTTGTAGAGGGGCACCTGGGTGCCTCAGTTGGTTGAGCATCTGACTCTTGATTTTGGCTCAGGTCATGATTTCACAATTCGTGAGCCTGAAGCCTGCATCAGGTTCTGTGCTGGCAGTGTGGAGCCTGCTTGGGATTCTCTCTCTCCTTCTTTCTCTGCCACTATCCCTTTCTCTCTCTCTCTCAAAATAAATAAACATTAAAAAAATAAAGAATTGTAGACAGGATTAAATAAAGGAATTAATGGACTTCCAACACTTACCCACAATGTTAGTATGTAGTTAATTTTTAATAAATATTCTGTGAATCACTGTGTAACTTTGAAAATCATTCTTTTTAGCTTTCATTCATTCAGCGAATATTTATTATCTGTTATATACCAGGACATTGGATGAATAAATAGGCACAGTAACTGCCCTGATGGAGCTGGGAATTAAGTAGGAGATCAAGTTAAGAAAACAGATCATTGCTATTGCTATAACTATGAACTATGACATTGTCCATATAACTGTTGTAATACAGTGTGGTTAATGTCCTAGCAGGATCAGCACAGAACCTGGGAGCATGGGGTGGGGGTGACTAGGGGTGTGGGGAATCAGGAACGACTTCCTGGAGGAGGTAGCAACTAAGCTGAGATGTGAGGGAGAAGAAGCAGCAGTTGGCCACACAAAGAGAGGGCTGGAACATGGTGCAGAAAACAGCCTATGCAAAGGACCAGAGACAAAAGAAAGCTTTTTTTTTTTTCCATTTCTTTAGGGAGGTAGAAATAGATCAGACTTGCTGTTTTCAGCTGCTGCAGGCAGCCAAGAGAAACCACGCCAAAATCAACAAGCATACCCGGCACATCTGCATCCCCTCACCTTTCATCATCTATTTATCTTTCCATTCATTTGTTTAATGTTGGCACGTTTGTACATAATCATCTTCTCCTCCCTGTTGATCCAAATGGTACAGCCTTTCTCTAGCTAGCCTCAGAACTCTTTCAGCGTTCCCTCAGTGGAGATGAGGATGCTGGATGAGTAACTGATTTACATCAGGTGGTGCTAGAATTAGAACTCAGGCAGAGCAGTCTGGTGAGCTAATGTCATCAGAGGCAGACAATCACTGTGTGGCTTGCTGGGCTGTCCTAGGCTGGCCAAGCTTCCTGGGTCGCTGTCCTGCCAGGGACAGCCTGAGTGATCACCCTGGAGATGATTAATTCCTGCCTCTCTCGGCCAGCCCTGGGTCTGCAGCCAAGTGCTGCTGTCATCTCTTTATTCTTCTGTTCCACCGTTATTGAAAATCAATAAGCCGTCTAAGCCAAATGAAGTTCAGTGACTGGGACCAAGTCCATAAATCAAATAAAAACTAAATTATATTTAAAAAGGGAAATAGGAATAAGAAGGCTGCTTCGAGGTGGAGCTGGAGTCCCTGAGCTGGAGGTGGAGAGATGAGCAAGAAACCGGTACTACCTGCCTAGGGGGCATGGTATTGGGGCTGAAAGTGTCTCACAGAGCACCCCTCCCTTTTCCAGATCACAAGACCGAGGCCCTGAAAGAAGAATTTCCCCTCTGGTTGCATGGTGAACGGCAGGGCTGGCTCCAGACCCAAGACCCATTGATATTCTCCCTCTACCAACTGCCATTCAAATTAATGAAAAACAACAGCTGAATTGAAGTGAATTTAAGAGGAAACCAAAGAGAGGCTTTAAATTTTTATGTTGTCAAATCTATAACTCTTTTCCTTAACAGTTTCTGCCTTTAATGTTATGCTTTACAGTCCTAAGCAAAGATGGCTGTTTCCAGGCAAAGAGTAGGCAGAATCATTCCTGAAGCTCACATGGGGCTGGGAATTCCTCATGTTCCCACCAGCTAGAGAGGATAGATATCTTTAAAACATCAGGGATTGAATAGGGTCTTCAAAAAGGTAACGCTTTAACAATGAGGCAAAATTAACTCTGGACCAGTGCTTTGTGAATCTCAAAAGGAACTGATGTGTGCTCCAGAACGAAATCCAATGGTGTTTAAAGGAATACAACAAAATCCAGCAATCAGCAATGTAAAATTTATAACGTCCAGCATCCAATAAAAAATTACCAAGCAGGCAAAGTAGGAAAATGTGATTCATCACCAGATGGAAAACTGATCACTAGAAACAAACCATGAAATGATAGAGAATGGTATATTTAGCAAAGAACATTAAAATAGCTATCATGATCCACAGGGTTCAGAAGATAGAGGAAAATGTGACCATGATGAGGAAAGAAATGGAAGTTTAAAAATTTTTAGACCCACGGGGAATTTCTAGAAATGGGGAAATACAGTATCTGAAATGGAAAAAAAAAAAAAAACCACATGGGATGGTATTAATACCAGATTGGACTTTGAAGAAGGGAAACTAAAACTTTAGAAACTATCAAAAATAAAACATATGCTTACCATATGATCGAGAAATCCCACTCTTAGGTATCCACCCAGGAGAAATGAAAACACTCAGATGAAGACTTGAATATTTACTGCTTTGTTCATAATAATAAAGAACTGGAAACAACCCAAATGCCTATAGATGGATGAAGGAATAAACAAAATGTGACATATCCATACAATGGGATACTAGGCATCAATAAAAGGACTAAACTACTGATACTTTCAACAACATGGATAACTCTCAAAAACCTTATGCTGATTGCAGTTCTATGAAATTCTAGAAAAGGTAAAACTATAGGAATAGAAAGCAGATCAATGTTTGACTAGGGTGAGGAATGAGGGGAAGGAATTGCCTGCAAAAAGGCAAGGGAGAACATTTTGCAGTGATGGAAATGTTTTCTATTCTAATTGTGGAGATGACTACACAACTGCATGTGTTTGTCAAAACTTATTAAATTGTTATGTGTGTGGGGAGATATGGGTGTGGTTATACAAAGGTAATGAAGGGAATCTTTGTGGTGAGGCAACTGCTCAGTATCTTGACTGTGGTGGTGGATACGCCACCCTACACATGGGATAACATTGTATAGAACTAAATACACACCTATAAATGATTACAACTAAAACAGGAGATATGAATAAGATCAGTGGTTGTTATCAATGTAAATATCTAGGTTGTGATACTGTACTGCAGTGTTATAAACTGTTACCATTGGGGAAAACTGGGTAAAGTTTACATGAGATCTCTCTGTGATGTTTATTACAACTACATGTGAATCTACAATTATCTCAATAAAAGGTTCAATTAAAAACTCATACAAATAAAATTGTTAAATTTTATCATATATAAATTATTCCTCAATGAAGCTGATATTTTAAAAGTTCTGTATGGTTCTCTATAATAACGTTACACTGGGGTACCTGGGTGGCTCAGTCTATTAAGTGTCTAACTCTTGATTTTGGCTCAGGTCATGATCTCATGGTTAGTGGGACTGGGCCCTGTGTTGGGCTCTGTGCTGACAGCGTGGAGCCTGCTTGAGATTCTCTTTACCTCTCTCTCTACGCCTCTCCCTTCACTCTCTTTCTCAAAATAAATAAATAAACATTTATAAATAAGTAAAATTACATTTCTCTTTATAACCTGCTCTTTCATGAAATCTTCAACAGGACTTTTGCTCTATTTGTATAGAAAATTACAAATTAGAAATATTTAGGAGTTCTGTATTTTTTTTTCTAACACACCACAAAAATTATTGATGATTTGTTCATTCCTAAACTAATAAAGATACTGTCTTGAGTAAGAGTCCTAAACTACTCCTAGGAAAATGTAAATGTCCACCTATATTTTCTTTTTATTTCATGTTTTCCGTTTGGATTTAGTCTACCAATGAAATTTATTTTGGTCTCTGTTATTACAAAAAAATGTTTCTATTTTTCCAAATGGTTAGCAGGTAGTGCTGACACCACTTTAGTGTGATCCATTTCTTCCAAATCCCCACATACATATTTAAATGGTTACCTTTATCATGTACTGAATTGGCACCTAATATTTTCATCTATTTGTAGACTCTCTGCTCTGTTCCATTGACTCAAATGTACCAAATTTCTTTGCCAGTACTTCCCTTTTTCTTTATTGTGACTTTGGAATATGTTTTAATGCCTGGTAGTATAAGTCTCCTCTTTCACTATTTCTTTTCAAAATATTCTTAACTATCCTTGCACATTTATGAACTTCAGAATCATTTTGCCAAGTTTTCAAATGTCCTGCTGGATTTTAACTGGCGTCTTATTAAATTTACAAGTCCATTTGGGGAAAACTGATAACTTCACATTGCTGAATCTTTCTACCCAGGAACACGAGATGTCCAAGGCCACCACACTGCACAACCCCACGGGGCACCATTAACATTGGAGTTGTGAATGTTCAGCCTGTGTGGCCATAGACAAAGGGCCATAGATTTATCTTTCCATTTATTCAGGTTGTCTTTACATGTCTCCGTAAAGCATTGTAGCCTTTGTTACATAAATTTCTTGTTACATTAATTTCTGGGTCATTTATATATTTGCTACTATTGTGAGTGGGCTCTTTTTATCCTCTGGGTTTTCTTGCATCTTATTGCTAATGTATTGAGAATTACTGATTCTTCTTTTTTCATTTTGTAACTGATGACCTTACTGAATATTCTAGTTGATGCCTTTGGATTTCCAAGCTAGAAAATTATATCATGTGCAAATATTATCTTTGATTCCTTTTTTGTGCTATTCATACCCTTTGTTTAAGAATCACTCAGCTGTCCTCTGTTAAATGAGAGTGGTAATCACAGGCATTCATGTCTTGTTTCTGCCCACAATGGGGAGGTGTCTGACTTTTTCGCTTTGGGTGTGATAGTGGCTTTTGGTAGGAGTTACTCAGTTAAGGAAATATCTTTCTATTCCACGTTTATTAAGAGTATTCAGAATTTGGAATTAAGCTTGAATTGTGTTTTGTTGTTGTTGTTGATGCATTTTCAAGGTAATCATATGATACATCTCGTTTGGCCTATTAATGTAAAGAATCATATCAATAGGTTTATATCAAGCCATTCTTACCTTCTTGAATAAACCTTATTTGACAGAGTATACTATCATTTTAATATACTTCTGAATTTTATTTGCTATTGCTTTATTTGGGATTTAAAAAAAAATCTGTGGGCAAGCATGCTGAATTGTGACACTCCCATTAGGCTTGAAACTCAGGGATATGCTGGGTTTGTAGAAAGGGTTGGGAAGATTTCCATATTTATCTTTGGTCTGGAACTGTTTAAATAGCATGGGAATTATTTGTTTCTCAAAGGTTTAGAGAAATTTGCTCATAAAACAGTGTGAGCTCTTGGCCTTATTTGGTAAAGGCTCCCTAATAATTGTGTTGTTTCCTTCCATAGTTTTTTATTTTCTTTCTTCAGTTAACTTTGTGAACTTATATTTTCTTACAAAATTATCAATTCCTCCCAGTTTTAAAGATATTTAGCATAGATAAATACATAGCATAGTGTCCTCTTATAACTGTAAAATCTCATAAATATCTGGTTCCATCACCCTTCCTAATTTTAATGCCACATTTTCTGTTTTCCCTTTTTTATCTTGATTACTTTTTCCTGAAGTATGTATAATTTATTAGACTTTTGGAAGAAACTGCTCTACTGGGTTCTTGTTACTGAATGTGTTCAGTTTTATTTTAATGTTTATTGCTTTCTTCTTATTATTTTTCACACGTTCATTTTGCTGCTTTTTTCCTAAACTTCTTGAGCTAAATACTTAGATGACTAATTTTTATTGTTTCTTTTTAAAATATATGATTACATTTTCTCTGAGGACAATATAACTGTAATTTTTAATATATAATATTTTTATTTTTCTTATTTCCTTATATGGAATATACTTTGATTACCAATCTTTTTTTTCTATTCAAAATTTTATTCTTAAAATATATTCTTTGTGGTGTGCCTGAGTGGCTCAGTTAGTTGAGCATTGGACTCTTGATTCAGCTCAGGTCATGATCTCAAGGTCATGGGATCAAGCCTTGCACCGGGCTCCATGCTGGGCATGGAGTCTGCTTAAGATTCTCTCTCTCTCTCTCTCTCTCTCTCTCTCCTGCCCCCCCCGATTAAATACATACATACATACATACATACATACATACGTACATACATAAATTCTTTGTAATAGGGACTCCCTATCAATTTGGCTGAAGCCTTCACATCTGGGAATAAAACCCCACATTCTGAAGTGAGAAGCCAGACCATCTCTATAGGTCTTGCTAAGGAAGAATCTGGAAATAGTTTTACCATCTTAACCTCATATCTACTTCAAGTTTATAAAAAGGTTGAGACTGGAGAGTCTGTGGGAGAACATTTCTCTGAGAAAGTTGTTGGAGGTATTTACCCTTCCCTCACCTGGGAGAGGCTGGGAATGCTTTCCTCTCATCTCCATACATGTCCCTTAGAGCCTGGGAACAGTGGTCTAGGAATGACTGACTCCTGGAAAATTCAAAGGCCCGAGGGCAAAGCTGTCCACTTGAGGGAGCAGAAAGAAAGAAGACTGCATAGAAAATGAGTCACACTTCTGTCAGCAGAAGGGATCAAAGATGCATACATTTTCTCATGGACCTATTGTGGGTTACATGGGGAGACTGGACCTGGGGCCATCTTGATAAGGACTTTGCCCCAAAAGTCCACTTGGAGGATTGATGAACCCAACAAAGATAATGTGAGGGAAATGGATCTCTAGACAGTCCAGGGATCAGGGTTGGAGTCCATTGGAATGAGTTGGAATAGTAATAAGTTACCAGACAGAGACAAGTTTTATCCTGTCCTGGAGATTATAATTGCAGGGTCCCAGGTGGAGAGATTTCTGTGAAACCCACAAAAGTGCCAAGGAACACCAACACTGACCCTAACAGCACCAGCTGCATCAGATTGTGCAGTTGCTTCTGACACTGGCTGCCTCTGGGCCCCACATGAAGGGGTCAGTAGACCTCTCATGGACTGAGAGGCTGGGGGTGGAGGAGCCTGGAGGAGGGGAAATGTGACAGATGTGCTCTATGCCAACTCCCCTGCCAGAGGTTTCCCAGCCCTGACTGGCCAGAGCAAGGAAGGGGAGAAGCTTTAACTAAAGGTATGGAACATTTTCCTTACTGAAAAAGACAAGACAGTTTTTGTGATTAAAGGTGAGGCTTTTCTTGTCTTGTTTGTTTTATTCAAGGATAACTGGAAACACTGTGGGACATACCAGATTGTACCGAAGGATTGGAGAAGAAATAATCTATACAGAACTAATTTGAAGGGACGGCAGGGAGAAAGAATCAACTTCTTTTCAGAAAACAATTCCATCCTCTTAAATTTGGTCTGTTCAAGCAAACAGCTATGATTTACTTAGATTATGATAAGAGAAGATGGTCTGTACAATTCCAACTTTCTGGAAAGGTTTGGGCCTCTCATGGCCTTGTATACCCCATTGAGGTAGACATTTTTCTTGGCTTCTCAGTGTCTGAACCCCCTTTCCATGTTTGGCATTGAGTGTGCCTAAGGCTTGCTTTCCTGTTCTCTCTTGCTGCTAGAGCCTAGACTCAGCCAAGTCAATGCAGCTGCCTTGGATAGGGTCTATTGAGATAAAGAAGTAAGAGCGTTGAAAAATCTACTTCTGGCCATGAATTGTGGCCCCACTGAGACCAAACAGGGCCAGCAGCAGTGGCCAAGGCCTATTGCCAACTGCATAAATGGCACATCTTGGGGGGGGGGTGCCTGGTTAAGTGCCCAACTTCGGCTCAGGTCATGATCTCACAGTCTGTGGGTTCATGCCCCACATCAGGCTCTGTGCTGACAACACAGAGCCTGGAGCCTGCTTTGGATTCTGCATCTCCTTCTCTCTCTGCCCCTCCTCCGTTCACACACACTCTCTCTCTCTCTCAAAAAGTAAATAAACATTAAACATTTTTTAAAAAAACAAATGGCACATCTGGGATACAGTGGTGGTAGCTGTGGGGACTTCATGAGGCTGGTCTTACAGCTGAAATCCTGGTTTCTGCTTTGTCTTCCTTTTCTGTGCCTATGCTCCAATCCTGACTGAAATTCTTCCTGACAATGAGAGTGGGGGAGAAAGACAATCAACATGATAAATAAAGACATTACACAGTACATTTGAAAGTGAGAAATGCTGTAAAGAGAAACAAGGCAGAGTAAGGGGAGTGAGGAGGTGAGCTAGGGTAGTCAGGGCCCCATTGAGAAGGTGATGTTGAGCAAAGACTTGAAGGAGGTGAGGGAGTGTGCCACGTGCATATCTGGGGGCCTGCAAGGTAAAGATCCTGGGATAGGAGCGTCTGGAGGTTTCAGAGCACCATATGATGAGTGAGTGAGTGAGTGAGGGGAGAAGTAGGAGGTAAGGTTAAAGAGGTAAGAGAGCCAATCGCAGTGATCTTGTGGGTGCTTATAAAGACCTTGACTTTTGCTTTGAGTGAAAAATGACAAGCATGGTGGGCTTTGAGCAAAAAAGTATCATAATCTGACTTCCATTTTAGGAGGACCACTCAGGGAACGTGTGGCTGACAGGCTGTAGGGAGACCAGGGTAGAAGGAAGGAAACCAGATCATAAGTTGTGGCTATGTTCCAAGCAAGAGAAAATGGCAGCTTAGACCTGGGTGGTCTCAATGAGGGTGGAGAGAAGAAATCATGTCTGGGATATTGTGGGAAGGAGAGTCAACATGGTGTGTTATGAGAAGTCCAAGTTGAGTCTGAGACCTCTGGCCTCAGTCACCAGAAGACAGACTTGCCATTTATTGAGAAAGGGAGGGTAAGACAGTCTGGGGATGATTGGCATGTCCATTTTGGACATGAGAAGTTGGAGACTACTCTTAGATATCCAGGTAGAGATGCTGAGTTGGCCATTGGAAATCCAAGCCAGAGGGTCTAGGGGTAATTTGGGTGTGGATATAAACTTGGGAACTGTTAGCAACTAGATGGTGTTAACTTTAAATTGAGACCAAAGAGATCAACTCAGTGTGGAGAGTGAGGGAAACAGTCCAACTAGTGGGCCCTGTGGCATGTCAGTGGTGACAAGTCAGGGAAGAGGAGCCAGAAAATAAGACTGAGAAGCAGCCTCCAGCAGGGGAACCCTGGGTGTGTGGTTTCCTATAAGTCAGATGAAGAAAGTCTTACCCAGAGGAGGAAACATTCAAGAGTCACTGGTAAGTCTGGAAGATGACAGAGAATTCACTACTAACCTTCAAGGTATGAAGGTTATTGGTGAGGTCATATCCTCCCCCAATACCTAGTATTGTCAAGCTTTTCCCCATAATCTGGTGGGTGTGAATGTTATCTCACTTTGCTTTGATCTCCCTTGAGATTTACAAGGCTGTTTTCTTTGAGACTCTGGGCATGAGTTAAGTAGGAAAATGGTATTCTGTGGGGTGGATGCTGAAATTGTGGCCACCCCCAAAAGCAACCCTCACTGTTCTCATGTGACTATAGGTTTTTCAAGGATCAGATGATGGGTGGCGGGCAGGGGCAAGGTTGAATGACTTCTTATCTTTTTTGAGTAACTCTGTGTTTCCTGAGATGAACCTGAGGTTTTTCTTTACTTGTCTTATCATTCATCAACTGTCCTTTCAGATTTGGGAATAAGTTTTTGCTTAGTCTGTGTGTTTGTTTTCATCATTGTATTACCAACAACATGGTGGTGAGTGGGAAGGGGAAGTACTAACCAAGTGCCATTTTAAATGGACAATTCTCACTTGGAAATATTTATTTTTATTATTTTCTTAAGTTTATTTATTTATTTTGAGAGAGAAAGAGAGACAGCGTGTGTGCATGCAAGTAGGGGAGAGGCAGAGAGAGGAAGAGAGAGAATCCAAGCAGGCTCCATGCTCAGTGCAGAGCCCGATAAGGGGCTTGATCCCTTGACTCTGGGATCATGACCTCAGCCAAATTCAAGAATCAGAAGCTCAACTGACTATACCACCCAGGCACCCCAGAAATATTTAAATTTTTCAAAAAGTTCAAATCACCTCTCTCCAAATTCCTTTGTGTTTCAAGTATCCATCTCATAGACCCACCCCTGCTTGCTTAAGTCCTGGAAGGTTTTTGACTTTCATGAGTATGATGGTTAATTTTATGCGTCAGTGTGACTGGGCCATGAGGTGCCCAGGTATTTGGTCAAGCATTATTCTGGGTGTTTCTGAGACAGCGTTTCTGGATGAATTAACATTAAATCACTAGCCTGGCCTTTCTTTTTCTGCCATGTTGGAGCCTGTGGAGGCCTCCTGGGAACAGGACTCTTAAAACAACAAATGTATCTGGAAGGCTGTAGTCCAAGGCTGTTTTTGCTGGCTATACGCAGGGTCTCTGGAGCCAGAGGGAGCACATAACTCTTCTTAAAATTGAAGGTGATTATACTTGAGATGACACTGAACTCTGTGTAGGCAGGAGATGTGCTTATGGTACAAAGCAAAAAACAGCACAATGACTTCTGGTGGCAGACCAAACAAAACCAGAGTCATCTGGGAAAAAATAACTCCTGTTCATGAAAACAGTGACATGGTTCATGCCAAATTCCAAAGCAACCTTCCTGCTAAATCCATTGGCCGCAGAATCTGTGTGATGCTGTACTTCTCAAGGACTTAAACTTGCTGAAAATAAAATAAATAAAGGTGCAGAAAAATAAATAAATAAATCACTAGATTGAGTAAAGCAAATTGCTCTTCCTATTGTGGTGGGCCTCATCCAATCAGTTGAAGGCCTGGATAGAATAAAAGGCTGACCTTCCCCTGAGCAAGAGAGAATTCTCTTGTTGTGGGGCCTTTGAACTGGAACATCAGCTCTTCCTGGTTCTAGAGCAGTGGCTGGCCTTGGGATTCAAATTGGGACATCGGCTCTGCAGGTTTTAGACTTGGCAGTCTCCATCATATCCATCCTACTGGCTCTGTTTCTCTGGGGAACCCTAACTACTACAAAGAGGAAAACAGAAGAGGCCCAAGAACTTGCCAGTGCAGGCACTTCCAAGTGGCCTAGATGCTACAGGGCTCCTTGAGATGCCTGGCACAGGTGGAGTGTCCACCTCTCCCTCTCAGGGCCTCTGCTTCCTCCACTGATATGTCATCAGTGAGGAGTTGGACTGGATGATCCCTGAGGCCCTTTGATTCTAATGTTCTGGGGGCTCTGGGATGCCAAGTCACTGAGAAGTGAGGAGAACCATGCCTCACACCATTTCCCACCTACCGGATCAGCAATGGGCAGTCCCCACCCCGAAACCCGAAAAAAACGGTAACAGTGGATGTTGGCAAGGATGTGGAGAAATAGGCAGGAGACGGCTTTTTAAGCAGAAGGAAGAGCAGGAACAAAGACAATAGTGAGGGAATTTACTCCTTGTATTCAAGCAAGGCAAGGTGGTTTGGGGTAATAGGATCACTACGTATATAGAGGGAGGGATCTTAATGTGTGAGTATCGCTTTGAGGTTTCTGAAACCCTTTCACACCCCCCTCTTAAATATACTGTGAGATCAACATTTTTATGCTTATTTTACAGCAAAGGAAACTGAGGCTCAAAGGGCAGAAGCTACTTCTCTAGGGTCAGACAGCTGGAAATCAGCAGGGCTGAGATTTAAACCCAAATCTCTCTGTGCTGGTCCCTGACACCACAGAGCCTTTGAGGCTGTATGACTGAGCATATTTAGTCACCTATTTTGCATTATCCTGGTGAGAAATGAGTATGTAATTCATTACACCAGCCATACAGTCATTCTGGTTCTACTGTCAAAGTGGGGAAAAAACAAATCCATCATTTCTTGATGTGAGGTGTTTTTATTTTGATTCTCCCTCCTGCTCACCCCCTGCAGAGCCTGGGGAGGAGACAAAATTTGATTCTAACAGCCTGTGTACATTCGTGCCCATGCCCGCCTGCATGTGCGCAAGGTGAAGGAGAGATTATAACTTTATTCTCGCTTGGGGGCAACTGGTTATGTCTGGAAACATTTGAACACCCCATAAAGCTCATTTCTTTTGCAAATGAGTCAGATAACACAGAACACTTCAAAGTGAAATTCCGTTGGGCTTTCCATCTGGCTGTCCTCTGGGGGCACGCGTCGTGCGCTGCCTTTGTTAACCAGGTCCTGGGAGTTGGAATTTTATGCTGAAATACAAATAACTGTGCAGATTCAGGGAACAAAGCCAAGATATGATCTCAACTGCATTTGGAGTGCAATGCCCCATCTCCCGCTAATGCTCTCCATCTTCCGCACGAGACCAAAGAATATTTTCTAGCTGCCAGCAGCCGTGCTTTTTCATGCCCTGCACCTAGGAAGGCAGGCATGGTTGAGTCATGGCTTATCAGCCTATCTCTGATTACCATGTGCTCATACATGGGGACTCTTGTCAGTGTGGGCCTTACTCCTCTGTGCGTGTGTTTCCAGAACCTCCCACGTGCCCCAGAGCATTTCCTGGGAGCATCCTGTGGAGGGGCTCACTCGGCCTCTATTCCACCTTCCTACCTGGAGAGCGTGGACAGCTCAAGACCACATTTCCTGCACCCTGTCGTGATGAGAGCAGTGGATGTGAAGTAGATACCATCCTTTCGGTGCACCCATGTGAGTTTTGGAAGCCAGAGAGACGGAGATCCGTTTTGCTACCTCCTACTTGCTGTTCCCTTCTGGCCAGCAAGCTGGAAACACACCATCTCCCTGCAGTCATGTTCCCTGTCTGTTCTCCTGTTGTCTGGTTTCTAGAGCCTTTGCTCTAGAGCAAACAGCGGTAGTTTCAGCTTTTATATGCAAGCACTGGTGTTCTCAGAGACATTTATAACCCCTGGGGTTCAGTTCTGTGTTGTCCTGAGGGTTCTTCCTGGAGGCCAGCCTGGAGCCTGTTCCTGCAGTCCTGTCAATGACTGGTGAGCACTCTGCTCTGGGGCAAATCCCTTCCTCCAAGAGGGCCTGGAGAGGTTGTTGTGTCCCCTGCACTGAACCTGCTTCACATACCTCTAGCCTGGTTTTGATAGGAAATTGGGCCCCTCCTGAATATTTCTCAAGAATTTTATGTGAGGGGTGGGGGATTCACATACATGTCTGTGCTCTTGCCTGCCATCTCTGATTCCAAACTTCCAAAAGAACTTTCACTTGCCCACCTCTGGTTACTTCTTTACTGTTAGAACAAACAGGTGGTGTGTGTGTGTGTGTGTGTGTGTGTGTGTGTGTGTGTGTGTGTGTGTGTGTAGAGAGAGAGAGAGAGAGAGATTTCAAAATCTGCAAGGTAAACTGGTGGCTGAAGATCCAGGGATGAGTCATAATTTGAATCTGGAGGTAGTCTGCTGGCAGAAATCCCTCTTCTCTCAGGGGAAGTCAGTCTTCTTCTTAAGATCTTCAACTGATTGGATGAGGCCCACCCATATTATGGAGGGTAATCTGTTCCGCTCAAAGTCTACTGATTTAAATGTTAGCCTTCATCTACAAAATACTTTCACAGCAACATGTTTGATCTAAATACTGTGACTCTCCCAAGTTGACACATAAAGTCAATCATCACATGTTGTCTCCATCATTTTCCCGAACTCTTTGGACAACTCCAGTCTCCTGTACCCCATCTCCATCATTCCCCCAAACACCACTAATATAAAGATTGAAATGACATCACAGAACAAGAGACAGCTTAAAATTACCTGCCAGATGTTACTGGTGCTCAAGTTCACTAACCATCTTGCCACAGAGAGGCCCTTTTAAGCCACCGCTCTCCTTGACTTGTACCCACTGCCGTGTTGATAAGACCCACATCTCCCCACTTAGTCCTTCCCTTCTCTCCACACTCTCAATAAATGAGAAATTCCTGTTGCTTTCTAATATGGAGAAATGTTGTTCCCTTAGTCTCAACTTTTTCATTTTGAATAATGCTCTTGGCTTTACTTTTCATAAGTCAAGAACTTAGTACCATGTCCCCTGGGCAAGAGGAATCTACTTAGTAGGACACTTAGTAATAATTTAGCAATACAAAATGGACATAATCTCTGTAATGACCAGTTTATTTCATAATTCACCATATCAGGCATGCCTGCCTAAGCTCCTCCACTACCTACAGCCTCAGGAAGCAGAAAGCAATGGTTTAGATGGTCTCTGCTCATTTTGGCCAAAGGCAACACAGGGATTTATTCTCTTATATTTGTCCTTTTTTTTTTTTTTTCTGTTTTCTTTCCAAAATCTCTAGAAAGTTTTTGTTCACCATCTCTTCCTTAAAGTGTGGTCAGGATGAAACAAAACACAATATGTAGTTCTGATATTGGATCCTGCTCCAGCTGGTTATAAATATACACACCAAGTGATACCTAGCTACCTAGCACAGACTCCCCGACACACCAGGGGACTTATAAGGTAGCTGCAACATGGGGGCACATGTCTGCGTCCCCTCCACCTTATCTGGCTCATCAGGAGAGGGGCTCTGTGTCAGGCTGAACTCAGCCCACATAAACTGGGCTTCTCCGTCAGGTCTTTGGTGGCTGAAGAGCAGCCCTTTGCTGGGGCTTTCGTGGCCAGACAAGTCCTTGCCTGGGCTCCTTGCTGCCTCTGGTTCATCTGTGATCTAGCCAAGTGAGAGAGGGTGACCTCTGCTGCTGCTTTGGGCCCACCCTTCTGCCTGCCCCACACCCAGTCCTCTCTGGGGTCCAGGGCATGGATATGCATATGGAAGTCCTAAAGCCTGTCCAGACCACACTGGATGGGTACTAAGCATGGGCAGTGCTAACCGGCCCTCTGGAGCCTTCCTGGCCTCCCTCTTCTCTCCCTCTACATCTCTGAGCTTAGGGAGGAGGGAATGCCAGAGCAGGCTGAGCTTTTCTGCCCCAGGACTGCTCATTTCTACCTCTCCCTCCTGTTTTATCACAGCTTCCCCACCACCAAGGTCTGCCAAGAAACCGTCCTACCCACAACCACAAACCCTCCTGTCCTCTATCCGCCCTTCCCACTCCCTTTCTCTTCCTCTCCCTCTCCTCCTCCACCAGATTCCCCGTGAGCACTGTTGCCCAGTTTGGGCACTGCTTTCCTGGCTGGCAGCATCCACACCATGGCTCACCCTGTCCAGAGAAACCAGTCCTGGTTGCATGGGGTTTCTTTGATCTGAGGGCTCCTAATGAGTCACAGCTGTCCTCTGTGCTTCTGCTACCCTGTGCCTGCTGCAGAATACTGGGTGTATTCAGTGGACCCTGGGGCCTTTCAGGGGAACCTGACCTAGGGCCTTGTTGATCTCCAGGATGCAGAGCCTTGAATGCCAGAGACTGACTTCAAGATGGGGAAATCCTATCCCCCAAAGCCTCCTACTTGGGCTCCCACTGCTCATTCTGGAGTCCTCTAAAACCTCCCTGCCTCCCTCCCCCACCAGTGTCCTGTGAAAATTCCCTGGCACAGCCTGAGCTTTTGCGGGGGGGCTCCAGCAGCCCCCACTCTGGGCAGCCCGACCAGCAACCTCTACTTTGCAGCCCTTAGGACGGTCCCCTGGTAGCCCCCATCCAGCTCCCATCCATCCAAGTTTCTTCCTCCTTTGCAGGGCTGGGCAGGAGTGTGGGTGGCTCATGCCTAGGCTGGCAGTGAGGGACTAGTCAGGTAGTCAAGTTGTCTGTAGTACGCAACTCCAGGGGAGGTCCTGCGGGGCTGCAGGCCAGAGTGACGGCAGGTTGTGTCAGCAGAGCAGAGCGCTGCCCTGTGCACTCTGCCCGATGCTCTAATGTCCTGCATGCACTCTCTTTCCTCTTGCATCCCCACAGCTGTCATGGCAGCACGTTGACTTACATTGGGGTTGACAAGCAGACACTGCCGGTGGATGTATGCAGTAGAGTCTGACCTTGCCCACTCCTGCTGCACTGTGTGCAGCACCCTCAGCACAGGCACCCTCAGAGTAGAAAGGGCCCTGCTCCTACCCCCAGCACCCCGGGGGGGGGTCTCTAGGTGTCCTCCCCCTACTGATGCCCCTCCCCCCATCTGTCTTATAGTCCACAGGGACCAACTCCTATCTGGTGTCTGACTTCGTTCAGCCTCTGACCATCAAAGCCATAAACGTTGAGTGCTCTCAGAGACAGAATGGATGGTAAGAAGAAGCCCGACCTTCTGATACTTTCTCCTTGAGAAGCAGAGTGTTGGGGTGAAAGGGCACAGATCAAGAGTCTAGCAGGCCTGGGTTTGAATCCTCGCTGCAGCACTTGGAATGCATGTGGTTACACTCTTCTGCCTGGGCCTCAGCTGCCTGATCTCAAAGTAGATACAACCCCCACATGACAAGGCAGTTTTGTGGATATAATGAGAGAGGCTTTATGGAGGACTCCGTTGTGGGGCACCTGGGTGGCTCAGTCTGTTAAGCGTCCAACTTCGGCTCAGGTCACTATCTCAGTTTGTGAGATCGAACCCAGCGTTGGGCTCTCTGCTGTCAGCACAGAGCCCTCTTTGGATCCTCTGCTCTCCTCTCTCTCTCTTCCCCTGCCCCACTCATGCTCTCTCTTTCTCTTTCTCAAAAACAAATAAACATTAAAAAAGGAAAAAGGAGGACTGCACTGTACTTGTCCACACCCTGGACCGCAGAAGCACACAGCGCTGAGATGTAATGAGTCAACGCATATGATGGCCACTTGGCATATAGTAGGCATTTCAACACTAAATAGGAAAAGGCTGAGAGGCAGAGAGAACCACACGAGGCACCCAGGTCCCCCATGCCCAGGCCAGAGCTCGTTCCTCAGCCTGGTCCTGTGTCCCTTGCCAATGTCAGCATTTGCCAAATGGTAGATGGCAGAGATCACACCAAATGTGTATTGATACAAGATATGTGGCATTCCCGCCCACCCATGGACAAGCATCTTCTTGGTTTGTTTCTCGGCCCAAGGAGTCTCCTTACTCCTTAGTTCCTCCTAAATATCCCGAGATTCTAGGCCTCTGTGGATCTCCTCTGCTTCCCAAGCTCTGTGCTCCTGTCAGCCCTGCTCTCCCTAGAGGCTTGAAGAGGAAACCCCAGGAGACCGCATGGTGGGACAAGGAGAGGAGTAGGTCAGGCCGGACCCAAAGCTGCTGCTCTCACTTTGCCTCTGACTAGATGTGGGACCTGAGGCAAGTCACAGTTTGTGCCCCAGTTTCCCCTCTGCCACTGGAAAGATTATAGGTCTCATATACCAGCCTATAGGGTATTCAGTCCCCTTGCTTCCTGGACACAAATAGAGAAAACTCACCTGGGTCCTCAGGAGTCTTGCTTATACTTACACACCAAACTTATTGAAACATCAGTCTTGTGACAGCCCCTCTTAGCATGGCCTTTGCTTCACTGTCTCTCCATTTGTCACAGTCCCACTTAGCATGCTTAGTCCAAACAGCCTCACGAAAACCCAACACCCAGGACAGTGAGGTATAGTTGAGCAGAAACCCATGTGAAAAGACTGAGAGATGTGACTTGGCTATAGGTTGTGGGTTCAATGAGAGTGGTGCCACCCACAACATTCTCAAAGCTCAGGTCTCTTCCTGGCTCCCCTGGCCATCAGCGTGGACATTTACATGCTCATGCAAAACCATCCTTTCCTTTTCCAACCACACTACAACATGAATTCAAGGACTTCTGGTCATCCCTGCCTACCTTAGCTCAAGAGACACTATTAAGCTATGAAATTACTTTATAATTAGAAATAACAAAGACCTATAGATACACTGTAATATAACCCACAAAAGGAGCCATGTGCATTTCGTGGGTCTCCAGCCTTAAAACAAACAACTCTTCCCCAGTTGCTTTGATCCAACCATTTCACTTTCCAACAGCTGCTTTGACATGTGAGGAACGTGCCAGCAGGTCAAAGCTAAGCCGAATGATTTTCAGGCACAGAGGACAAAAAGGATGCAAAATGTGGAGGGGGTGATTGGAGGTCCCCAGCAGCTGGCCGAATCATCTGGCTCTGTAGCTTGAGGGACATTGTAAGAAAAAGGGAGGTGTCTCCTATAAAGCTTGGGCACTGGAACTTTCTCCAGCCCTGACAGGATCATTTTGCTTTTACATAATCAGCCTGCCAGAGGTGGGTTCACAGACTGTGGAAATGGGAAATGAGCTTAGAGTTATGGGATCCAACTTTCTCATTTTAGAAACTGAGGTTCAGAGAAGAGAGACTTGACTCTAAATGTCAGTATCCAGAGGCTTCCCAATTCAGACCAGCTTGACACCAAAGCCCTCCTAGAATGTGCTCCTTGTTTTATATTTCTCTCCTTTGCTAGTGACTTTGTGCTCCTCCCTAAAAGAAAAAGCTCTCTCATACTGCCAGGTCCAAGGTAATTGAAAGACAATTCAATGACCCTCTGCCAACACCCGGCACCTCTCACTACAGCACCCAGCTCTGCCTTTTGATCAAGGAAGTAAAAGCCAGGAAGGTGGCATCATTTGCCCCATTGGTGTCATGAATATGAGCCTAATGAAGGAAACCAAAGGGTTGTTTCTGACAATTTTTTCTCTCTTCCACCCCTCCTTCTTTCTTCTGTTTCTTTCCTTCTTTCTCTCACTTTTTTAAAAAAAAGTTTAAAAACACATTTCAAAAATATTCATTCTCAGGAATTTCCCGAGACATCTGGACCTTTTAAAAAGTTATTACCATTTCAATAAACGGGATGTATTTAAACTATTTAAAATGAGATTCCATTTTAAGATCAGTAATTCATTAAGTCGCCTTTAGGATCCTTTCTATACTATGATATTTTTAGCCAAGGTAAATTTCTAAGTTTAGTTGTAATCATTTCCATATGGTTCTCCATAATTAAATACACTTGATGCTTTTGAAAGTCTTAGTAAATATCACTGAAGATACTTGTTCCTTTTCGTTTTCTAAGTGTAGCGCATATCCAGCAAACATCTGGCAAAGGCTGTGTGTATAGTTACAGGGGCAAATAAAGCTTGGATGACACCTCTGAGAGGCTCACTAGCTAAAGGGGGTACAGACAGGTGAAAACAAGGAGGAACCAGGCATGGCAGGTGCTGAAAAGAGGGCACAGGGGAGCAAACGGAGGCAGGTGAATTCTGGCACGGAGCGGGAGTGCAGATGGGAGGAAGGGGCAGAGATCCACATGGAGGTTGGCCCGAATCTGGAAACAGACAGGAGTCAGGAAAGGGCAACTCGGGCAGCAGGAGCATAATGGAAGGCCTAGTGGTGTTGAAGAACACCGTCTGTCTGGGAAACAGCATGTGGTTCCTTCATGGGACTGGAGCATGAGGCAGAGAGAGAGAGAAAGAGAGAGAGAGAGAGAGAGAGAGAGAGAAGGGGATGAGGAATGAGGAGCAAGGGAACTGAGACATTGATGTTGCACAACTGAGCTGATACTGGAGTCCAGAACTGTCACTCCAGTGCTTCTGCCTCTTTAAAAATCCAAAAGTCCTGATCAAGCTACACCCCACTCCCTGTGATCTGCACCCACAGGGGTCCCCAAGGAGCAGAAAGTTAGGGCATGCAGTGGTACACCCCCAGCTCCCAGCTGATGAGAACAGCCTTCACAGAGCCCATCTCTCTGGGGTGCAGTGACCATTTCTGAATGGTGGAGGGCTGGGCTTAGCCTCTCCCCAAACCCTCTCAGCTCTGAGTCTTGGCTCCAGGATTCAAAAGGCAAGCAAAACAAAAACTTTATGCTCTATGAGCTGAGCAGGTGGCCAGTTTGCCAGCCAGCTGCCCGACCTGGCATCAGTGAGTGGCTTGTCCCGCACCAGTGCTTGGCACGGGTCAGGAGGGTTTGGGAAGAGGCTCTGGCAGACTGGCATGCCTGGCCTCCCAGATGACTTCCCAGCCCGAGTGCCAGTGGGAAGCCAACAGAGGCGGGTGGCTGGGGTGGGCAGCCCAAGAGGCAGAGCAGGTGGCCCTGGCACAGCAGGTTTGGGCAAGTCATGTCTGACTGGGGACTGTCAGGCTGCTAGAGCGAAAGAGGGGAACACAGGCATGGATGCACTCAGTGCACAACGGGCAGTTGGGAGTCTGGGGGTGTTGGATCAGGAAGGCTCTGCAGAGGCTTGAGATTGCTGTCTCAGACTGGACACGGAGCATCCGAGGCCTTAGCCAATCCCTAAGTCAGGTGCCCAGCCCTGTAGTGTGGAGGGGAGGCTGGCCCAGCACAAAGGAGGGGAGGGTATAGGGAACAGAAAGCTCACCCACCGAGGATAAGGAGGGTGGCACATGGAGAAGACAAGCCCTGAATGGGAAGGGAGAAGATCAAGGGTCACACTTGCCACTGACTCCCTGAGTGACCCGTCCTCTCTGGGCCCCAGTCTCCATAGCAATGTGAGGGGGTAACTGTTACCAGTTCTACCTTACCCACTGGAGTCTTGTGAGAAGACAGAATCCTGAGCCAGATAACGGATATGAAAAGACTCATTCTGCCCTTGGCCTCACTGAATCCCGGTCTATGGCCACCCCACAATCTCTGTGACAAGATTTCATGGTGACAATACTTGGGGAGGGGTGTGTGTGGTGGTGGTAGCCTATCTTGAAGCCGTATTTACATACCACTTATAAGGAAGCATTGTGAAAGTCTTTTAAACTGGGCAATAAAGAATACTGGATGTCCTTGTAGAAACTTCTAGATAATGCTTATCTAGTCCTTCTAGATGACCTTTTCTTTCAGTTAATCTGCTCCTGTCATTGTTTTCAAGCTGTTTTGCAACTTTATAAATTGTAGAAAATGGATAGCAATGTGGTGATTCCTGCCCATAGAAATGCAAATGAATTTTGTCCATTGGAGTTGCAATGATTATTGCTCTGTGGATATTAACTACTTTTGTAGCTATTTTAACATTCCTGATTGCCCACAGGTGCAGTTCAGTGACTCCTCCTTTGTAAGAGCTTACTGAGTACCTCATGAACTTGTGAATGAAATACAGTATTTGACACATGTTCCTTTTGTATCTGTAGGAGAATCATTGTATTAGTTTCTTGTTGCTGTGTAACAAATTCCCACATTGACTGGGCTCACAGTTCTGCAGGTTGGAAGTCCATGCAGAGAAAGGCTGGACTCCGCACTGGGTCTCCTGGAATTGAGGTATCAGCCAGGCTGCATTCCTTTCTGGAAGCTCTGGGAAAAGAATCACTTCCGAGCTCATTCAGGTTGTTGACCAACTTCAGCTCTTTGAGGTTGTAAGACCAAGATCCCTGCTTTCTCTCTAGCCATCGCCAGGGGACCGCTGTCCAGCGTCTGGAGATGCTCTCTTACTGGCAGTTCACAACACAACAGTGTGCTTTCTTCCAGGCCGGCAGGAGCGTCTCTCTGGGTTCTTCCTCTATGACCACCCAGAGGAAATGCTCTGCTTTTAAAGGGATCTCCTGATGAAGTCAGGACCACCCAGAATGATCTCCCGTTTGCCACATAATACTACATAATCACAGGAGTGCTATGTATGTATAGTTTCCACCCACACTCAAAGGGGAGGGGATTTTACAAGAGTGAGGATCACTGAAGGTCATCTTGAAATTCTGGCTGTCACAGATGATTTTACCTAACAACAACAAAAAAGCTTTAACACAATTTATAAAACTGAGAAACCATCAAAGAATGGGATGGGGCTGGTAGAGATTATGAGGATGCTAAAACTCTCCTCGATAGCCCACCCTTTGGAATTGCCACTGACCTAAGCCTGGACCCACTTTTCAGGCCAGCTTGTCAGTAACGATGAGTTTGGCTATCTATCTCCCCAACCAGACCAGGAACTCCTCCAAAACCAGCACCTAGTGCTACTCAGGTCTTACCTAATGTGCACCCCATAAAGCAAGTCCTGGTGAGTGATTTGGTGTCAGAGTGTGAGAGGTTTTCCTCCCTATCTTCCTTCTCATGTTTTCTGGTTTAAGAACAGAATACCCACTAACACTCACCTCTTGGGCCTGGAGGTAGGATACAGTGGAGAAAGGAATGCCTAGACACTCCAGCAATGACCATAGTGTTAGTCAAATTGGAACCGGGGACTCACAAGAGCCATCAGACATGTACCCTGAGGTGTCAGGAGTGGTTCTGATTCCCACTTGCTGTGAGGGTTCAACTTCAGGGCAGGGGGCAGAGAATGAGACAGAGGCACTGAGTGTTCCATCTGGTCTATCTCCATACCCTCCATCCCGTCTTCCTCTACTGGAGGAAACTTCAAGAACCCAGAGCTCCACCAGCTTCTTGCTGCTACCCCAACCCCAGACAGCCCATTCCATCTTTGCCTCTGTGCTCTAGGGGCACACACTGCTTACTTTGCCTTGTGCTTCCTCCTTCCTAACCTCCACAAGGGAACTTCTTTTCGTTCTTTAACATTCAATTCAAATATCAGGTCTTCTAGGAAACCTTGAGGCCCCACAGCAGTGGAAAGAAAATGGGCCTGGAAATTGGTTAGAATTTTGTCTGTGTGGGCTTGGGAAAATTACATAAGCTCTCTGAACCCCCGTTTCATCTGTAAAATGAGTACAATGCAATATTTAGTGATAAAACCTATCTTGGTGACTGATCACAGAATAATAATAGAATAGTGATTATGTGTCTCATGCTTGCCATATGGCGGATGTAGTGCTAAGTGCTTTACATGTATTTTTCATTTAATCTCCCAACACCTCAGTAGAGGAAGTTCTACTATTTTCTTTTGCAGATAAGGAAACTGAGGTTAGAGAGGTTGAACCCTGACTCCAGAGTTCAGGCTTTTAATTATTATGCCATTCTACCTCCTAGAAGGTACTCAAGAAATGTCATTCCTTTTCCCCTCTCTGTTCCTCACCATGTTCACGCCTGGACTATCAAAATTGTTTGCTCCTTCCTATGGGTCCTCATAGGCTTTGTATACCCAGTGCCTCTGTAATACTATGGAAGAAACAGTATTTATTTTTTTCATATGTTCCTGCCTCCTCCAGCCCCCAGCATTGCACCTGGCACAGAGCAGGCACAGACTACCTACTATTCAAGTGAATTAATGAATCATCTTGGGTTTTTTAGGGAGTGACCAGGGCATAATTTATATAATAAAATGATTATGAACCATGCATAAATAAAAAAGAGAGAAGACTGCCCCCTCCACTCCATTCCCCTTCCCTCATACTACCTCAGCTGAAGCAATAGGCCCTGCAGGGACCCAGCAGCAGACAGATAAAAACATCAAGGCCCGTTCCAGCTTCACACCAGACCCTGGAATTTAATTTAACTCGTACAGACATCAGTGTTGACACTCCTGGGGGCTCCCCGAGCAGCCTCACGGAACAGCTGGTAACAGCTGCGATGGGTTTGCCTTCACACCTCTGATTAAATCGCAAGGGAATCCCACGGAGGCAGGGCCCTGAAAACCATTTTACAGAAAGATGTTCATAGGCTCCTGGGACATCCGCTTTGGAAGGAGCTGCCAAGATCACCCAGTGACCTCTTTGTTTTTAAAATAGCCAAACTGAGGCCAAGGGATTTCCCCAAAGTTGCATGGCCTTCCCAAATTTTGATGAAGCAGCATTAAGAATATAAGCTTCAGCATTTTATAGCTTGAGGTGTGCAGTCCTTGCACTTACAACCCTGCCTTTTGCTCTCTTCCCTACGTGCCCTGCCGTTAGTGTGCGCTGCCCCCAGCTGGGGGTAGACACGGGGTTCTTTGCATGGTTAAAGTGGTGCATCAGGCACATGGTTTGCATGAGATCCAGATTAGCATCTGAACTCCCCACTTTATGATTTTTATATTAAATTCTGGCTTTTTGTATTAAGCTGTGACTATATTTATATTAAACTATGACTCTTTCATATTGAACTCTGATTCTGAAAGCAGATAATTCAGTGACAAAAACAAGCTTTTAAAATGAAACAAATATAGAACACACTTCTTGTGATCCTTTTAATAATTTTCTATCACCAGCTGAATTTAACCCTGATCTTATTCCACATATTGATAGAAATTACACTTTCTAACTCACCATGCATTTTGGCTTGTAGGCCAACTTACCTTGGAGCTTTCCCCTCAACCTCAATCTTGAAATTAAATTCTCCATGCTTGCTTATTTTATAGTACACGGAACTCTGTCAATTTCATATAAATTTAAAATGTGTTTATTTATTGAGCACATATCATAGCCAAGGTTGAAGGGCTAGTGATTTCTAGGGTAGAGATCTACCAATATGAGTAAGAGGTAGCCTCTGCCTTCAAGGAACTCATGATTAACTAGAGAGTAAAATCACTAACAGATCATGGAAAACAAGGAGGTAAAATAAAAATAAGGCCAGAAATTGTGACAAAAAAACATTTAACTACATAAATATTTAAAGTTTCTGTGAGGCAACTGACACTATAAAGGAAATGAAAATACAGATTACAAATGGAAGAAAAGCGTGTTCAACGTTTATTACACACTAAAGGTTAATAGTGTTAATATATAAAGAACTCTACAACTCAGTAGAAAAAAAGAGAAAAACAACTGAATAATAAATATGCAGAAGACTTGAATTAGAAAGCTCCGTAAAAAGAAATAGAAAAACACAGTGCTTAAACTAACAAAGAAATACAGATTAAAACAACAAAAATATATTTTCACCTACCAGGTTGGCAAGACACTTTTAAAGATGGATAAATGCTTGACGTTAGTGAGGTGGTAGGGAAATACGTTCCCAGTTGGGAGGGGGTAAATTGAAAGAACGTTTTAAAGCCAATTTGGCAGAATCCATCAAAGATTAAAATGCGGATATCTATTGACCCAGACATTCCATTTCTACAAATTTATTCTGCAGATTTCTTCACTCAAATGCATTAATACACACCCAAGGTGGTTCACTGCATCTGCTTGTATAAGTAGTAAATTTGAAACATTTTTATATCGATTAGGAGATTTATTAAATGAATTAGGACATAGTCATATAATGCAATATTATGTACGTATTAAAAAAAAAAAGAAGTGATATGAGAGGCGCCTGGGGGGCTCAGTCTGTTAAATATCTGACTCTTGATTTCAGCTCAGATCATGATCTCATGGTCCATGAGATCACCTGTGTCAGGCTCTGTGCTGACAGCACAGGGCCTTCTTGGAATTCTCTGCCCCTCCCCCCTGCTTCCTCTCTATTTCTCTCAAAATAAATAAATAAACATTAAAAATTTGAAAAAAGATTCGAGGGGCACCTGCCTCTGCGCTGACAGCAGGAAGCCTGCTTGGGATCCTCTCCTCCCCGCCCCCTCCCCTGCTCATGCTCTCCCTTTCTCTAAATAAATAAATAAATAAATAAGAACTGATATAAAAAGACATCAAAATATATTAAATGAAAGAAGCAAGAAGCTGGATGTTAATATATTCACAATTGTGCACAAATCTAAAATATATATAAACTTATAGATATATATACATTTAAAAGACCTGACAGGATGTGCACTATTAGAATGACCGAGGAACTGGAATCTTGAATGACTTTTATTATCTACTTCTTTTTCTTTGGGTTATTTGTTATTAAAAAACATAACAAAAGTGTAAAGGAATATAATCTAACTCTTCCTGCTGTTTCCTGTTCTCCGCGCTTTTTCCCAAATGCCACTTGGCTTGCCATGTTGGTTTGCCACGCAAAGGCCTGTGGACATTGAACTACAGGCCACTTGAAGACTCCTGGTTTTCTAGCTTGGGTGATGAATTGGCTATGAAGGCCTCACAAAGATGGGGGCCTACAAGAAGAGGCGGGGGTGAGGAGTGTGGCTTTGGGCATGTTGGGTGTGAGCTGCCTGGGAACACTGTTAGAAATAGTCAGCAGACACTCAGAAGTCTGGGAAGAGCTCTGGGAACTACTTGCCTATACGTGATTACAGAGGTCAAACTGGATAGATGACACTAAGAAAGGTTATAGAGTGAGAGAAGACGGGGAAGTTTAGAGCCACCTTGGTCATCTTTCTGTCCCTCCAATTCACCAAACTTGTCCCTGCCTTAGAGTTTTTATGTGATTTGAGAATTTATATATTTCTTATCCATTGTTCCTTTTATTATTATGTAATAACCATCTTTATCCCTAATAATACTTTTTAAAAAATATTTTTATTTATTTTTGAGAGAGAGAGAGACAGCGTGAGCAGGGGAGGGTCAGAGAAAGAGGGAGATACAGAATCTGAAGCAGGCTCCAGGCTCTAAGCTAGGTGTCAGCACAGAGCCTGATGTGGGGCTAGAACCTACGAACCGTGTTATCATGACCTGAGCCGAAGTCGGACGCTTAATTGACTGAACCACCCAGGTGCCCCCCTCCAATAATATTTTTGACACTAATGTCTGTTTTATCCAAATATCTATGCCACTTTCGTTTGGTCAATATTTTCCCAGAATACATAGCATATGGCTTTTTATAAGAATTCTGATCAGGGAATGCTGGGGTGGCTCAGTCGGTTAAGCCACCAACTTCGGCTCAGGTGATGCTCTCATGGTTCGAGTCCCGTGTTGGGCTCTGTGCTAACAGCTCAGAGCCTGGAGCCTGCTTCAGATTCTGTGTGTGTGTCTCTCTCTCTGTCCCTGCCCCTGCCCCTTCCTCTCTTCCTCTCTCCCTCCCTCTCTCTCTCTCTCTCTCAAAAATAAATAAATATTAAAGAAATTTTTTACAAAGAATTTTGACCTGAAAATTTCTATTCTTTTCATCAGAGAGTTTGGTCTATTTACATTTGTGGTTACTATCAATTTTCTTAAATTTATTTCTACCATCTTATTTAATGCTTTAGATTTACCATGCTTTTTTTTCTTTGCTTTCTGTCAGTATTATTGAATCCTCTTTTATCACATGCTTCCCCTTCAGTCTCTAAGAGATGATATATATGATTTCTTCCTTTATTGGCTGCCCTTGATTTTTTAATACGCATAGTGGACAAGGTCAAGTTAATCACTGTCTATATCTTTTTGCCAAACAATACAAGGACCTTAGCCCACCCTGGATGTCACCCTACCCCTCATGTCTTATTGTTGTCCAGTATTTGAGTCATACCTTATTTTCATATCTTCCAGATTATTAGTAGTATTTTATACATTCAATGTACATTTAGATTTAACCCCATGTTTACTATCCCTTTCCTCCACGTACCTTCTTACATTCTACTTCTCCTGTCTGAGTTTGAATTTCTTCTTCCTAAAGTATATCTTAGCATAATTCTTTCAGAAAGGGTCTGTTGGTGGTAAACCTTTTCAGTATTTATCTGAAAATGATTTTATTTCAACCACTACTTGAGACAGTCCTGTGGTCATGCCCTCTCTCCAATTGTTCATTCTGAGGTCTGGCCCTGAGTTAAGATATATGGGCCAGCTTTTCTCAGCTCATCCACCCTACATACGTGTTCCTCTCCGTGTTGTGGCAGGGTCATACTGTCCTCATCTTTACAGAGGTTGCCCACAAAGCACTCCTTGAACGGCAAATGGTGCCACTGCCGACCAACCAAGTAGATGAACTAGATGATCTCATTGAGCTTCAGGGTCCTCATCTTTAGAATAGGAGGAAATAAAACCTGCGTCTTAGAGAGACTGTGAAGCTCAGGTGAGCCAATGGATGTAAAGGAAATTTGTAAACTGTAAAGAGCTGCACAGATGTGTGAGAGTGTAATTATATTACCCGGTCCTTCAATACGAAATCAGGCAGTAAAGTCCTTGTGTGATTTAGTTCCAGGAGAAAGCTTTCCCTGTCAAAAGAGTGATCCATGTGGTCCCTGCTCTCAGCAATGAAAGGTGATCACTTTAGTAGCCAGCGCTCTTTTATTGCAAATGATGGAAACCCAAATTGAAACACTTTAAGTCAAAAGGGGGATTTATTGGATCCATGTAACTAGGAGGGGGCGGGGGAGAGGCTGGCCTCCTGCATGGCTGGACCTGGGGATCTATCAATCAGCTAACACTTCTTCCAGTCTCCTCCCCTGTCTCTCTGCATGTTGGCTTTGTCCTTTCCATCTACACCTTTCTCCACTGGGGAAAAGCGCTTCAAACCTTTAGACTCTCTTCAGCTCAGTAACCATAGAAGAAAAATATTCTTCCCCTTTAGCTTCAAACTAAAACATCATGAGGCAAAACTCAGATTGGCCAGCTTGACCAAATTTTCTAGCCAGGGGAATGATATTTGATGTGTGGCAGAGTTCTATCTCCCAATATCCATTCTCCCCTTGTTCTGGAAACCTCCATTTCTGAGCTGGGCATATTGCTGTCCAGTTAATCCATTTCTCAGTCTCCCTTGCTATTAGGTATGGCCATGTGTCCAACTTCTAATCAATGAGGTATAAGCAGAAGTGCTCTGAGGTATTTCTGGAAGCTCTAAAAGGGAGAGCTGTCCTTTTCTCCTCCCTTTTTTTCCTTTCTATTGCCTGGAATGTGGATGTAATGGCTAGAACTCCAGCAGCCATTCTGCATCATGAGGAATGGAATGACAGCTACATGTGGCAGAGGAGCAAGACAAAAGGGAACTTCAATCTTTGATGCCATGTCTCTCCCTACCAGCCTTGAATTGCCTCCTCTCTATGTTTTTATGTGAGAGAAAAATATACTTCTGTCTCGCTTAAGCCACTATTGTGGAGTCTTTGTTATTTGCAACCAAATCTAATCCTAAACGATACATAACTCAGGTTGGAGGGAAAGCAGCAATTGACAGAAGGGAAGAAAACACCCCAGGAAAAGTGAAACAATAGTTGTTATAGTAGCCAAGTATTTCCCTTTTTGCCTTGGCCTTTAGGAACCTTTAGGAACCCCAGGAAAAGTGAAACAATAGTTGTTGTAGTAGCTAAGTATTTCCCTTTTTGCCTTGGCCTTTAGGAACCTCTCAGCAGCTAGGAGTATCCACACTCCATGCTCCCTTTCATCTCCTTTTGTCACACGCTCCTTTTCCATGCCTTGATTAATGTCAATCCTTACAAAAGTAAGAAAACTGTAACATGACACCCACCTTTCCAACAATGTACTCCATGAAACATGCATCCCCTCAGGTGCTCTGGAGGGAAAAATGAATCTATGATCAGTAAATTTGGGGAATGCTACCAACTACTTCCCTCTCAGAGATTCATAAAGCACATTAGCATGGTAAAGCTTCTGAGAAGTTTTGCTGTTAAATGAATCTAATTAATTTTCTTTAATTTGGCTTTCTCTCCAAACTTATTTGACCACAGAAACCTCCTTTCTCCCCCATATAGCATTTGTTAACATGCCATAGTGAAAGATGCTTTGAGAAGCGTTTGATTAGCTAAGCAATGGCAAAAATAGAAGCCGTGACCTTGGAAACTGCTCAGGTGAACAGGTATTTTGGCAGTATCACTTCTATTTATACAGTCACCCACCAGCCATGAGGACTTGCTTGGTGCTGGTTGTACTTGAATCCTGATGTCCTAGCTTTGGCCAAGGTGGGACTGTGGACTCTCTCATTCTAGACCCAATGTTCTGGTGTCTACAGAAATAATTCATTTCCTTGGTCTGTGATGTTCTGGTGTCTACAGAAATCATTCATTTCCTTTGTCTGCCTGTTGGATGCTACCACAAGTTCAGACCTGCTTTCAACACGCAGACCAATGACAGAACAAGAATTAAAACAAGAGACATCCACATAAGCTGGGAAAGAGATGTTCTCTGTAGCCTTGGCCAGATGGAAGCCAGAGCCCTCTGTGGGTTATAAACTCCTCCGACTGTCTGAGAAATGTGAGGCCTGCTCTTCAGTCATGCAGCTGAGCAGACTTACGTGGCTGATGAGGGCTTTGCATAAGCAGACTGCCATGAAGCCTGGGATATATGCCCTGCACCCTGTTTGGGAGGAAGGTTCTAGTGCACTCTTCCCAGGTCTGGGAGCAGAACTCTGGATTGCTGGCTGGCGATCCGCCACAAACTGACAGACCAGAGGCTGCCAACAAGAGGGACTGAGGACAGAGTAAGGGAAAGAAATCCCCAGGCTCGTCTGTGGGGAGAATCCCTCTCCCTTCTGTCACAAAGACAAGCAGCAGCAGGCATCCTACTGTTCGTTCAAGTGGAAACCTCTCTCTCTCACCACCCCCCAGATACCCAGATCTTTTGAGGTCCATCCCAGACACAGAACAGACCGGCCTTAAAGCCAATAGATTGAACTCTGAGAGCTGCCCTTTATTGCTCATCTGGCCTCGGGAAGTCCCTTCGGGTCTCTGGAGCACAGGGATAGTATGAGTGGGAGAAACCCATGGAAACGCCCCCAGAAGAGTGTGGAGCACACCCTGGGTGATAGAACTAACTAAATAAGCAAATAAGTAAGTAAGTTAATTAATTAATTTATTTAAATGTCTCCTCTTCCTGGCTTCCAGGTTTTTCTGATTCTGCCAGAGTAAGCTTTCCTCTCCTGAGTCCTTAAATGGGACTTAACAAGAAAGTGGGATTTTCTCACCTTTTCTACTTCAGGCACAAGTGCTTTGGGTACCTGAAACTGAACATAAAGGGAGTCACAACAGACACTTTTAGAATCAGTCTCTATTGGTTTGAGAAGTCACGTCTTGGAGATCTCCATGAATTATGTTTTCAGAGGACTCTGGGGGTTTTATGTTTTGTTTTATGTTTTTCCATGAATATGCTTCATCCTAATTCTGTGAAAGATTCTTCCTGACCAAGTGCAATTCATTCTACCTTCGCTATGGGGATTTTCAGAACAAAAGTGGTATTGAGTCCCATACTGGAATGACTTCATATATTCCAGAGAGAGAGAGAGAGAGAGAGAGCAAGAGTGAGTGCCGCAGACAATGAATGGGGGCGGGGGGGCGGGGGGGTGACGCTAAGAAGAGCAAGGGGCAGATTGGTTTTCAGATCTGTCCTGAACCTTGCAATTTTATTCATAGAAGTCAGAGCCAGCCTTGGTGGAAAAGCAGCAGTTAATGTAACTGTAAGCTCTGTCAGAGGATTCCTTATTCTCTTGGGCAGAGCAGCAGCTTATGCTATAGGAGGGAGATCAAGCCCTGTTTGTACACACAAATTGCTTTCTCCCCCTTTCTTGGTAACAAAACCCGGAAACTGCTATGGCAGCATGCTTTAGCATTCCTGTTGCATGGGACACTGACTGCTCTCTCTTTTCTGGTATGGATTCCTCCTCCCCAGCATAGGGCAGTCATATTTCTCAAATGCAGTGGGACGAGGGGCCCCTGGGTTCAACCCTTTGAGGTTTTTCTGCTGCCACAGAAAGTGAAATCCACCCCTGAGGACGGCCCCCCTCAGCATTGCGCTGCAGACCCCTGAAGGGAAGACCTCAACCCACTCATCAGGAGGTCCAGGTTTAAGTGCAACCGGGTCCCTGACTCAACCACATCTTGGGGAAGGGAGACCCACATCTGCTCACTCTCCATCCCCCAATACAGGTCAGGACATCTAGACCCATCATGGATCCCAAACAGGTCCAGGTACTTGAAGGTCATGTAATAGACAAAGCACATGGGCATAGTAAAGGCTCTGGGAAGTCCTATAGTGAAGTAATAGGTTCAACTTTGTTTAACTTGGTGCTTTCCATGTTTAACTAACCCTGCACCACTTTTCTCATGGAGCACTCATTATCTCATTCAGCAGCATTCCACAGAATGCTGGAAAATAATGCCACGGTGCCATTCACAGCCATGCCCAACGTCCCTGGAGGATAGAAACAGCGTCTGATCCAGGTTTGGGCTGACAAACCTCAGCACAGGACCTAGAAGATAGTGTTTTCAGAATGAATACATGAGTGAATTAATGAAATCATACCATGTTTAGTCCAGGATGAACCTGGGAATTATAACTGTGTGCCAAACACTTTTCCGGGGAAATTAAGCCTGTGGCCAAAGCATAGCTTGGTGAAGACCAAATCTTTTTTTTTTCCTCTTTTTTCCAACATTTGCACCAGTTACAAACTGGCAGGCATTGAACCAGATCTGTCTAACATATGTGTTTTGTTTGGCCCAGTACACGGGTTTACTTTTTTTAATGGCTTTAGGTAGGGTCTCAACTCTGCAGCATAGCTCGGTTCTGCCCCTTCCTCTCCCACCCAGCCTCTGCCTCATTCACATCACCTGCTTAGCTCCTGAAGGCTTTGAGTTTGCCATCCAGAGTTTAAATCCCCCCTGGGAAGTTGCTTTTTCAATCTGACCATGAACATCATGAATTTATTTTGGAATGGATTTGCCTGCATGATTTCTCATGCAGATCTTGAAGCCTTAAACCATTTGTGATGAAAGATCTATACGGCCCAACATGGCTCAGGCTCTAGTACACTTCAGGCGACTCCCTGAGCCTGACAGTGGGGTGGAGATAGTTTCATCCCTGTACCCGTCTTCCCACAGTGGTGATTCCCAAGCCTGTCACTGGGAGAGCTTATGGAAGCCCACACTGCTGGGCTCACCTCTGGAGCTTCTGGACCAGTAGGTTGGCTAAGCGGCCAAGGATTTGCATGCTGTGGCTGATGGTCCCAGGGCCACACTTGGAGTCCGCTGCTCTACAATTTATAAAGCTCTTTCCCAACTGTTATCTTATTAGACCCCCACAACCATGTGAACAGGGCAGGAATCACTACTCACAGTCACACATGAGGAAAGAGGGACCCAAAAGGCTAGTCTATGACCAAGGTCACACAGTTTGACTTGAATTGGGTCTCTCAATGCCATGTCAAGCTGCCTGCAAGGCAAGGATGTGGCTGAACATCACTCTGCTTTGGGACAAGGCGATGGGACTGGTGAACAACACTTTAGGAGCTTACTTCACTACAGGAGAGATCTCTGCTCCGAAGCAGGAGCTGACAGCCTCCCTTGGTCCCTCTCAGCTCTCGGACTCCACACTGTGGCCCTATGTGGACAAGAAGTGAGGGGGCCCAAAGGAGTCCAGCAATACCCACCCCACCTCTGACTGGCTTTTGGTCACTTAACAGCCGTAGGCATAGCAGCAGAGGAGCAGAGATGCCCCACCCACTGGAGTCAAGACACCCCTTGCTGAATTTTCTATGTAGCAACCAAAGTGGAGTGAGAGACAGGCACAGGCTGCAGCTCCTGGGAGGGGAAATGACGGGGGGAGGGGAGGAGCACAGACCATATGGAGCAAGAGTGACAGAATTTGGCAGTGTAGTCTCTGCAGATGGGCCTGCTTATGTCCACACACAATCTGAGGCCAAAGACTGAATCATCTCTCTAGCAATTTCTTGTTTCCAAACACGTCTTTTGAAGAATGTGGGGATGCTCGGTGCAGATATCCGCAGTCCTTGCTGGGAAAGGGTATACAGATAACAGAAAAGAAAAGTTGCTTTTGTTGGGAGAAGGAAGAGGTGCAAAATGCCCACTTGAGCAAGGTGGAAGTCGCTGTATAGTGGGAAGGGATCCTGGTGGTTTGGGTAGCATTTAGGGAGTTCATAGCCAGTGTTTTACATGTTTTCTTGTATGATCTTCACAACGCTTTAAGGGGGTTAGCATTGTCAGCCCCATTTTATAGGAGGAAAGACTGAGATTATAGAGGGCAAAGATTTGTCAAGGTTTCCCAGCTGGTGGGAGCAGAGTCATGAATGAGGTAAAGCAAAATGGGGCATCCACACATCCAGGGGCACCCTCCTAAAGCCAGGATTCTGGTCTTCTAGCTGGTCTGGTGCTCCAGCCCCTGTGTGGCCTTCCAGTAGTTACTGGGTCCCCACGAGGGCTCCCCAGGGTCAGTCTTCAGGATGAAGTCTGGACTGCTCTGCTTGGCATTCAAGGCCCTGCAAGGCCAGGCTCCAGCCTTGTGTCCAACCTTCCCCTACGTGCACCAGGGTTGGGTGCAATCAAGGCAGCTCACCATTCCCTGAAGACACTCAGGGCTGCCCGGACTCCAGTGCTGGCTTTGACGCCTTCCAGTCACAGGTCCCTTTATCTTGACTTGTGCCCATGTCTTTTCTCTCCTCGCTGAAATGTCTGCTCTTCTAGGACTATAAACCCCCTCTCCTTAGGTCTCACCCCTGCATCCTTTACACAAGTGCACCACCTTATGGTCCACAGAATGCTGTCCCCCCTGCAAGGTGACAAAGTAAGGTAAGTTTTAGCCCCAGTCCAGACGGAGGCCAGAGAAGAGAAGGGACGCGGCCATGTTCTCACACCTAGTTGGCAAAGCCACAGTGACAGCCCAAGTTCCCAGACTCCAAGAGCACCTAGTGCTCTTCCCATTATGCTCCATTTTGGGGATAGTGTTTATTTATTCAAGAATAAGCTGGCCATCTGCACAGAGGTGGTGCCCACATGCCTCAGGGTTGCCCTTGGGGAGGAAGGGGTCTGTTAGTTTCCTATTGCTGCCATAACAAATTATCACACACAGTGGCTCAAACAATACATGTGTATAATTATCATACAGTGCTGTAGGACAAAAGTGTGACACAGATCTCGCTAGGCTAAAGCCAAAGTGTCAGCAATGCTGTACTCCTTTCTGAAGGCTCTAGGGCACAATCCATTTCTTGCCTTTTCCAGCTTCTAAAGATCACCTGTGTTCCTTGGCTCATGACCCCTTCCTGCATCTTCAACACCAGCAAAGAAGGCTGGTCAAGTTCTTCTCAGGTGGCATCTGTCTGACCTCTCTCCTGCTCACCCCTCTTCCATTCTTAAGGACCCTTGTGATTACGTTGGCCCAGCTGAGTAGTCCAGGATCCTCACCCTCTTTTAAGATCAGCTGATTATCAACCTGAATTCCATTTCAATCTTAATTCCCCGTTGCATGTAAACTAACATATTCATAGGCTCCAGAGATTAGGACACAGACCTCTGAAGGGGACGTTATTTTGCCCATCACAGGGACAAAAAGAAGATTCCTGTCCCCAGAAACCATCAGTCAGTCACTTGGTAGAGTAGGTGTGTCAGACCTCCACCAGATGTGCCAAGGCTTCAGCAGTCTCTGCCTTGGGACGCAGTCCCGAGGACCTTGGAGAGCTCATGGATGGGGGCCAGGGATTCTGACAGTTCAACCTTTATAACCCGGAGCAAGCTCCCCAGTGCCAGGCTGCCCAGGAATACCAAGGCTGCCCTGTTCAAAGGCATATGGTGCTTCCTCATCTTATTCGTCTCTTCATCTGCCTCCCAGACGTACTGCTCATCCAATTTCAGGACACAGCACCATCTCCACCCAAACTCCTGCTACCACTCTCCACCATCTCATATCCAAAGGTCTTGCCTATTTATAATGATAATTGGATTACTCAGAATAAAATTCAAACTTCTCATCAAGGTTTCTAAGATACTATACACTTTGGCCTCAAGTTACTATCCCATCGTTCACTAAGCTCCAAGAAGACTGGTCTCCTTACATCACCTGAACACACTATGTGCCTTCCTGCCTCAGGGCCTTTGCACATGCCATTTCCTCTTCCTGTGACTCTCTTTTCCCACTCTTTCCTGGATGATTCCTACTCCTCTTTTAGATCTCAGCTGCTTTCAGAAAAGTCTTCTCTTTATACCTCTCAACTATAACAATGAGGCCTCTCATCTTATTGTCTCTCTCTCAGAAACTGACTCTTTTCTTTAGCAACTATGTCATCATCTCTGTGATCATATAGGACAGAAAACATTCAGGCTCTGACACTGCAGGAAGGTCATCCTTTGGACTAAAATCTATATTCTATCTAGATTTTAATTTAGACTCTGAAATTTTATCCTCTCTTTGCAAGGAACAGTAGTGAGTCCAACCTTAGAACCTCAACTTTAGCATGCTAATTTTTTTTAATGGGCTTTCAGGTCAGGCAGACACATTTCCTGCTCCCTACTCCTCCACCAACTGGCTGCATGGCCCAAAGCAAGTAAGTCACTCTTTCTCTGGGCAAATGGCTTTGTCCAGCTGACTATGATCCAGGAGGATATAGAGAACCCCTCACATGTGGGCCATGAGAAGGCCAAAGGCCAGCCAGTGAGAATCCAACACCCAATAGAGATAAGAAAAATTTAACCAAGATACATGCTGTCCCCAGGACTCCCCCCTCCCTTTTATCTCCCGTTAACATCCTGCATCTTCAGGACAGCAGCATTCTCCCAGCAAGTCCATTTTACAGATGAGGAAATGGAGGCCAGAGAGGTTAACTGGCTTATACAAGGTCACCTGGCATGTAAGTTGAGATGCTGATACATGAACCATGTTCCTCCTAACCCTTCACTGAGATAACCAAATTCACAAAAATGAATTCCATGTACAGTGCATTTCACAGTCTACAGACCTCTTTCCCATCTGCCATTGTCTCTGAATTCTACAACAATACCTTGGCTTGAGTATCATCAGTCCATTTGTTCAGATAGAACATTGAGATTAGAGCAAGGAATTGACTGGCTTAAATCAGTGGGTATATAAGTTACCTACTGCTATGAATGAATTTGTCAGCTTGAAAGAGTACACAGCATTATCTCATAATTCCTGTGGGTCAGGGACCCAGGCACAACCTAGCTGCATCTTCTGCTTCATGGTCCCTCAAGAGGCTATAATCAAGGTGTCATCCCAGAATCAGTGGTCTCATCTGAGGCTCAACTGGGGAAGAAGGATTTTTTTAAAGTTTGTTTGTTTATTAATTTTTAATGTTTTATTTATTTTTGAGAGAGAGACAGGGTCAGAGGGAGAAGGAGACACAGAATCTGAAACAGGCTCCCGGCTCTGAGCTAGCTGTCAGCACAGAGCCTGATGCGGGGCTCGAACCCACGAATCACAAGATCATGACCTGAGCTGAAGTCAGACGCTTAACCGACTGAGCCACCCAGGCA
This sequence comes from Hyaena hyaena, assembly GCF_003009895.1. NCBI lineage: Eukaryota > Metazoa > Chordata > Mammalia > Carnivora > Hyaenidae > Hyaena > Hyaena hyaena. Next base: position 1,862,805 of record NW_024080724.1, on the reverse strand, counting down.
CCCCTAAGTTTATTTATTTTTGAGAGAGAGGAAGAGAGAGAATCCTGAGCAAGCTCAGTGTTATCAGCCCAGGGCCCGACATAGGGCTCGATCTCACAAACCATGAGATCATGACCTGAGCTGAAATCAACAGTCAGAGGCTTAACCAACTGAGCCTCCCAAGAGCCCCTAAACTAGGGAAGAAGGGTCCTCTTTCAATCTCATTTACATAGTTGTTGCCAGGCTTCAATTCATTGTGTGCTGTTGGACTGAGGTCTTAATTTCCTCACTGGCGATGGATAGAAGACCACCTTCAGTTCTTTGTCATGAGGGCCTCTTCAATATGGCAGCTCGCTTTACTGAAGTGTGCAAGAAGGCAGTACAGTCATGGTCTTGTACCCTAATCATGGAAGTGACAAGCCACACTTTGCTGCTTTTTTCTATCCATCAGAAAAAGTCATTAGGTCACTCCAGACTCCCACCCTAGGGGAGGGAAATACACAAGGACATGACTCTTAGCAGGTGCAGAATATAGGAGGCTCTAAGTCTGCCTACCACAGCAGGGAGCTGGGCTGCTCTGAGTTTGGCCCTTCTTCCTGGATCTGGAAGCCTACTGGCACAATGGGCGGAGGTGGCACGTGGATATCTTCCGTTGTCAGCACTCTAGGGAGGTTCTCAGGGCCACGCAGAGCTCGGGCCAGATTTCCCCATCCCAGGAAGAGAGCTGGCCCCTTTTTAATTACACTGTTGCCCCCGGGGAAAGCCTGTGCTCTTCTCTGGATAGTTTTACACCCCCTCCCCGCTTACTGCCATTTCTGTCTTTAAATCAAAGCTGCTCTCTGTTCAAGGGCTCCCAGCCCCAGGCAAGATGAGGATTTATGAGTGGGTGATCCAAAAATGTAACATAAAAGAGTCAGGACCCAGACAGTAATGTAAACTGAGAGGTCCTGGAGAGGCGGGCCGGTGGCCAGGGCTCAGTAACCTCTCAAACCCCACAACCATCATGGCCTCCGCCTTTATGAAACTCTTCCATCATCCTCCCTGCTGCCTGCCCCCACCGCCCTTTCCACCGCCCGCACGGGAGCCTCCCACCCCCAGGCCGCACCCAGGTCCCCAGCATCTGCCTCAGCGTGCCTTCCACTGTCCTCTCATCTCCAGTCTCCCACTCAAATCCTTCTGGGCGCCAGTCCATGCGGACAAACTCTTATCTCCATGTCTTGGTTCAAACTGTGTCTTCTCCTGGAATTGCCCTTTGCCCATGCCCCGGGGACGAAGCCCTCTTGAGGACTCCTTCCCTCACCTGTCACTCTCTGTCCCTTACTCATGGCACTGAGGACTGTAGGCCTTAGTAATGAAGTCCATTATGTCCACGCCAGCCTCCTTGCTTAGACTGAGACTTCCTTAAGGGTAGGGGCTGGAGCTGGAACCGACCACGGTCTTACCACTATGTAACACACAGGAGGTGCTCAATCAATGCTAGACTGATGGAAAAGTCAAAGTTAGCATCAGTTTTCAGTGGAGAGAAAAATAGTGTTCTCCCTTCACATATTCCATGTGTGGTCGGTCAGTGGCTGGCCAGCCACCTGCTCCCTCCCTCTTCTTCAGCACTCTGCCTGGTACTCAGGCTGGCCTGGGTATAGCACGCTGGCCCTGCCTCCTCCCCTGTGCTCAAAGCACCTATTCTAGCTTCCACAGGTGGGAGCTGAAGGCAACAAAGTCTTGCCCATGGCAAAGACACATATGTGGGGCCACACACATCCAGAGGGGCACAGACAATTTGTCCTCAGAAGATGCCACCCCACCCCTTGCCATTCTCGACTTAACCCAGTTGCCCCTGCAAGGGGGTCATCCTTGATGACATCTTCCTTACCCTTCCTTCAATCAGTCCCATATTCCATAAGTTCTACCTTCTGTTCAAAGTGTTTATCACATGTGTGCCTCTCTCTTACCTTAACTGCCCCTGCTGTGCCCAGGCCACCAAGGATGCTCTCCCTGCCTCCACCTCACCCTACTCATCTATCCTTCACTCAGGTGACCAGAGCCATCATTCTTGTCACATCACTCCCTTGCTCAAAAACTTGTGCTGGCTCCCCCTTGCCTGAGCAATGGCCCTCACCTCTCCAGCATGCAGTCACTCCTGACTCCGGCTGCCCGAGGGGCTTCCCCAGCCTCCTGTCCCAGCACACTTCCCCTTGAGGTCCTGCACTGCGGACCACTTCCAGTTCCCCAGTACTCCTGGTGCTTTCCCAGCTCCTCTGGGAACACTCTTCTTCCTCTCTGCCCATCTAACCCCACTGTCCTTCCAGGACAGCTCGAAGTCTGCCTCCTCCACGAAGCCTTCCCTGACCACTTTTCTCAGTCCTCTGGGCTCCCAAAGATTTTGCATTAAAGGATAAAAGGCATCCTTGTCTTGCCCCCACCTCACACCGAATCCTGAACACCTTAGGGGCAAGCCCCAGCCTCATTTTCCCCTTTCTTCCAACCCCCTGCTGCTGCCTCCTCTGTGGAGACAAAGACAAAGGCGTCCCTTGGAGGAGGGGAGCTGTCTTGAAATCACTTGGAGGCTCCTGACAGCTCAGTCCCAGAGAAGAAAGCTGCCCAGAAGGCGGCACTCCCAGGGAGGGGTTCTCGCCAGAAGGCCCAGAGCTGGGCCTGAGCCAGAGAGTGTTTGCGGGAGCCCAGGGGTGTGTGGATGGGAGGGGGGGCTTGGCAGCGCAAAGGGTGGTTTATGATCCGCTCTTGTTCTGGTTCCCTGATGTCTTTGTTCAGAATCCCCAGGGTGCTTCTCTCCAGGCAAGGGGGTGGGGGTGGGGACAGTTCAGAGTGGAAGTGTGTGGGCCTGGGAGGAGCCAGCTTCCCTCCTTCCTGGGGGGGAAAGGGGAGGAGCCTAGAAGGAGCCCTTCTGTGAAAGTGCATCGCCTGGTGCAGGGCCAGCTCTGATTCCTGCTCCTCCAGGTCTGCCCCATCTCTGTCCTGAGTCTTTGCCTTTCCCTCTTGGGCTGGCCCCTTCTCTTCAAAAAGCTGGCAGGATGGTGTTTCTTTCCTCATGGAAGAGGGAGAAGAAGACAGAGGAGGATGGAGCCAGATGGGGAGGAGGAGGAATTCATGGAGTAGGGACTCCTGGCTGTGGGCCACTAGGCACGAGGTTCCTAGGGAAGAAGAGCTGGAATGGGGTGTGGAGATGTCCAGGACATGTGTATAGGGCCCAGCTTAGTGCCCAGAGCACTCCTTTTCAGCTCCCTTTCCAGCTGAAGTTGCTCTCATTTGAGGGGATTCTCTGGGTCTGACACCATCCCCCTCTAAGAGAGACACTTTGCTGAACTCAAGACCAGAAGTTCTGGTACAGCTGTACAACTATGTAATAGGTGTTGTCATCCAGATAATGAGCAGCTGGTCAGAGAAGGTATGCAAGCAGAAGCTGGTGGCACTAGGCAGGCTCTAGAGGGGGTTCAGGTGTCTGGTATGATAAGAGGGAAGATGGAATGATATTTTTTAATGTTTATTTATTTTTCAGAGAGAGAGCATGCACACAAGTGTGAGCTGGGCAAGGACAGAAAGATGGGGGGACAGAGGGTCTGAAGCAGGCTCTGTGCTGACAGCACAGAGCCCAGTGTGGGGCTCAAACTCACAAACTGTGAGATCATGACCTAAGCTCAATTCAGACGCTTAACCAACTGAGCCACCCAGGTGCCCCAAGATGGAATGATTTTTAAGTTTCCTTCCCACATCCTGCTTCAAAAGACTATTATCAAAATATCCCTATTTAGACCAGGGCACCTGGGTGGCTCAGTCGGTTAAGTGTCCAACTTCAGCTCAGGTCACGATCTCATGGTTCATGGGTTCCAGCTCTGCCCTGGGCTCTGTGCTGACAGCTCAGAGCCTGGACCCTGCTTTGGATTCTGTGTCTCCCTCTCTCTCTGCCCCTCCCCTGCTCGTGTTTGTGCTCGTCTCTCTGTCACTCAAAAATAAATGAACACTGAAAAAAATTTTTTTTAATATTCCTAATTAGAATAAAGATAAAATAAACAGGCATTAAAGCAGGCTAGACTTACATCCATTCCATGGAATACCACTCAGCAATAAAAAGTAGTGAACTTTTTTATTGACACATGCATCAACTTGGATGCACCTCCAAGGAATTATGCGGAGCAGAGGGGATGGGGATGGGGGAACCAATTCCAAAATACTGTATGATTCCACTCATATAACGTTATTGAAATGACAGAAGTTTAGAAATGGAGGACAGATGAGTGGCTGCTGATGGGCACAAGGTGCTGGCACAGAGGTGGGTGTAGTTGTAAAAAAGCGTTCTTAGTTTCCTATTGCCGCTGTAATAAATGGCAGTGGCTTAAAACAGCACAGGTTTATTCTCTCACAGTTCCGGAGACCAAAAGTCCACAATCAGCTTCCCTGAGCTAAAGTCATGGTGGTGACAGGGCTAGTATTCCTTCTGGAGGCTCTAGAGGACACTGTGTCCCTTCCCTTAGGCTTCAGGAGGCCACCTTCAGGCTTTGACACATGACCCCTCCCAAGCATCACTCCAATATCCATCATCTTGTTTTCTGTTTCTTCCTTTGACCTTCTTGCCTGCGTCTTACAAGAACTCTGGTGATCACATTTAGGGCCCGCCTGGATGATCCAAGATAATGCCCCATCTCGAGATCCTTAATCGTGTCTGCAAAGCCCCTTTTGCCATATAAGGTGACATTCCTAGTTTCCAGGGATTAGTTGCAGGAGTCTTTGCAGGGGGAGGGGTGGTGATGGCATTGTTTAGCCCGCCTCAAAGAGCAGCACAAGGGATCCTTGTGGTGTTGGACCCGTGGACCTATATGGGATAAAATTGTATAGAACGTAACACGTGCAAACACAATTGAGTACCAGCAAAAACTGGTGAAGTCTGAGTAAGATTGGTAGGCTGTGTCCATGTCAATATTCTGGTTGTGCTAATATACTGTAGTTTCAAACAGGGTAAAGTGCGCTTTCCCTGTATGACTTACAAGAGTGCTTTCTACAGTATGACTTACAACTGCATGTGAACCTACAATTCTTTCTTTTAAAAAAAGTTTTTTTAATGTTTATTTATTTTTGAGAGCCAGAGAGAGACAGAGCTTGAGTGGGGGAGGGGCAGAGAGAGAGGGGGCGACACAGACTCCGAAGCAGGCTCCAGGCTCCGAGCTGTCAGCACCAAGACGGACGCAGGGCTCGAACCCATAAACTGCAAGATCACGACCTGAGCCGAAGTTGTATGCTTAACCAATCAAGCCACACAGGCACCTCAAATACGAACTTCAGTTAATTACAAAGTGCTAGACTGAGGGTAGAACAGAGCCAATGTGGTTATCTTCTCAGTGCCTCTCACCCAGACACTCCCAGTACTGCCCACACAGTGGGCTCTCAGGAGTCATGTTATGAAGTGAGCTCACCCTCCTGGCTGCGTGTGCCTGAGCCAGGAGTGAGCATCTGATCCACGCTGAGAAAATTACAGGCACCTTCAGTTCTTTGGGACAGTTTTTCTTTTATTTAAAAAAATTTTTTTAAGGGCGCCTGGGTGGCTCAGTTGGTAAGCGTCCGACTTCGGCTCAGGTCATGATCTCACGGTATGTGGGTTCGAGCCCCACGTCGGGCTCTGTGCTCACAGCCAGCTCAGAGCCTGGAGCCTGCTTCAGATTCTGTGTCTCCCTCTCTCTCTCTGACCCTCCCCTACTCACGCTGCCTCTCTCTCTCTCTTTCAAAAATAAAAAATAAAAATAAAAAAATTTAAAAAAACATTAAAAAATTTTAATGTTTTATTTATTTCTGACAGAGAGAGAGAGAGAGAGACAGACAGCATGAGCAGGGGAGGGTCAGAGAGAGGGAGACACAGAATCCAAAACAGGCTCCAGGCTCTGAGCTAGCTGTCAGCACAGTCTGATGCGGGGCTCAAACCTACGAACTGCGACATCTTGACCTGAGCCAAAGTTAGACGCTTAACTGACTGAGCCACCCAGGTGGCCCTCTTTGGGACAGTTTAGAACTGATACACCAGAGAGAGTTACCCGTGTGATGGCTGGGCTTGTAACATTTAAACAGTGCACTTTGGGGGTCCTGTTGTACCCCGTGGACAGAGGAACAGGGGGTGAGCATTTGCAGACTGAGAAGATCAGATCCTCCGCAGACAAAAGCAGACAAGAGCTGGAGAATGAGGGCAGCCTGGGTTCCTATATTAGCTCTCCATTTCCTGCGTGTCTAGTCCTTCTGGGGCATGACTTGATTTAGCCCTTGGATTTTATGAGATTCCTGTGTCCTTGTACAGAATCTCCTCCCTCCCACCCCCTATCCTTCAGTTAGCCAACAAGGATTTCTATTTTTTACAATTAGGAAGCCCAACTATTGAAAATAGAGCGCACCAGCACGCAGCCCCATAGCCTGCCTGTCTCTATTCAGGTGCTGTGAGGAGGTCCATGCGCTGCCCCCTCAGGGCCCAGTGCAGGGAACACAAAGCATCCTTTTTATCTTGGATTTAAACCCACCCTCCCCTCCGGCCTCTCACCCTCTCTGGGCAGCCCTTATCGGCAAGTGCAGTGAAAGAGAGGGCCTGCCCCCAAAGCACTGTCACCCTGCAACACACACACCATGCACACAGCAGGCACTTGATGAACGATCGTAAGACTGGGTAGAAGCCATCCTAAGAATCGTCAGGCGTGTGGCAGAGGACAGTTTGAGGAGAGCGGGCGAGCCCAAGCACTGTCACATCTTAAGAGAGAAGGAGAATGAGAAGAGCCCAAGTCAGCTCCCCCAGGCAACCAGGAAACAATTTGCAAGATGGAATTCAACAAGCAATGCCAACAAGATCATAATGACCATATTTATGGGAGAATGTGGAGGCCCATGCGTGGGTTTTCATTATCGTGTGTACAAATGTGATCGTATCCGTGCAGCCAGCCTCCTGCTCCAGGCGGCAGCTGTTGGCTGGTGCATGGTAATTTGATGTAAATTGCCCCCAAATATGGTAATTCTCTCCTCTGCCAGGGGAGTTTGAAGTCACAAACCTGGAGATGTTGGCAGCAGATGTTTTCTTACTTCTCTTGCAGGCTGCTGGTATTATAGAAAAGGGCAAGCAGACCCAGAGACAATGCTTACCTTCACTAGCTCTGATGTGTGTCTATGCTGTGTGACCTGGAGTGAAACACTTTACCTCTCTGAGCCTCAGTTGCCTCATCTATAAAAGAGGCATAATGTCTGCCAGGGTCGCTTTGATGATCAAAAAAGATACACTCAGAATACCTAGTACAGTGCTTTGGTTAATATTATCTTTTTGGATCTCAGTGTTGCCATTTGTGGGGATCAGGCAGTCAGTGCCCAGGGTTCTTTCCCAGTCCCCAGCAGTGAGCTCCTCCAGGCAGAAAACAAGGGCAATGTTATTAAAATGAATGTCAACATGCTGTGGGGAAGTCTAAGGAGGACAGACTAAGGGTTAATATCCTTACAATCTAAGTGCTCATTAGAATTTCTAAGAAAAATATCAATACCCCAATATGTAAATTAGCAAAGGATACAAATAGACAGTTCCCACGAGAGACAAATAGCAATCAAACCCAAGGAAAAATGTCTTTTCTTCTCTTTTCTTCTTTAATCAATAGTAAAAGATATCAAGTTAAAACAACCCAAGGTGGCTTTATTTCCATAAAATAGGAAAAATATTAAAAAGAGATTACCTGATCTAGGTGAAGTTTCTACAAAAGCAAAAAACACCAGCTGCTGGGGTGGCCACCTGCACTGGCATGGACGTTTTTGAAGGCAATCTAACCATGTGTACCAAAAATCAAATCAAGACAAATGATCCAGGAATCTCACTAATGTGTATTTCTCCTGAGGAAATCATTCAGTAGAAGGAAAAAGCCAAATGAACAAAGATGCTGTGAAAAAATGTTAAAACGGACAGTATGCATCCATTAATGGGAGATGGTGAATCAAGCCAGAATGCTTCCACATGAAATACTCTGAAATGCCTAAAAGGGTAGTTATGTTTTGAAGAGTGAGCCTACCATGTGGAATGATGTTTATGGTATATTTTTAATTTTTAAAAAGAGAACAAAAGGCTATTTACAGTATGATTGAAACTATATGCACATGTGCCTGTGGGAGGCAGGGACTGCCTTCACGCAAAGGAGGGGCCGTTGAGAGAAGTGTGGTGTTGGCACAGAGGGACACTACCCTGCTGCATGAGATTTCTGAATCTCAGTCACAAAAGGTCACTCTGGACTAGCGGCAGCAGCCACAGGGATTTTGTGGACCTGAAAAGCAGGCCTGGGGTGTGAGGGGAAACCCTTTCTGGGGGCTGCTGACAGCTCAGCTCTGGGAAGACTCTTCTTATTGTCAGAGCCTTCTAACAGTGACATGGGCTGGCTCCTGAGGTAGTGAGCTCCCAGGAGTGGGAGGTATGTAAGCCAAGGCAGGAACAGAGCCAAGTGTGGGTGGGCAGCTGGATTAGATGTCACCTGGGATGGTTAAATGATACTAATCATATGCCTACTCTTACCAGAACATCTGGCTAAATATCCCCAAAACAGAAACAGGGCAAACCCATTTGTTCAAGGAACACAGGGAAGGAAATAAGGAGAGAAAGCAGAAAGAGGAGGTTGGAAGGGAAGGAGCAAGGGAGAAAAGAAAGGAAGGAAGGCAGGAAGGAAGGAGAGAAGGAAGGAAAGAGGAGGGGAAGGGAGGAAGGAGAGAAGGAAGAAAGGAGGGAGGAAGAAGGGAGAGGGAGGAGGGAAGGGAGGAGAGAGAGAAAGAAAGAGGGAAGGAAGGAAAGAAAGAAAGGAAGGAGGGAAGGAAAGGAGGAAGGAAGGAGAGTAAAGGATTGCCACATGCTAAGCAGGGATCTAATCCCTTTGTAAACACTGTCAGAAACTTGTCTTCCTAATTGAAAAGCCCATGCGGCTGCTTAATCCAGTCCATGTTAATGAGACCAAAACACATTATAGCAGATATCGACTCTAGTCATAGTGCCAAGGCTGAGCACGCCAGGGGGAATAGATTGACAGAAGTGAGGCTGGGGTCAATCTTGGCCTCCATGGGCGTCATCTTGTTGCTGCTTTACTCAAACCGTCCCAGGGTGAGACCCAGCCATATACCAGGGGGCTGCAGGATTTTCATGTGGGCAAGTACCACTTGGTTACCAGGATAGTCATCTGCCTTAAATGGAAGAGAGTGGGCTCAAAAATAAACAACTCCATAAAAACATCTACTCACACAAGTATAGCAAAGTGCACATTTGTTCATGGGACTTTTTTTTTCCCCCACCTGTCCAATAACTTCAAAGAAATCATTACAAAGCCAAAGATGGGCCATTTGGGAGGCTGGGGGTGAGGCTGTGCTCAACCACTTCTTGCCTCCTGCTTGTGACGTTTAACCCCTTCTATGAAAGGTTAATGCTCTTATCTTCAGCAGTGCTCTTAGCAAAAGATCTTCCCTCATATTTCTAATTAACGAGTGAGGCATCAAAGTGCTATGGCGGTAGACCTAGACCTTGGAGTCACACAGTCCTTGTTCCGGCCTTGCCATCCCTTACCTGGGTCTCAGGATAGCTATGCATTTTCCCCTGCTCCTGGTTCAGACTCCCCAAACCACACAGGCTGTCAGAATGTTCTTTCTCATCTACAGATCTGATCCTGCCTTATTTCTGCTTAAAGGCCTTATGTGCTTCCCAAATCAGTCATTTTCATGCATCGTTTTCCTAGCGTCAGCTCCTATTGCCGCACCCGTAATCATCACCATCCCAGATTTCTACCACTGTCACACACTCTATGCTCAAGCCATTGACCTTCTCAGAGAAGGTGGCACAAGCCATGTCTGGGCTTGAACCCCAGCACTGAGGGTCCACACGCTTCACGTTTGACAGAGTATCTGGTTTGAGCAATTTGAAACAATAGAATCTTAACTTTGTTGCAGGGCCCACCCCTTCTCAGTTTAGAAATCTTTTCTTGGGGCACCTGGGTGGCTCAGTCAGTTAACCATCTGACTTCGGCTCGGGTCATGATCTCACGGGTTTGTGAATTTGAGCCTCACATAGGGTGAGCTCAAGTCCCACTTTGGGTGAGCTCGAGCCCCACTCTGGGCTCCACACTCTGAGTGCTCTCTTTTTCTCTGCCCTTTGCTCACTCACACACACACTCTCTCTCTCTCTCAAAAAAAAAATCAAAATTAAAAAAAGAATATCTTTTCCTGTGAATTATCTCATTTAACCCTCGCCAGCCTTCTGAGGTAGATATAACGCCTTTTCTACAGGTGACGAGTGTAGGAGGTGTGGCTGAAGCGACTCAGAAGCTGGGGGCAAACTCTGGAACCCAAGACAGGAGCCCACTCACCTGAGCATGTCTTGCCACAGTTCCCAAGATGCTAGATATTATTTCTCCTTTCTTACAAAAGAGGGAGCTAAGGCACAGGGGGATCAAGGAACTTGCCTGTATCACAAAGCTACAGAGCGGTGGGGCTGGAGAGACCCAAATCCATCTGGCACAGGGTCCACTTCTCTCTCTCCCACAACCCCACTGCCTTTCTGAGGCAGCCGTAAAGAGGCAAAGTGGAAGTTACTCTCTGACCTCGGCAGCCATTCATTGTGGGGTCCCGGGAACAGGGTCTTCTGGATCATTATCTGGAATGTGACGGGAAGTGGGCATTTAACCAGACAACAGCTGTCATGTGAATTGAGTGACTCAATTGTCCTTGAGAAATGTGTGTCCTCTGGGAGTGACTCCCAGCCTTTCAGTCCCATGATCTGAGGTGACTAATGGGAAATCCATGTCCAACTCTGAACCTGGTGGCAGAGATGAGCCTTAAACCCTGGAGCAGCCAGCAGATTCCAGCTCTAGAGGAGTCGAGGGTTTGTCGGAAGCAGACTGACTGCAGGGTGTAGACTGACTGACTGTGCAGCCTCAAGCTGTGTTCCGCAGACCTGGAAATCCAAGGACAACACAGCAAGGAGGTGCCGTCACTTATTTGCTCATGCATTCATTCCACAAACATTCCTTGAGCAGCAACGCCACAGTAGGCAGGTGCCAGGCAAACCCAGATGGGTGAGCCATGCCATCACCCTCAGGTGAGGCTTCAAGCAAGTGGGAAGATAGACCAGTAAATGTAAGAAGGAGGCTTTCTCCTCCAACTCCTTTACCACATGAAAGAGGGAAGACCTGGAGAGGAGGAGGCCCTCCACTGCTTTCAAAGAAGAGATTTGCACAATTTTGCATGCGAGCCAGAGACCTCACAATGGCTTTTTTTTTTTTCTGCAGACTGAAGGGGTTGAAATTTCTGTTTTCCCCAAGGCAGGCACTAAGAGCGGCCCTTTGACAAGGTAGTAAAACATCTGTGTTTACAAGAGAGATAAGGAGGAATCTGGCAGCCTCTGAGGCTGCCTTTACGAAGGAGTTGCCTCAAAAGAGTCTGAGGTGGAGGCATCCAGAGGTGGGCAGCCGCCTGCCCTGGAGCTGTGGGTGCGGGTTTCTTCCATAAGGCCTTCCATCTGGGCCAGGTTGGCAGACCCTGGCACTGGCCCAGGTCTGGACTTGCTACCTGCTGAGTGGTCGTTTGATGGATGGATTTCATCTCATCTCTGTCCTGTCCATCCAACCATCCGCTCACATAGAGAACAGAACATTTCTTAATCCTGCCACTCCCTGTTAAGTTCCTTATCCTTATCAAGACCCCTCCCTACAGTCCCCTGTGCCGACCTCATCTCTCCTCCCCAGGCCCTCACACATTCCACACTGAACCCAGATCAAAGTTCTTGTCCCCAAGCATGTGCCTTCTTTCCTCCAGGCCTTTGCCTGTGTGCCCCCTCTGGCTGGCATGCCCCTTCCCACCCCTTTGCTGCTTGTCTTCGAAGATTCCTCCTCCCCCTGCTGGAGGAATGGATGGACATCCCCTCTTGGGGCATTCTCCACTTCCCTGGGTCAAGCTGAGGCAGTCCTGGAGGCAGCATGTTTGAATTTTCTTCTGCACGTCCCTGGTCAAAGTAAAATGAACCAGAGGTATTCGGAGAAAGTATCAGGCAACATGCTGTTCAGTAAGTAACTAGTAAGAATGCAGGTAGGTGTCTTGTTCAGCTGCATCAACCCTCAGACAAGGGCGAATTCAGAAGTCAATACAAACAACCTCTCTGTTGTTGACTCCAAGCTTCTCTTCCCTGGATGGCTTACTTGGGGTCAAATCTTAACTCTACGGTTCTTTTTTTTTTTTTTTTAATTAAAAAAATTTTTTTTAATGTTTTATTTATTTCTGAGAAAGAGAGAGACAGCGTGAGCAGGGGAGGGTCAGAGAGAGAGGGAGTCACAGAATCTGAAGACAGCCTCCAGGCTCTGAGCTAGCTGTCAGCACAGAGTCCGACGCGGGGATCGAACCCGTGAACCACAAGATCATGACCTGAGCCGAAGTCGGACATTTAACCAACTGAGCCACCCAGGTGTCCCTTAACCCTACAGTTCTGTCATTCAGTGGCCTTAGGGGACACCCTTATACCTAGGACCCTCTTGTATAAAACGGGATGGATATGGGAAGCTGGGTGGCTCAGACAGTTCAGCGTCCAACTTCGGCTCAGGGCATGATCTCGCAGTTCGTGGGTTCGAGCCCCATGTCGGCTCTGTGCTGATAGCTTGGAGCCTGCAACTTGCTTCTGATTCTGTGTCCCCCTCTCTCTGCTCCTCCCCTGCTCATGCTTTCTCTCTCAAAAGAATAAACATTAAAAAATTGTTTTAAACCGGATGGATGAGCCCACCCCATTCATGGATGTGGAAGTGCTTTGTAGACTGTGAAGTTAGTTAAACAAAGTAGAAGTTCCCAGGTACCCAGTGGCATCTGAGTTCTATTCCACTGGCCAAAAGCTACCACCTGAGTAGCCTTCTGCAGTGAGACTTTTTACCCCACCAGGCCTTACTTTTTGTCATCAGGCATATATCCACTGAAGAGATGGTAGTTGAACTCCTCCCTCAGCCTAGAGGTCCACAGGTCTGCTAGAGGTAGGATCTAATGCATTCAGGATACTAGGACAGTTACCCAGAATCTGTAGGCTCAAGGCAGGACAGAGCCAGGGGGTGGGACAGGGCCAGGGGCTCTAGATGCAAGGAAGAAAGGAAGGGAAGCTGGAGAGATGGCCCATTCCTAGTCCTCTGGGTAGCAGTGAGGTCTGTGACACAGTGAGATAAAGAAGGGACAGCGTCCAGGACATAGGGCATCTGGGATCTAGGCTCACTGTGTGCTTTCGGGCAAGTCCCTTCCCTTCTCTGGGCCTCAGTATCTTCACTAAGAGCTAGGTGGTCTTTAGTCTCCTTATAGTCCTGAAGTTGTGAGGGCTAATAAGAAATCTCTTCTCGTTAGCAATCTGCTCCTGCACAAACCCATGATATGAAGAAGGTGAAGCATGTTGTTCCATATTCGTTTGGAAATTAACTCCCCGAATCAATCTCTTCTCCTCCAAATGCTGCTGTTGCCTTTCCAGAGCCCCACATCAGAGCCATAAGTTCCAGGCATTGCTGCATTGGATGCAATTTCTCATTAGACTAGAGAACTCTCTTCCCCCAGCCCACAGCCAAGCAGAGCCATCTACAATATGAAGTAGAAAATAAAGCATCAGGAAGATTGCTGTGTGGTTATGGATGGAGGAGAGGCCAGAGGACCCCTCCACCCTGGGAGGCAGAGAAGACACTGGAACACCAGGTCTTGACCACAGTTAGGTCGGAGGGAGGAACAGCCTATGTCCCATGAAACTGACCCTCCTCATGGGAGGTATCATTTCCACCACGTTTAGAGATGAGGAAAGCAAGGCTCAGAGAGCTGAGGTCACCTTCCCAAGGTCACATAGCAAGTAGCCGAATCGAGCTTCAAAATGTAGTCTGTCTGGCTTTCCTCTGTGCTACAGGACTTGCCTCCTCCTGACACCGGTCTGTTTATAAGCATGTCTCTGTTAGTGGAGTGTCCCTTCAAGGACAAGAGCTGGGTGGACTCAGCTCTTATCACAGCCTTTGCAGACACAGAAAAGATGCTCAGTAAATGTTGGTGGAATTGAATGGAATGGAACTGAATTTCTCCTAGAGCCCACCTGACAATTGAGATTGATGGACAGGTGATCCCCTGTTAGGACTGTGGTGTGTATCATCTCTGCCTTGGCCCCAGGGAAGTCAGGCCGACAGACAAAGTGTTGCAGCCCCGGCAGGGGGCACAAGGTCATACTCTTAGAGGGAATTAATAATATCCAAGAAATTCCTCTGGAACAGTAGGGGGGAATAAAGAATCTTCAAAGAAGGCCTAATAGCAAATTTTCTGGATTTTCCAGCTAATTTGAAGGTATCTACTTGGAACATTTTCTTGTCAGAAAAGATTTTAAAATACATTCATTCAGTATGACATGATAATTGGGCCTGGCTGCCTGATGAATGCCTTTTATCTATCCCTGAGCTATTGTTCACTGGGATCGCACTGATGGGCTGGAACGGGCACTTTGTTAAATGCACAAATCGAGCTACTTGCAAAGGTTCTAGCCATGGGACGCAGTGGGGTCTCAGAAAAATAGCTTCAGGGACTTGTAATGATAAGGCGTCAGAGAAGAGAGGAACTTCAGAGATTAGAGAAGCCAACTTCTCTGTACACCTGGGAAGACCAAGACCAAGGGCTGAGCTGGGCCTGCCAGAGTCATACAACAGGGAGGGGGCAGAAGACTATCTGGCCCTAGGTGTCCTGGCCTAGAACCTCAGCCTCTCTCCCCTGCCTCCAAGGCCTCTGTGGAAAAAGACACAGCAATGGACAGCGCATGTCTGTGTAAAGCCACTCATGCCTCTACTTGATCCTCTGCCCATCGCCCGGAGAACATTCACCTGCTTTGTGCCAAAGCTTGGCGGCCAGAGCTGCCTGCATTTCTGACAGCTGATTTCTTTCAGTTATACAATGTTGTTATCGAATCAGCTATTTTTATAGGCTTTTTTCCCTTTCTCCTTCTTTTATGTTTTCCTTTATTTTAATGCCTTTGTTTTATTGAAGGCAAATTTCCAGGCCTGGCTATCTGATAATCATTTGCAAAGGCTCCATGCCTCTTGAGTACGCTTTCTGGGAAGGAAGGACTTGTTTAGACTTATTATTATTTATCTTAACATGATATTTTGGTTTATCTTGATTTTTCTCTTGGAATTTCTTTGGTATTTTTTAATACCTGTTTTAGGGTGTCTCAGTTTAAAAACTGAGTGTATCATCTGAACTGCCTTTCATTAACATTTAACGAATAAAACTGTTCCATTGGGACTACGAAGTTGACATTTTCATGGTTTTCCTTAGAAAACACCACAA
This sequence comes from Hyaena hyaena, assembly GCF_003009895.1. NCBI lineage: Eukaryota > Metazoa > Chordata > Mammalia > Carnivora > Hyaenidae > Hyaena > Hyaena hyaena. The sequence continues at coordinate 1,847,520 of NW_024080724.1, read as the reverse complement.
TATTAATCATCCCTCAAGGGACTTAATTTTCCACAAAAGTAGGATAACAAAGGCCCAGGCTAGGTGTGCACGTATGTACACATGTGTCGGTGTTGAGATGTGTATGCACACCTGTGTTTTTGTGCTTATGTCTGTGTGTCTGAATATGTATTTATGACATTATATACACGACTGTGGTTGTCTCCCACTGTATGATTGAGCACGTGAATATCTGGGTTGATGGTGTGTGTGTGTGTGTGTGTGTGTGTGTGTTAGATGAATCTGTATGAATCTGAACATATGTATGTGGATATGTACATTGTGCGTCTCTATGTTTTATGGCCATGTGGCTCTGTTCATGAGGGTATGTTTTCATGTGCATATACTGGTGTATATATACATATCTATCCATATGAGTGAGAGGGTGCTATGGGTGTGATGGTTTGTGGGTTTGTATGTGTCCATTGTAGGCACACATGTGGGGATGTCTTTGTCCACGTTTCTCTCCTTGAATGTTTGCAGGGAAGAACGCCCAAATTTGTGTTCAGAGCCTCCTATACACATGTACACAGTACCCTCTAGTGGACATCAAAAGAAAGTGCCTTAAGACTCCCTCAAAGAAAGTAAGATCTGGATCACCTCCAGTTCTAGACTGGTCCCATGGCGACACACAGAGCAAAGTTTCCAAGCTAGTCTTTGAGGGGATGAGAGAGGTCAGGCACCCACTTAGCAGGGCACTCTGTGCGGTGTGCAGCCCACAGGCAGCAGCTTCATAGTGCGGGGTGAAAGGACTCATCCTCTGGTGTGGAGGCAAGGTCACTGAGCTTCTACTTGGTGGTTTCATGGGCCAGGAGGGAGGCAGGCTACACATAATTAGATCATGGTGGGCAGAGACCTTACCCAAGCTTCCACATTTGCTGAGGTTCTGTACCCTCTGTTGCCCTAGCCGGGCCCAATTTTAAGAACATGTTCAGCAACGTGCCCTTCATATATCATGCTAAGTCCCAATAGTCTGGGAAATAAAAGTCCCTTTCCCTAAGATGCGGTACAAGCTTCCTCTTGCTGTCGTAACAAATTACTTCAAACATAGTGGCTTAAAAAAGCAAAAATTCATTCTTAGAGTTCTGGAAACCAGACGTCTAAATGGGAGGGGCAAAACTACTTCCTTCTGGAGGCTCTAGGGGAGAATCTCTAGGGGAAAACCCCTGCATTTTCCAGCTTCTTGAGGCTGCTTGCATTCCTTGGCTCATGGCCCCACATCACTCCAACGTCTGCGTCTGTTGTCACATCTCTGTCTCTCACCTCTGACTCTCCTGCCTCCCTCTTTTCTGGACTCTAGTGATTACGTTGGGCCCATCCTGATATTTCAGGATAATCTTTCCATCTCAAGATCCTAATCACATATGCAAGGTCTGTTTGACCATACAAGGTAACATACACAGGTTCTGGGTATTAGGATGTGGACATTTTTGGAGGCCCTTTATTTGGCCTGCTACAGATGCCTACTGAAAGCCCTTCATCTCCGCATAGTTCTGCATAGGTCAGGACCGGTAGGACTAGAGCATACAGGTGCCATTTATGGAATGTTTGCCCTGTGTCTGACATTGCACTATATATACTCTTGATAGACCATCTCATGTGATTCTTCCAACATTCCTATGAAGCAAGTGCTGTTACTGTAACTATAACTGAGGCCTAGCAAGGCTAAAACAATGTTGCCCAAAGTCACACAGCTGAGAAGTGGAGACAGATTTTGTTCCCAGAATTATTCAACTTCAAAACCACATTGTTTACCATTCTAAGACATTACAAGGGTTGAAATGCCATGTTATAGATGAGACAGATGAAATCTGGAAGCAGGGTATTTAATAATAATTTGACTTAAATCAATGCCTTAAGAAAAATATATAGGGGCACCTGGGTGACTCAGTCAGTTAAGCATCTGGCTTTGGCTCAGGTCATGATCTCACAGGTTCGTGGGTTTAAGATCTGCGTCGGGCTCTGGGCTGACATCTCAGGGCCTTGGGCCTGCTTCAAATTCTGTGTCTTCCTCTCTCTCTGCCCCTTCCCTGCTCAGGGTCTGTCTGTCTTTCTCTCTCAAAATAAACAAACTTTTTTTTAATTTTTAAAGAAAAATATATACACATGTCCTTTTAAGGACTGCTACCATATGAACCAAGCAATCATGTGCACCAGGGCACAGAGATATTTTAAGGTATAGAGGTATACTTCACATATGGTCAGATGCACCATTTTCAGTGTACAGTTGTATGAACTTTAGCAAATGTATATGCTCTTACAACCACCACCACAATCAGGATATAGATGCTCCCACGACGCCCATGTCTCCTCATGCCTCCGTGTGCTCAGATCCCTCCTTCTGTCCCAGCCTTGCAATCGCCGATCTCTTTCATGTCCTGTACTTTTCCCCTTTTCCAGAATGTCATAAACAGAAGCATAGATTGGCTTTTTTTTCTTTTATAATTGAGGTACTATTTTCATGGAGTAAAATATATGCTTTCTGGCATAGAATTCCATGAGTTTTGACAAAACCCACATGGCTCTGTAACCACCACCATAATCAAGACACAGAGTTATTCTCTCACACACCCCCAAATTCCCCTATGCTGTACTTCTGTGGTCACCCTGTCTCCCCATCCTGGCAATCAATGATCTGCTTTCTGTTCCCATAGTTTTGTCTTTTCTGGAAAGTCATAGAAATAGAATCCCACTGTATATGGCTTCTGAGTACATCTTCTCTCACTAACTGTAATGCATTTGAGATTTATCTATGTTGTGTGTATCCGTAGTTCATTTCTTTAATTGCCGAGCCGTATTCTATCATATGAATATACGATAAACAGTGTGTTTACCCATTCACCGGTTGAAAGACATTTAGGTTATTTCCCAGTGTGGTGATTATGAATTATTCTTTGTATGTTCTGCTGAATTTGCCTTGATAACATTTTGTTGGAGCTGTTTGCATTTATATTCATAAGGAATATCGGACGATGGCTTTTCTTTCTTTCTCTCTTTCTTTCTTTTTCTTTTTCTTTTCTTTTTTTTTTTTTTGCAGCAGGGGAGGGGGATATCTTTTGTGTGCTTTTGGTAACAGGGAGATGTTGGCCTTATAAAATTATTGGGGAGTGTTTCCTCCTCTTCTACTCTCTGTAAGAATTTGTGAAGAATTGGTATTCTTCCTTCCTTAAATAAGTTGGTATTTGAGTTCACCAGCGAAGCCATCTGAGTCTGGAGTTTCCTTTGTTAGAAGGTTTTCAATTATGAATTCAATTTGTTTAACAGATACAGTGCCATTTTTGCTCCTTACTTCTTCCTGAGTGAAGCTTTGGTAGTTGTGTCTTCCAAGGGATTTGTCCATTTCATCTGAGTTATTAAATGTATTGTTAAAAAGCTGGGGAGAAGTCAGTGCTGAAATAACCAAACACACGAGTGAATGACTCGCCTAAAAAGCCCATAGCCAACAAAGAACAGAAATTCTGGGCTAGGAAATAACCTGAAATTCATGAAGAACTTTATGCTTTTTTGAAACGAGTCAGTTTATTGAAAAGTACAATTATGTACAGATGTAAAGCACAAGTCTTATCAAAAAATTGGAAACCACGTAAGTGCCAAAGAAAGTTAATGTGATATATTCACTTGATAAAATATATATTATATATCGTTTAAACACTGTAAAAATGTGCATAGCAAAGTCTAGAAAACATCGAACCAAAATAGTAATACATTTGTCAAGGTTTTGAGTCTCTAGAGTATTTTTTTCCTCTTTTTTATGTCTTCCCAAATTTGTTATATAATATTTTTTTAGCGGGACAAAAAACTTAAGGAAAAAACCTGGCATTTTCTCCCAGCTCTCGCTGGGCATAACTAGAGTTCCTATCAAACACAGGACCTGACAATAACCCCTTCATAAATGCAGGGACCAATGAAGTAAAGGACCAATACCTCAGATTTGAAGGCACCTCTCTCCTGAGGCCGTGGCTGTCACCAGCACTGCTACTTTGGCTGTTGCTGCCACCATCACTGCCATCAATGCGAGCTCACGTCCCAGCCATGGCTGTCCCCTTGGGGTCCCACAGCACCCGAAACCGCCCCAGGTGTACTGTGTATGCACACCCAGCGACCAGGCCGTCGGCTTGCTCTGCATGCCACTTACGGTCCCCTTGGGGTGGAGCCCACACGGGCATGCACTGCCACCTGGCGTATCTCCTCTGCTCACATGCATGCTCCACTGACTCATCAGACTTCACTTACAAAACGCTAGTTCCAAGGTAACGTTATTTCAAGATGATGAAAGCAGAAATAAAACCCAGTGTCCTGGGGCACCTGGGTGGCTCAGTCGGTTAAGCGTCCGACTTCACCTCAGGTCATGATCTCCTGATTTGTGAGTTTGAGCCCCATGTTGGGCTCTGTGCTGACAGTTCAGAGCCTGGAGCCTGCTTCAGATTCTGTGTCCCCCTCTGTCTGTGTCTGTCCCCCACTTGCACTCTGTCTCTCTCTTTCAAAAATAAACATTAAAAAAATTTTTTTTAAACCCTTAAGAGTCCTATGTAATTGCACAGGCCACATAGTTGTCAAACCAGTCTGGTAAACACATGGTGGCCTGGACAGCAGAAGCCTAGCATGGAGTGGTGTCCCTTAGCAGTCAGGGTGGTGACAGGGCAGACCCATAGTTGATATTTCTAGGATGCACATACCTAAATATCCACATCCACTCCATAATCATAGCTCTGTAGTTACATAGGTTCTGGAAGGTAACAGGAAACAAAGCAGCATGAGGACAATAGTTCTTGGTTTGTTTGCAGCTATATCCCCAGAGCCTAGCCTAGTGGCTGTCATTTGGTAGGTAAACAATAAATGTTTGTTAAATATAAGTTTAGAGATTTCTATCGTTACTCTTTCTCATTAGCTCCATAACTCCTATACATCCCTGCATCTCCTATTCAAAATGCCCCCTCCTCCAGGAAGTCTTCTGCAACCCTTCCAGAGTTAGTGATTCCTCTTGTGCTTTTAGTACATCTTGTGCAGCCCTCGATGTTAGCACCAAGCTGAAGCCATGAGGTTATGAGGCAGCACCTTACATAAATCCTCATAGTTTGGTTTAGTTTCCTCAGGAATTTTGTTAACTATAAAAAATCCTAACCCCATCAACCAGGACAAAACAAATTATTCTATGGCATTTTCTAAGAAGGAAAGTATTTTGTCTATTAATCATCCTTCCCTCCTTGTTTTGGCCAAGCGCTTTTATTTTAGCCTTCAAATGTTTCTACTTTCTTTTTAAAAATTAAACTTTGTATTTAGGAATAAATTTAGTTTCACAGAAAAAATAAATTGTGTAGCTAGTACGCAGAGGTCATTAATATCCCTCGTTCGGTTTTCCCCATTGTGAACAACTCACATTACTATGGTGCATGTGTCAAAACACAATGAATTGGCCCAGTGCCAGTAAGTAAACTCCAGACTTCACTTGGATTTCGCCAGTTTTTCCACGAATGTCCTCTTTCTGCAACATGATCCAACACGGGGCACCATGTTACATTTAGTTGTCATGTCTCCTCATGTCAACCCCTCTGGGCTCAAAGTTCCTCCTTCTTTCCTTGTTTTTCATGAGCCTGACAGTCTCAAGAAGTTCTCGTTCAATATCCTAGATAATGTCCTCTACTCTGGGCATGGCTCATGTTACTTTCCTGCTTAGACTGAGGCTGTAAGTTTATGGAGAGGGTACCGCAGAGGTGGGACGCTCTTCTCATCACGTCATAGTCGGTGACACCTGGCATCACTGGTGAGGTTCCCCTTCATCACTCAGTTGAGGTGGTGTCTGCCAGGTGTCTCTGCTGGAAAGTTACTATTTTTTCCTTTCCTGTGTTCCTCAGATTAGAAAACAGCCCTGCTTATGAACAAATTGGATGAGAATGTCATGGCACTACTGTTTATCATAAGCGCGACTCATGTCTCCAACCCTGGCTGCATCTGGCCCCTCTGACACGTGACAGTTGTTCCTGTTCTGTTCCAGATGTTGTTCTGGGGCTTGAACCCTGGCGTTGATCTGTTTCAACCCCTTTCTTCTACAGTAAGAGAAACTGAAGATCAGAGAGGGAGAGGGCTTGCCTGAAGTCCCACAGCTCTTGAATAAGAGAACCAGGGCTAGAACCTGAGTCTGTCCAGTCCCCGGTGTTCACAGGAATGCCAGTGGTAATCTGGGGCCCCACGCTTCCTCAGATCCCTGTTCAGCCAGGAAAGGTTCTCTGCTTTTCTGCATGGTTTTCCATTCTGGTGTCAGAACCTGAGTCCCTACTGCATAATCAAGCCTGGGTCTAGTATGGAGGGCCCAGAGGAGAATGATCACCTCTGCATATCCCTCAATGAGCTCCTGGTAGGCAAGGCGACAGTTCTGTTGAGGGCTTAGTACATGCCCAGGGCAGAGTAGATGTAAATAATTGTTGGATGCATGGATTAGCAGAAACACTTAAATTCACCAGCCCCTTCTACCTGGTTAAGGCCCATCACCCACCTTGATAGTATCACATTCCAGTCCTTGGGAACACTGAGGGGCCTTAACTTTACACCAACCTGTGTGCTTTGTTTGACTAATGAGCTACTGATGGCCTGTGCCCTACATGAACCTACAGTCTGACAGCAGGGACCATGTCTGTCTTGCTCACAGTTGGATCCCAGCATTTAGCACAAATTGTAAGCACCTACTGGATACTTGGTGAATGAATGAATGAATGAATGAATGAACAAATGAGATCCCAGGCACAGAGAAGACTGGGCTGTCACATACACACAGATGTAGCTCCCCACATTTCTCACCAGCTGCCAGGCCGTCACATCAGATGCAGGTTTTCAAATAGAAGCAAGAGCTGAATGTTTGAAACTAAACAAAGCAGTGGGCTGAGCCAACTTGCCTTAAAGGAAAGCTGTTTCTGGCTCCACCCCACCTGGCACCTGGGAGCCTGCTGCCAGGCCTGTCCTTCAGCCAACCCTCAGCTTCCGCCATCTGCACTCAGTCAGAGAATGTGGGGCTAGGGGCTTCTGGGAGGGAGGTTACCCACCATCTTCCTGTCCTGGATGGCCAGGGCAGACCTGTCTCTTTTCCCCCCACCCCCTTTCCCGTCTACCCTGCTCACTGCCAACACAACCAGATCCTGGGGCTGGGAGCGGGGGTGGAAAGAGGTTCACATTCAGCAGTAGAAAGAGGGAAAGAAGAAAGGAAATCCCACACCTGAGCACCCTCTCAGCTCTCTGCTAGGTGCTGGGCACCTTACGTGTGCTAGCTTGCTTGTAGCTTACAAGTCAGAGGCAGAGATCATGAGAGCTTTTACAGATGTGGAAACTAAGGCCCAGAGAGGTTGCTAACTTGCCAAGGCCACAAAGCCCTCAGTGGAAGAGCTGATTCAGCCTCAGCTCTGTGTGATCCTGGAGCCTGAAGCCCGGCCTCAGGCTGTGGAGAAGGTTTCCGGTGTCTGTATCTTTCTCACCTGCCAGAGTGGTTCCCTGTTCTTCTTCAATCCCCTTGAAATGCCACCAGGATGATTCACTCTTGCTAATTTGTTTGTTTGTTTTTGTTTTTAAGGCAGATATAAATAATGGGGGTGGGTATAGTTTTGGAACTATCAGCCATCCATCCCCTGGTGTAAATTATTCCAATCCTTTGCTTTCCTTATGATTCTGACCTTCAACTGAGGCTCCCTACATGGAGCCGGTGGAAATGTTGTTAAGGAAAGAGAATCAAAGTCACTTCACTGTAGTCATTGTGCAGGTTGCTAAAAGGAGGTCAAGAGCAATAAAAGAAATGCCCAGAAACCCAGTTAGGAAAGCAGAGAATGTGAGACCCCAGTTCAGGAATAAAAAAGGGGATTCCCAACACTGCAGGAAGTTTTTCTCACCAACCAAATTCCCCTGGTGAAGGGCAAGTTGGGGGGAGGGAGCAGGTAGATGGGAAGATGGATGTTTTCAGAAAGATCCAGTTGTTTTGAAAGGGGCCATGGGCTACCTGGGATACAAAGGTCTGTGCTGATAAAAGAGGTTCCAGCCACTTCCCACAACCTGTGTCATGGAAGCTCCAGTGATGAGCTGTCTGCCTTATCCCAGCCAATCTCCAGTTTTAGATATTAGATCATTCTAAGTCATCCTCTCTTTGCCCTTTTTCATATTAAAACATGGGAGCACAGAGGTCAATGGCTGAACATTTCCAAAAGAGAAAAATCAACCAATGGACACTTCTGGAAAATGGACAAAAGTGCTTCAGGTTACCTGAGATTTTGCAAAATGCCCCATTGGAGGAACTGCGAGCTACCAGTACTGGAACAGAGACAGAATAGTCCCTGTATTTGTTAATCTATTGCTGCAAAACAGAGTGCCCCCAACCTTAGCACTTTCTGAGGGGCGGGAATGCAAGAATGGTTTAGCTGGCTGGTTCTGGCCCCAAGTCTTTCGTGGGGCTGGACCAAGCCATTGGCAGCTCCCAGATGCCTTGCCTAGTGGGTCCACTTCCAAGTGCACTTAGGGGTTGTTGGCAGTCTGAAAGGAGGCCACAGTTCCTCTGAAGTGGGTGTCTCCAAACTCACATGGCAGCTTGTTTCTTCAGAGTGAGAGATAAGAGAGAAAAGGCCCAAGATAGAGGCCTCAGTCTTTCATAATCTAATAACCACTTCTATCATACACTATTGGTCACGTAGACCAACCCCCTGAGGACAGTGTGGGAGGGATCTATACAATGTGGGCAGGGTGTGGATGCCAGAAGGCAGGGGTCCTGGGGGGCTGCCTAGGATGCTAGCTACAGCATTTTTTTTTTGTCCAGATTTTCATTTGGACCAAACTAATATCCACCAACATGATTTCACCCCAGTTGTCTTCAGCTAGATCACAGATGGCTCCCTTCAACCTGAACGGAAGTACAAATCAGGGTATCTCCCTGTTTCCTGTAATGGTTCCCAAAGAGATTCAGGTACAAATGCCTGGAACCTATAAGGATTACCTTAGATGGAAAAGGGTCTTGGCCTGAAATTTGCCATCAATAGCCTTTATTTCTCTCTAAATCTCAAGAGGTTTCCATAGAAAAGTGTGCATTCAGCTCCAGCATCTGTTAGAGCTCATAGAGCCTGTTTGTTAGTGTAAGACCAATAAAATGAATAGTTCAACATAGGGCCTCTGCTCACCCCCTGTTTTACATGCTAGTGGGCAACGTTAGCCTAACCCTTAGTCTCTAGGGATGGGGGGCAATCCATCCATGAAGTTCCTCTGTTAGCAGAAGGGCACTTGCCAACACACCTGGCTTTTCTGAGCCTTCTTTCAAGGGAGTAAACTGCTTTCCCTGAGGCAGCGCCTTCATTCGGCTTAGCAAGACCCAACTCAGGAGCTTGTGTATATTTTCTCTCGAGGTCCCAGATAATATTAGATCTTGCCACAGTTGTTTATGAGAGACTTGGATGGGCCTCTTTTCTGCCATTTTATTGTCAGCAGGATGCTTTGTTTTGTTTTGTTTTGTTTTTCCTGCTTTTTAACCCACCTCTTTCCCTTACCTTATGATGGATTCTTTCCATTTCACGTAAATTAAGCCACTAGAGTGGTTACTTTAGCAATGGGCTGATTCACCATAGGGTCAAGGACAGATACTAAAGTCTCACACCATGCTCCTGGGGCTGACTGAAAGATGGATGAGGGTCTTTGCAGATGTGATGAAGTTAAAGATCTTAAAATGAGGAGGCTTTTTGGATTATCCAGGTACACACCTAAATGTAATCACAAGGGTCCTTATAAAAGAAAGGCAGATACCATGCTACTGGCTTTGGAGATCGAGGAAAGGGCCATGAGGTAAGGAATGAAAGAAACAAAGTTTCAGAAACTGAAAATGGCAAGGATGTGGATTCTCCTTTAGAGGAAAACAGAGGGAGTTGTGTACAGGCCCTGCTGACCCGCTGAAACTGACTTTGAACTTCTGACTTCCAGATCTGTAAGAGAATAAGCGTGCATGATTTCAAACCATACCTTTGTGGTCATTCATACTGGGCAATAGCAAACAAATACATTGTGTCACATCCACATGGAAAACGCAGAACAGGAAATAAACACCTCTGGTTCCAGAGCTGCAAGTGCTAAGGTTTCCGGCTCACACATGCCTTTGTTAAGGGGAGAAGGAACTTCACACTGAAGCCCTAGTTCCTTTGAGAGGGTAACAAATGACACTGATTTCCAGCATTTTCAAGTGAGGTCTGGTGAGTTAGACATGCTAGGTTGAATCCACCATTCATTAGCTGGATGACCTTGAGCAGATTACACAACCCCAACTTCTTAGCTCTGACTATACATTAGAATCACCCAGAATACTTCAAATCATATCCATGGCCAGGTCCTATCCCTGAAGACTCTGATTCAGGTGGTCTGGGGTGGGGGGTGGGGGGTGGGCTTCACTGTTTTTATAAGCTCCCTGGTGATTCTAACATGCTCTACGTCTGTTCCTCCTTGGAGATAGAAATCAGAGTTTGGTCACCTATCACATGGATATGATGAGGCTTAAGCAAGGTAATCCATGTAACGTGCTCAGCACAGAGTAAGCCCTCAAGAAATATAAATGAGTATTATACTGCAATCCAGGCAGAGAAGTCATCTTTCAGTGCCCCCTACTCTAGCCACTTTTAAAATGTTCAGGATAAACAGGAAGGTTCAGCATATCACTAACACGGTGACACTTTCAGGTACACTTAAATCAGGCAGTTCAAACTCCAGGGAGACACAAGACCAGATCTAATCTGACATCTCTCCAGCGTCATGGGATTCCTGTGCCACTCAAAGCACAGAGCAAGCACCTGCTTCAGTGTCACCTGGCTGAGTGTCTTGCTCCAGCATTCCTTAAGGTCACAAAACGTTACCCGTTTACACATATTCAGGAAGGGAAGAGCCCGGTCTGGCAAACAGACCAGGATTTTTTAAATCCTTCAAGTTTTAAGACCAGGAGTTTGGTTTACTGTGGACTTGAGGGCTCCCTGAAGGGGTGACCTTGAGTTTTCAAAAATAATTGTTTTTCCTCTTCTGTGCTCCTCAGTCCTCTTCAGATGGAGGCTGAAACAGTTTCCTAGCCCAAGAGAGCTCTGGAATGAACCCAGGGGCGGCAAGCCCTGGGAGCTTAGATCAAGGCCACGAGCAGGGACACACCCAGGTTTGGTGAGGCCCGAAGCCCATATATCTGGGGCAGGAGGGCGCTCTCTGCCACACCTCACCACTCTGTGAAGCAGAGAAATGGTGATGCACGTTAGAAGAGAATGATTAAACAAATTTGCAAATGTGGTTGGGTGAATAAACAGCCCCACTCAGCACAGCAGCTACTCTGTCCTCAGCAAAAGAGATTCCAGCGTCATCAACTGGAGGATGATTCTGCCCCCTCATGACCCCTCCTCTTAGGTTGTCTTTTTGTTTGAAAACAAGATTGAATCATCTCTTCTTCTGGGTGTTGAGAGTTGGGAAACCCTTTAAATAAACATGACTATTAAAGGCACCCATCTGTCCTTGAGGTCTGTTCCACCATGGCCACCGTGCCAGCATCTCTCTGCCTGGCCTGGGGCAAGTCCCTGTCCCTGCTTGGAATTCAGTCTCCTGCCCTGTACAATCAGTTTAACAACGATGCTCATACTTCATATTCTTCCCGTCACAGTGATAAATCCCTTTAGCTCAAGTCCTAAATGACAGCGCAGGCCTCATTTTCAGCTGAAAAGTGCTAATACTGCCATATAGGTGCTCAAAAATGAAAGGATCACCTACCAGTTTGTAAGCAGCCAACGTCTGAGCCCTCAGGAGCCCACCTGTATCTACTCTGGCCTCCTAGCCATTGCCCCTAGACCCCCAAAACCTTCTCGTGACTCAGCATCCGAAGGAGTCATGCCTTGCCCAGCGAGGGGGACAGAAGGCCCAGGCATAGAAGAATTACAGCAGGCTCTATGTTCCCTGGTCAGAGCAGCTTTCTGGCATTCAGGGCCTTGAATAGCACTCCTGGGCCCCTCCATAGGCTCAAGCACTTCCCATCTTGATACTGTCTCTCAGAGGAGCCTCTGCCACCCTTTACACACCAGAGTGGGGGTGTGTAAGTGGGGGGCCCAGCTTGTGCACAAACTCAGAGTGCTGGGAAGCCATTGCCCAGCGAGAGCCCCTGGATCTGTACACCCACCCTCCTTTCTAGGAGGTCGTTTGGTCCAAAAAGTTGGCCCTGGGAGGACAGACCTGGCCAGCTGCCCCACAGACCCCATGAAGGACTCTCAGCAGACCAGGTGGGGGCCACACTCCCTGGTTCCTGCCCCTGATTCACTTCATGCTGCCCCTCCTCGTGACATTCCTAGATACCTCAGCCCAAGGGCAAAGCTGGGAAGGATGACTGAGCCACAGAGGCCCCTTGGAGCTGCCTCGGGGGTCCCGGGAGATAGGGAGGTCCAGCAAACAGCTCCTTTTCACCTGGATTGACATTGGTCTCCTGTGTGGGATTTCATTTGGGTGTGTGATCTCACTCAGTCCCCTCACTGTAGGGACTATGAGGCGCAGAAGTACAATGAGGTAGGCAGCCTGGGATCCGGGCCTCTGCCCCCAGCCCAGGGCTCTGCCCACTACATCTCATGTCCTTCCTCCTCTGTGGTTCCTTTCTGCCCGTCACTGCAGAAACATTATTCTGTCCTGGGGAAGGACTGTCCCATGGCCCATAGTTCTTATGAACAGATGTAAAATGGGAAACACCTCTCTTATTCAAACCCTGGGGCAGTTTCACCAACCTGCAGCTGTGGCCTTAAGCAGGAAGCAGCCTATCTGAAGAGGTTGTTTAAATACCACACTAGACACCAGGTGAATGATAAGTAAGACTGTGACATGGGTTCACATGGATTCTGTGGAACTGTGGGTTCTTGTTATGGATGCTAGTCCAAGCCCCTCCCCCTCCCACCTCCATGGACTCCCTGAAGGACTTGGAGAAGTCCTTTTGCCTCTCTGGCTTCAGTCTCCCCATCTGTGCGATGGCAACACTGGGGCAGAAGCCCCTTGCTCCATGCTCTGTCCCTGATTCTGTAAGTCCAGAGGTGGGATCAGTCATCCTGGGAATCTTCTCAGGTGGGGGCTGCTCCTCCCGGATGATCCACCAAGGCAGTCATGGCAGGATCTTTGAAACCAGATTTGGAGAGGGTAGGTTTAGCCCAGGTCAGCCGCCTCCAGTAGCTTGCCTAGTGCTTAAGAGGGCAGCATTCAAAGCCAAGGTTTGCAATTCAGGTGCACCAATTCAGAGTCCTTATCTGTCATCCAAAGCTGATAATGGTTGTCTTCACAAAGTTAGAAGGGTCTGTGGCTGAGCCCCCAAGTTATTCCCCAGTGTCTGTCTTCCCACAGAATTACAGAAATGAAATCTCTCAAAACGACCACTGAATATTAAGACTGCATTTCCCAACCTCCCTGGTTGTACCATGTATCTAAGTTCTGGCCAATGGGACATAAGAGGAACAGTTTGGGGACGCTTTGAGGACCCTTCTTTATTATTTATTTATTTATTTATTTTACAAATAGTTTATCGTCAAGTTGGTTTCCATATAACACCCAGTGCTCATCCCCAGAAGTGCCCTCTTCCATGCCCATCTCCCCCCTCCCCCCACATCCATCAGTCCTCAGTTTGTTTCCCAGTATTCAAGAGTCTCTCATGGTCTGTGAGGATCCTTCTTTTTTTTTTTTTTTTAAATATTTTTTTATTTATTTCTAGGAGAGAGAGAGAGAGACAGCGTGAGCAGGGGAGGGTCAGAGAGAGAGGGAGTCACAGACTGAAACAGGCTCCAGGCTCTGAGCTGGCAGTCAGCACAGAGCCCGACGCAGGGCTCGAACCCATGAACCGTGAGATCATGACCTAAGCGAAAGTCGGACACTCAACCGACTAAGCCACACAGGCGCCCCAAGGAGGACCCTTCTTTAAAAGCAGCGGACACACTTACCTTTACCTTTTTCTCCACATCCCAGCCGCTGTCACACTGCCTGAAATAGGGACGTGGAGGCTGCTATTTTGAACCACAAAGATAATGCTTGCTGCTGAGGATGACCAAATGGTGAATTGGAAGGGATGTGTATCCTTAAGGATCATTTTTCTCCTCCCTGGACTGCTTACCTCCAGGCTTACTTTACTTATTTAATCACCTCCCATTTTGTGTAAGCCACTGTTATTAGAATCTCTGTTTCTCAGAGTTAAACCTAATCCTTACTCAGTGCCATGGGATCTGATGAAATTAAATGGTTCTCATCTAACCAAGTCACCCTCCTGCTTTAAGGTCCTTCTGTGGTTCCTTGGGATGACATTGAAACTCCTTAGCATGGTGCTTAAGGCCCTTTATGATATGTGCCCCTTACCACTCCAGCCTTGGCTTTCTCACTGTACCCCACCTTGCCATCACGGCCCAGGCCCCAGCTCCCCATGCCACCCAGGCATCTCTCATTTCTGGTCTTTTGTACATGCAACTCTGTTCTCCAGAATTCTCTCATCTCTCCCCTGGCCCTTTTCAGCTTTCAATATTCAGATCAGGTATTATTTCCTCCAGGAAGCCTCCCAAGACCTTCACAGACTATCACGTTCTTATGTCTCTTTGCTCTTCTGGCCCCATGGAACTTCATACTGCGTGAGAGAAACACACTAGTGTCCGTGTCTGTCTGCCTCCTCTGCCTGAGGCCTCAGGACAAGGATAATGCCTGGTTCATATCTGCACTCCGGGGCCTCTGCAACAGGGTCATCCATAATAGGAGCTGAGTGAAGGGAGGGGAGATGGAAGGCAGATGCTTGTTAGTGTAGAAACAATCTTGGAAGCAGGAAGAACTGACTGATGACTGGAGACAGAAGTGAAAGGCAAGATCATCCTGAGCAGAGGCTCATCCCTGCTCCCCTATTCTAGTCAGATATTCCTGGATCTAAGCAGCCCTTGTGAATTTGTTGGCAAATCTGCACAAAGCGTCTTAAACAGTGGGGCAATCTCAGGCTTTCTCATTCAGCACATTGGTAAAGATACACTTGGCCTCTGCCGACACTTTGTACTTTGGTCGTTGCCTCATTACTGCCCATAACCAGTAATGATAACAGAATGGGAAAGGCAACGGTAGTTGCACAAATAACATGTGTGTGGGGCCAAAGTTTGTGGTCCAAGGACTCTGCTAACAGTGAACATTATTTAACAGCCTTATCGTAACTTTCTCAGGGCCTGATCCTTTAATCACCCTTTTCTGTATCTCATGGTTCCTCCTTTCACAATGGGGAAAACTGAGGGCGAGAGAAAGAAGTTGCTCAGGGTCACACAGAGGCTGGAGCAGAGACTGGGACCCGGGATCTGACACCCAGCCCATGCCCTTTGCACTAACATGCATCGTTCTGTAATTGCTGTCCTGTAATTAACTGTGCATTTAGATAAAGACATGGACCCACCGGGCCCAATCATGAGGGCCACAAAGGGACAGATACATCACAGAGCCTTTGAACTAGGAGGACACCTTTTATGGATTTGGTAACATAATCCTTTTGTTTTGTTTTTATTTTTGTCCCCTTTTTATTATGAACCAGTTTAAGTATATACAGAATAGAGTATAATGACCCCCCTGTGCCCATTAGCAGCTAGCTTAAGACATTATCAACACCTGCTGTTTGTGGTAACATAACTAGGAATCATCTCTCCCCCTAGGAGACTAGAGGAGGCATGCACTACAACCAGAATCATCTTCTCAAATTGCAAACTGGATCATGTCAACTCACCTCCTTCTTCCTCAAGACTCTAATAGGATTCTCTGACCTAGAAATGAAGACAAAGCAGAGCTCCACTCCCTCTGGACAGCCTGTCTCTGCACTTTTTTTTAAAGTTTATTTATTTATTTTGAGAGAGAGAAAGAGAGAGCAGAGAGAGAGAGAGAGAGAGGGATGGAGAGAGAATCCCAAGCAGGCTCCATACTGTCAGCTCAGAGCCGGATGCAGGTCTCAAATCTATGAACCATGAAATCATGCCCTGAGTTGAAATCAAGAGTCAGACACTTAACCAACTGAGCCACCCAGGCACCCCAAAGCCACATTCATTTTGGGTTTGCTCTTACATGAGGAGTTCACAAATGTAGCTACATATTGGAATCAGTAGAGGAGCTTAAAAACAAAACAATACAAAAAAAAACAACAACAATAAAGATCAGACAACCCGGTTCCACACCAAGGGATTCTGACCAGGAATCAAAAGCATTGCTCAGGTATCGATGTTGTAAAAAGCGGTCCAGGTGATGCTACCTACCATGCAGCCAGAGTTGAGAACCATTTGTTTAATGATACATGTCTGAACTAGTTCTAACTGGTATGGGGCTCAGCTGAGAAGTCATCTTCCAAGAAGTCACAGGCAGGGGGATCTCAGGGCCCCCTCCTCTCCTTGCACAGAGCTGGGTGCTACTCTCTGCTACAGGTATGTGGTAGTGTATTGCATTAGTGTTGTTGGGTCAGGCTCCTCCCACTGTCCTCTGAGTTCCTCCAGGGTGGGACCATGTTAGATTTATCCACAGTGTCTGGCTTAGGAGTCAGAGATCTTACCTGGGCCTCCAGAACCCTGCATGGCCTGGCCCCTGCCCACATCTCTAGCCTCTTCCAGAGCTATTTACCCCTTTCTTCTCTTCTTACCTTGTCTTCTCCCAGTTTCCTGAATGCACTTGGCCCCTCCCACGCAAGGCCTGGGCCTAAGCCTGTCTCTTTCACTTGCAACTTTCACCTGCCTCTTCATTTAGTCTGCCACTGCTCGTCCTTCAGATCTCACCCTCTACCCTCTATCTGAAGCCTGGTCTTGGCACTAGTAGCATGGGTATCACCAGGCACCTTGTTAGAAATGCAGAATATAAGGCATTTATAGTTAACAGGATGAACAAGGTCCCCAGAATATGGAGAATGCTTTGATGGGCAGTTCTGATTCAAAAGTATGATTGGGGTGGAGGCAGGAGAGGGTCCTTTTTTAGAGCAAAGGAATGCTGGGTGAACAATAGAAACAATGTCCCTTGCTCGTAATTATGGCGTCTGCAGAGTGGAAGGCTGTTGACCACCAAGCCTGCTCGTGCTTAGCTAGAGGCCATGAACTCAAATGCCTACAAGGGCTATAAAATGACTATTCGTTTTCCGTTTGTTAGTTGTTATAAATGTTATAAATGTTATAAAACCTCGTGACTTAAAACAACAGAAACTTACTATCTTATAGTTCTGGGGGCTCAGAAGTCAGAAATGAGTGTCACTGGGCTAAAATTGAGGTGTTGGCAGAGCTGTGTTCCTTCTGGAGACACTGGGGAAAATTGTTCCCTTGCCTTTTCCAGCTACTTGCATTCTTTGGCTTGTGGCTGTGTGACTCCTTCCTCTGCCTCTGGTAACACATCTCCTGTGATATTGACATTCTGGTGCCCCTCTGATAAGGACGCTTGTGATGACATTCTGCCCACTCACCTCATCCAGGATAATCTCCCTCCCTCAAGACCCTTAATTGCAGTTGCCATGCGCTGCCACATGCTTCGCTTCCCTGCCGTTGTTATTTGTGTGCTTGTGTGAGAGCCAGGATTTAGCATGAACTCAGGCCACGCATCTCCTGTGTGTCCTTGGGCAAGTCCCTTTACCTTTCTGGGTCTTGGTTTGCTCAACTATAAACTGAGGTGCAGAGGGAAGGAAACAGGAAGGAAGGCAGGCGGGTGGAAGGTAAATCAAGTTTACGGTCAATACTCAGGGCACAGTTGGTTTGACAATATTCAGACTTTGCTTATGTTCACACAGAGTAAACTTCACAGAGTATTGAGATTTCCTCAGGGGAAAAGGAGAGGGGAAATGGTGTATTTTGGTTTGCTTTTACATGCATTTTTATTTTTAAATTTTCCTTCCCTGAAACTCCCTCTGTCTTGACCCAGTCTTCCATCACTGGTTCAAATGAAGAGAACGGAGACACCTGTTGTGCTCAGTGCAGAATAAATGCCCAGTGCAGCTCACATGTCCTTTTGTTTGCAATCTGTCTGATCTGTTCACTGTCTCAGAGCCAGGAACCTTCCCTAGTAACTCCCTAGACATATAAGGTTCCAAAACGCCAAAGGATAGAAATAGCTTCTCTTCCCCCACCAGACCAGTGTAAACACATCCCCGAGTGACATTCCTTACTGACAATGACCTGGCTGTGGCTTGTGTTATCTCACTATTTCTCCTTCAATCCTTTTAGAACAAATACTCACAGTGGCTCCAGGCCCAACATCCGTTATAGAGGCCTGGATCTTTTTTTGCCAATTAAAAAGCTGAATCCAAAACATTCCTGAACAATAGTCAACTCTCTGCAAACGTAATTTATGCACTTTACCCTGAGCCATGACACATTTATCCTTTTCTCCAAACTATAAATGTCAGGCATTGTGGAAGGTTTTTATTTTTTAAATTTTTTGGCTGCATTTACAAATAATTTGCAACAGGACCACTTTTGTGAGTTCTGGTGACAGCCGTAGCTTATGAAATGTCAAGGGTGGGCGAGCTGAATGGAATCTACGTACAAACAAAGCATTTGCTGGATTTCTTTCTGAAAACCATCCACGGTGGAATCATAGAATCTCCAAAGACCACTTAGGTTGGTGCTTCCCAAATAGAGTTGCATACAGAGAGCTTAAAAATAATTCCTAGGTCTCATCAACATCTAATAATTTAGAATCTCTGAAGGTAAGATCCAGAGAGATTGTGGTGTTTTGTTTTGTTTTTGACACTTTTTAAGCCATTCTGATGCACAGCTTAGTTTGGAAGCCACTTGTCTTGTTCAGTCCTTATTTGGTACTCCTCTCCACCGGATTTTGCCAAATGGTTGTCTATCCCTCCTTGTACTCCTCCAGTGATGGGGGACTCACTGCCTTTCTCAAAGCGGACCCTCCTATTCCTCCTTAGCCAGCTCTGCTTTGTGAGGAAGTACTTCCTCTGCCCCCCATAACTTCCCCTCACTGGTCTGGCTCTGCCTTCTAGGACCCTGCAGACGTCTGCTTTTGTCCTTTGGAAATTTAGAGGGCACAAACATGTCCTGTGAGTTCTAAAGGGTGGACACCCCAGTTCCTTTAGCTGTTCCTCACAGGACACAGCCTTCAACCTCTCTCTGTGGGACCACTTCCTGTCTGCCAGCTGGCTTCTGGCACAGCTTCCCAAGCTGTCATGAAAACTGATACTCCATTTGTTATGGACTCACTGCCTCTACCAATGAGGCTGTTAATTGACCAAATAATCATTGAGTCAGTCCGTCATGAAATGCCAAGCGCCCAAGACGTGCTAGGTTGGCCATGTGCTGTGGGAGATGCAGAGGGGGCTTTGGAAGGGGCTACATGCTTC
This sequence comes from Hyaena hyaena, assembly GCF_003009895.1. Classification (NCBI taxonomy): domain Eukaryota; kingdom Metazoa; phylum Chordata; class Mammalia; order Carnivora; family Hyaenidae; genus Hyaena; species Hyaena hyaena. The sequence goes on along the minus strand of NW_024080724.1, from coordinate 1,828,193 downwards.
CTGGAAGAACCAAAGGAGGACATGAACACAGCTGTGGCAAGACGCAAGATGCACTGCTTTTAGTGAAGAACTACATTTTGCAGCAAGGGCTGTAAACATCCTAAGGATGACATGGTAACAGAAGATTCCACAGAGGTGTAGCTTAAGGAAAGAATTATATGAATCAGCCAGGGTCAAGCAGGAAAATGTGAGCGCTAAATATGTGCAGAGGTAGGGATTTAATACAGAGAATCAGGTGCTGATAGAATTGTTGGAGGGGCTGAAGGGAGACGCTGGGAGTCCTTCAGGGCAGATTCCCAGAACACAGATAGACAAGGCTCATCTGTCTCCTTCCTGAGGCCACCTCCAGAGCTATTTAGCTCCAGACATACCCCTACAGCCATGATTCAAAGAGCAGGTAGTAGGAGTCTAGAAGCCACAGCCACATCTGCCACCCCATACCCAGGAGGAACACTAATGCAGAAAATCTTCACAACCTGCCTTCACAATCTCCTGCCCCCAAAGGGGCAGGAGAACACCCTCTACCTTCCACAGGTGTCAGGGGTACTACTAATCGGGAGCAGCCAGAACTGCACTCCAGGATACAAGCTGCACACAAGGGTGGGAACGACCTCTTAGCTTCCCACTCTCTCCAACCAGAAGGCAGGCACAGCGGAGGTGGAGCGAGTCAGAGATGTGTGCTTAGCACGCTTTATGGCAACAACAAAACGCACACAATCTGAGTGTCCATCAGCAGTATACCCTACCATGGAATTCGGTGCTCGCTTTGGAGACGGTGATGTTACTTTTTAAATAATGTGACATGAGAAAACGTTAATAATAAATCACTAAGTAAAAAAAAAGAGAAAAAAGGCAGGCAGCAAAATAGAGGTCACCCCAAATTTCCTTTTTATTAAATGAAATTTTGAAAAATATAGAGGAAAAGATACGGGCAAGATAAACGGCAACTTTTGAGTGAAAGGATTGAAGATATTTTTTTCCCCTAGAGATCAAAACTATAACTTTATAATGATGTAAGCTCAGTACATAAGTCAAAATAATCATAAATATATATGTACCTAATACACGAAGCAGAGACTGATGGAATTAAAAGAAGAACTAGATCCACAATGGTCACAAATTTTAACATTTTTCTCAGAAATTGATAGAAAAACTGGATTGAAGTTATTTTAAAGTCTTTCTCCTTTTCTGTGTTTTGCAAGCTTTTCTACATTGTGCCTATATCCTTTTTGTCCTGGGGCAAAAAAAAAATGCACTTTTAAAATGCATCCAGATAAAATCTTAAACGCACAGGGAAGAGCGAGGAAGGTGGAGGACAGAGAGAGGGGAGGCACAGAAGAGGTTAAGGAGAGGTTCCAGGATGAGGACCTAACTAGGTGCACCTTGTGGGAGAATATGCAAAATGTAAGCAGCGTGATCATTGTGACTTGGAGAAGGCATGCCCCACTCTGGGTCTTTGTTTCCGCTTCCAAAGGAGCGCCTTAGAACCTAGAACCGCAGTTTTGAGCCGCCAAGCGACGAGGGCGCTCTTGCGTGCTGTGTGACGCGGGGTCGGGAAGGCGGTGGCTAGGACCCGGGAAGTGGGGAGCGCTGCCCTCCCCACTCCTGGCCGTTCCAGCCCGGACCCGCCCGCGCCTCGAGGGAGGAACGGCCTTGTCCCCGGGCCACAGACCGGCCCCCCCCAGGACTCAGTTGGAGCCTCGCGGCTTGGGGTAGAATCTGAGTCGCTGCGCAGAAGCGGGGTGGCGTTGAGCTAGCGGCGGGAGGCTGGACTAGACCTGGGAGAGTTGGAAGCTGCACCGGACCCCAGCCTGCTGCAGGTAATTAGCACCTTTCTCCCTCAGTCCCGAGGGCAGGCTGCAGCTTCCAAGCGTGTGCCTGCACCCAGGACACGGGGTGATTCCTAATGGGGCCCGGAGGAGGACCCAGACCCCTGCAAACTTTGCCCCCGCCCCTTAGCTAGAAATCATAGCTCTGGCCCATCCAGTCCACTCCAGCTTAGAGCCCACTGACTGTGACAGGCTCTAAGAGCCTAGAGGCTGTGACAGACGCTGCCTCCTGCCAGAAGAGGTGAAGTTGATGCCACCTCGTGCTGGGTGATCCAGAAGGGTGGCTGACCCTTGGCACAGTGGGCACTGATACCAAGAACTGTAAGAAATTGCATCCAGTCGGGGGGAAACACAAAGCTGGGGCTATGGGAATCCTGGCCGAGATTCCTACTCTTACTTGCTGTGTGCCCTTGGTGAGTCCCTGTGCCTCTCTGATCCCCAGCCTTCTTCCAGAACGGGGGCCATTATCTGCCCAGATCACCCCAGGGGTTCCTGGGAGTCTCAGTGACTTACCTGCTAAGAAAATGACCTGCAAACTGTAAAGTGTGGTGTGCCGTGAGCAGTGATCTTATTTTATGCAAGTGGAAGCTCCACGCACAGACCCTATTTATTTAAGCCCCTAGAGGAGGAACAGCCTTGGGTCCTCATGAAAGACTTGCCAGCCTTGGCCTATGATTATCTCTCTCACCTGTGTAGTCCCTCCACTCCCCAACCCCTGGATTGGTTACCCCTCCCCTGGGATCCCTCCCTACTCAGACCCAGGTCTGTTGGACCCAAAGTTTCTTCTGTCTCAACATCCTGAACAGGATGGAACCTGAGTGTACCTCTTACAGGTCTGCTGGCTCAACCATCCTCCCAGGGAGGGCACTGGGGGACCTGGCTGGGGCTTTGCCTTCCAGGATGCCCAGTGACAGAGGGTGAGCCATGCAGGGGTGGGGGTGGAGAAAGCAGGTGCAATTCCTTTTGGCTGCTGGGTGGGTCAAGACTCACGTGAGACAGAGAAGGTGAAGGGATTGATGATGAGACAGAGAAGGTGAAGGGATTGATGTCCTGGCTAAAGAGTAACTGTTTCAGGGAACCTAGAAGTTTTATACACCATTTAAATTTCATTGAATAAATTTTGTATACTGATTAAATTTTATAGTTGGTTTTAAAAATGTTTTTATGTTTATTTATTTACTTTGAGAGAGAGAGAGAGAGAACAAGCACGAGCAGGGAAGGGGCAGAGAGAGAATGCCAAGTAGGCTCTGTGCTGGCAGTGCAGAGCCCCATGAGGGGCTCGAACTCACGAACTGTGAGATCATGATCTGAGCTGAAATCAAGAGTCGGCTGCTTAACCGACTGAGCCACGCGGCCACCCCTTTAGTTGCTTTAATAAAATGCACTGTTTTCAGAGTTGTAGGCAAGAATAAACAGGCCCTTCTTCCCAGCTGCTGCCAGGCTGGTTGCACTCCGGGGAAGCTGAGACCTTTGCCCCGGGCCTGGCCAGGCCAGTGTCTGTGGCTAGCTCTGATACACTGGGGCAGAGGATTGCCGTGTGCACAGCCTCGTTCAGTGTAGCCCCATGAGGCCTTTCACAGAAGAGGAAACTGAGGCACAGAGGCAAGCCCCTGTTTGAGAATAACTCTGTCTCTCAGTCCCTTTGGTTTCTACTCCATTATTAGATCAAGTTGTGAGCAGTCTTTGTGGAGATTTTGATGTATGTCACTAAATAACTAGTTGTTGAACAGCTGCTCTGTAGCAAACATACTTCGAGGCATCAGGGACACAGCAAAGCAAGGAAAAAAATCTCTGCCCTCTTAGAGCTGATGTTTTATTGGAGAGAGGCAGACAATAAACATGTGAGTGTGTAAATATACTATTTGATGTGTCAGATGGGGAGAAATAAGGCACTGGATGGGGGACAGAGTGCTGGCGGTGAGAAAAGTTGCACTTTTGTAAATTTTGCAAAGGGCAGTCAGGGAAGGCCTTGCAGAGCAGGTGACGTTTGACCTAAGACCCAAAAGAGGTGAGGGACTGAGCTGGGGGATAGATGGGACATGAGGAAGATGGCCCAGAGAGTTCTTTAGGGCTTCTGTACAACTTACAATCCATGTTTTTAGAAGTGGCACCCCTTTATGCTAGCAGCTTTGAACATCTTAGCTGGTGCCTTTGGGGGACCACTTTGGCCCCTCTCACCCGTTCACTCTGGTTCTCCCCGTCCCCCTCCAGACTAGTGAGCATGCTGCGCTGCCTGGTGCCCGTGGCCCGGCTGCTCTGCCTCCGTGGCAGGACCGCCCCGTACTCTTCGGCAGCGGCGCTCCCGAGCCCCATCCCGAATCCAGACATCCGCTACAACCAGCTCTTCATCAACAACGAGTGGCAAGATGCAGCCAGCAAGAAGACCTTCCCGACAGTAAACCCCACCACGGGAGAGGTCATTGGCCAGGTGGCTGAAGGGGACCGGGCTGACGTGGATCGGGCCGTGAAAGCGGCCCGGGAGGCCTTCCACCTGGGGTCTCCATGGCGCCGGATGGACGCCTCCGAACGGGGCCGGCTGCTGAACCGCCTGGCTGACCTTGTGGAGCGAGATCGTGTCTACCTGGCCTCACTGGAGACCTTGGACAACGGGAAGCCTTTCCAGGAGTCTTATGTCTTGGACCTGGATGAGGTCATCAAAGTATACCGGTACTTCGCCGGCTGGGCCGACAAGTGGCACGGCAAGACCATCCCCATGGATGGTGAGCATTTCTGCTTCACCCGGCACGAGCCTGTTGGTGTCTGTGGCCAGATAATCCCATGGAACTTCCCCTTGGTCATGCAGGGCTGGAAGCTCGCCCCCGCGCTTGCCACGGGCAACACTGTGGTCATGAAGGTAGCAGAGCAGACCCCTCTTTCTGCTCTGTACTTGGCCTCCCTCATTAAAGAGGCGGGCTTTCCCCCCGGGGTGGTGAACATCATCACTGGCTACGGCCCAACGGCAGGAGCGGCCATCGCCCAGCACATGGATATCGACAAAGTTGCCTTCACCGGCTCCACTGAGGTGGGCCACCTGATCCAGAAGGCGGCCGGCGATTCCAACCTGAAGAGAGTCACCCTGGAGCTGGGTGGGAAAAGCCCGAGCATCGTGCTGGCCGACGCTGACCTGGACCATGCCGTGGAGCAGTGTCACGAAGCCCTGTTCTTCAACATGGGCCAGTGCTGCTGTGCAGGCTCCCGGACCTTCGTGGAAGAATCCATCTATGATGAGTTTCTCGAGAGAACCGTGGAGAAGGCCAAGCAGAGAAGAGTCGGGAACCCCTTTGATCTGGACACTCAGCAGGGGCCCCAGGTGGACAAGGAGCAGTTCGAGCGAATCCTGAGCTATATCCAGCTTGGCCAGAAGGAGGGGGCAAAACTTCTCTGTGGCGGGGAGCGTCTGGGGGAGCGCGGTTTCTTCATCAAGCCCACGGTCTTTGGTGGTGTGCAGGATGACATGAGGATTGCCAGAGAGGAGATCTTTGGGCCTGTGCAGCCCCTGTTTAAATTCAAGAAGACCGAGGAGGTGATCGAGAGAGCCAACAACACCAGGTATGGCTTGGCTGCCGCAGTGTTCACACGGGACCTGGACAAGGCCATGTACTTCACACAGGCGCTCCAGGCTGGCACAGTGTGGGTAAACACCTACAACATTGTCACCTGCCACACGCCATTCGGAGGGTTTAAGGAATCTGGCAACGGGAGGGAGCTGGGGGAGGATGGGCTTAAGGCCTACACAGAGGTGAAGACGGTTACCATCAAGATTCCTCAGAAGAACTCGTAAGAATGGCCACCACAGAGACCTTCCTCCAGTCCAGGGATTCCATAATCACCTAGACCAGCGGTTGCCAAATCGTTTTTTAGCCCCAGACCCCACTTTATTAGTTCCAGATGAATTCTTTGAGAGAAGCTCACCAAATAAAGCAGTTGAAATGAGAGCTGCTCTAGTGAAAGCAGGGTTGGGGACTGGGTTCAGAGTTCTCTCCACCTGCCCCTCAGCCCAGCCCCCTTGGTGGCCCTGAGTTATGTCCATGAAATCTTGAGAGTCTAGAAAGTAGATTAAAAATCACTGATCTGGACAGTGGCTTTTCGTTCTTCCTTCGGATCCAAGAACTTCCCAGTGGATTAACCTGATGGCTTAGACATAGGATGGGAAGGCGTTAGGAGTTTCAAACTAGGTGGGTGCCAGATCTTGGCCCCATTTTTCAGTGACTTAACCTAAAAATCAAGGATGCGTTTCCTTTTTTAAAGTGCCAGTTGCCACTGTTTTCTCTTGCTTACCCTACATTTTGCTACCTATTTTCCTTCATTTGAGGGAAGAAGTGGGCAACAAATGCATTGATATAACCATTCCTTTAAGTAAACAACCCAAGTGTCCATCAGCTAGTGAGTGAGTGGATAAATGAAATGTTTCCATGGAATATTCCTTGTACTACTCAGCTGTAAAAAGGAATGAAGTACTGACACTTGCTACGTGGATGGACCTTGAAAACATACGCCGAGTGGAAGAAGCCAGACATACAAGGCCATCACATATTGTATGATTCCATTTATACAAGATGTCCAGAACAGGCAAATCCAGAGACAGAAAGTACATTCGTGGTTGCCAGGTATGGGGGGAGGAGAGAATGGGGAGTAACTGCCAATGGGTCTAGGATTTCTTTTGGGGAGGTTTTGAAGGGTTCTGAAGGGATAGTAGTGATAGTTGTACAACTTTGTGAATATACTAAAAAGTGCTGAACTGCACAGTGATTCACATAAAAGGGTGAATTTTATGATATGTGAATTAATTTCAATTAAAAATTAAATAAAAAAATACTCGTAATTCCATTTGCAAATGAATTTTGTATCAATATTCTCTTATAACTGAACATTTTAGAGTCGTGGGGATGGAAGGGACCCAGATAAGTCATCCACTCAACCCCCAGCTGGATGCAAAAGTCCCCTCCCGAATATTTCTAGTTGCGTTTTTTTTTCTCTTGGTTGAGTGAGAAAGTGCAACTTTAAGGTCCACAGAGGAAAGCCCTGCCTCCTGCCTAGAGCAAGTCCCAAACACAACACCCCTCAAGCAGAGCCCAGCATCAGGGCCATTCTGACATACTAGGGGTTTTCAGAATCTCATACCTCAGAGTGCAGTGTATTTATTGTTAGTCTTCCAACCTCATTCCCCATCTGAAGGGAGAAATTCCAAGTCAGCCAGGCCACGGTACAGAACCAGTGCTGATCCTCTCTCTTCTCATCTTCCATCTTTCTAGACCATGTTGCTCACGAATCCCCATACTTCCTGGTGCACTCAGTCTTATGAATGCACAACCTTGGTCATCTCTTCAGTGTCCTGTTTTCAAGATGATTTTGTCCCAGGTCTTTAGGCGTGGGCCTGAAACTGCTTCCTGAGGCCCAAACAGACCCCTCTTCTCTCCTTCCTAGGGCCTACTTTCTGCACCATTTATCTAAGGCTGGGGTGACCCTGACTCCCCCTGCAAAGCACACCTTTTACCTAATTCCCTTGGAGGCCATTGGAGGGGGAGGTGGGAGGGAGCGGGTGGCTGGGGAGTGGAGGTCTCCTTTTTTTTTTTTTTTTTTTTAACAAATAGTTTATTGTCAAGATGGTTTCCATATAACACCCAGTGTTCATCCCCACAAGTGCCCCTCTCCGTAGCATCCCGACGTTTTCAACTCGGTTCCTCATTTGTTCTCTACCTCTAAACCAAGAGGGACTGTTAGAGGGTGTCCCAGTGTGGGTGGGACTGTGAAAAGACAATCTAATAGGTCTCTCACTTCCGATTCCTGAAATTCTGAGACTGAGGAGTCAGATAGGTCAGATTCCCAGTCAGCCGAGCCGCCACCGCCCCTCTGTCCTCTGGCATTGCTCTGATTGTGGGAGGCGTGAGCAGGAGGTTGAACTGGGCAGCCTTAAGGGCAGGATTTCACTTGGCCCTAGATGTTGCAACTCTGAGCCACTGCCCATGCAACAAACTTGCACCAAGCACCTCCTCTGTGGAGCACGATCTTTGCCAATTGTCTTCACACGCCACTGAAGCCTCACAATCCCGTAAAAGAGGCAGTAGGCTGACCCCCTTTTTAGATGAGGAGGTGGACACTGAGAGGTTTAGCCTGCAGCTCATTTGCATCCATTGTCTCAGGCATACACTAGGTGCCAGAACGGGGTCCAGTGTCTATCACACCTTGAAGCCTCAAGAGCCAATAGCAATGCTGTTGAACAAGGTCAAATACACTGCTTCTCTGCTGGGTCCACCAGGGCTACCCCTGATCAGATCACGGATCCCAGACCTTTTAAGAACACTAGTTTGGGTTGACTCTATTCTGGGTGTGAGGCCGACCTCTGGTGGTCACCTTGTTAATTTGCTCATATCATTCACTGACTGGGGGGAAAAAGGCTCTGGTGCCAGTGCTAGGCAGGTTGGAAAGAAAGAAATAACATGAAGCCGACACAATACGTATAAGGCACCTATAATAATATATGTGATCTCATTTAATGCTTCTAACCACCCGCAAGGTACTTATTATTAGCATTCCACTTGCTAAATAAATGTGGAGGCCCAGAAGTATTTAGCTAGTAAGTGGAGCCAGGATTCAAACTCGGGTGTCCTGAATCTACTGCGCTCCACTCGGCCCCAAGGAAGAGGCCCAAGGGAGGGGCAGAAGATCTGCTGGATGAGAAGGAGGTAACGAGGCAGACACAGGAAGAATGCCCCTGGGAGAAGGGCCTGGGGTTTGTGAGACAGAATGGAGGGCGTGAGGAATGGTATGAGGGAAGGAAAAGCCTGGGAAGAAAAGCCTGGGAGGGGGCAGGGGCTGGATTATGAAGGGGCTGTAGGCCCTAAAGGAAGTTCACATGCTGTCCAGCGATGGGAAGCCATGAAGGTTTCCCAAGGAAAGTGATACGATCATATTTTAGTTTCTAAAGCAGGTTATGCTTCAGTGAGATGATGGGTTGAGGGGTCGACCTGGAGCTGGACGCTACTGCCACTGCCAAAGTGATGTGACCTGAGCCAGGTGTGAGGATGGGTGGCAGATCCTGGCAGCCCACAGGTGTTCTTCTGGGTGTGGTGACAGATTGCTGCAAGAGGAGAGTGAAGTTAGGGTGACCCATGCTCCCAGCTGGGGACCAAGTGGCAATAGTGCTAGCATTATAAAAGGGAACTTAGCTGCAGGAGCAGATCTGGGGACAAGAGAGTGAGTTCATTTATTTATTTGTTTATTCAACACATTGTATTCAGTGCTGCCCATGTGTTAGGAACTACTAATCCAGGTGCCGGGAACACAGTAGGGAGCTAAATACCATTCCTGGACGTTTTTCCTGATGGGGGAGGCTGACCACAAGTAAAACAAGTGAAACATTTAGTCTGTCAAGTAGATAAGGTTACTATGGAGAAGAGTCTAGCTTTGGAAGGAGACTAGGAGACGTGGGGGTGGGGTGAGTAGCAATTATAGTTTTCAATAAGGTGCTCAGAGATGGTTTCACTGAAGAGAAGACAAAGGACTGTAAGAGGTATGGAAATGGCAGGTGCAAAGGCCCTGAGGCTGGGAGCAAGGAGCCAGAGTGGTGCAAGCAAAGGCTAAAGATGGAGATAGAGAAGTAGAGGGTCTGGGGTAAGGGCAAATAGAGCTTTGAAGGTCACTGTGCCAATTGGGGCCTTTACTCTAGATGATGAAGGAGCTAGCAGAGGTTTTTGAACAGAGCAGGGACATGATCTGACCTGTTTTAAAAGGATCACAGGAGCTGCCATGTTGACAACAGATTGCTGGAAAAACAAAGATACCCTGATCCTGATAATGCCAACATCAAGCGTGAGGGGAGAATGAGAATTCCATAAAGGGTACTAAGGAGAAGCAGCTGAGATGCAGGAGGAAGACCTGAGAGGGAGGAGCCAAGAAGCCAAGGAAGGTGGGAGTTTGTAAAGGGAGGGAGCCCTCGGCAGAGTCAAGTGCTTCCAAGAGGTCAGGTAAGAGGACAGAGAAGTGTGACCTGGCTGAAGCCCCAGCTTGGGGCAGGAGGCTTGAAAAGGGCAGTTTGTGCAGGGGGGTAGGGGCCGAAGCCAGACTGCTGTAGATGGAGAGTACCACTTAACTCCTCAAGCCCCAGGGATCTAGACATCAATCCTAGAATTGGAAGACCTTGGGAGGAAAGCAAGGAGGCACATGATGAGGGTCTTGGAGAGCCTCTGGCCTCCCCACTCAGGTAGAGGGGTGGACCGAGTAACCAGTCAAGACCATGGGGCTCCGTGGTGCCGGAGCGTGGCCTGAAGTACAGGTCTCCTGGCCCCCAGCTACATACTCTTCCCACGTGTCCCAGCCTAACTTTAGTACCACAACAAACCCCCAAGTTTGAGGGGGTCAACACAGCAACTGTTTATTTCTTACTCAATCCTGGTTAAGCAACTAACCAATGGTTAATGAATAACGATGGTTAATTTCTTTAATAATCTAATGCAGGTGTCTAGTTAATGGTGCTTATTTCCCAAAAGGAGATTCAGAGGTTACAGATTCCTTCCATCTTGTGGCTCCACCGTCAACAATGATTCTTAACCATTTTAATGTTATGTATTCTTCTGAAAAGCTAATGAAAGCTACTAGAAAAAACTGCACCCGTGCCCATCCACACAAAGTTCTGCACAATTTTGGGGTGTGGCTCAGTTGGTTGAGCATCTGACTTCGGCTCAGGTCATGATCTCCCAGTTCATGAGTTCGAGCCCCATATCAGACTTTGTGCTGACAGTGCCAAGCCTGCTTTGAATTCTCTGTCTTCCTCTCTCTCTGCCCCTCCCCTACTCTCTCTCTTTCTCCCTCCATCTCTTTCTCCTTTCCTCTCTCTCAAAAACAAATAAACATTAAGAAAAAATTTAAAAATCCTGCACACTTTCAAGGGGCTCACAGACCCCATGAATCCATCTATAGAATCCCTAGGGGTCCACAGACCCAAAACTGTGTGGGGCCTCAGAGACCTCTGTGTCAGCTGGTAGGTGGGGACAAAAGTGTGGAAAAGGCCCACCTACTTCTTTAAAGCCCTGGCCCCAGCATGGAACACATTGCTTCCATTCAGTCCGCTGGCCAAAATGACCTGACCCAACCAAGGTGCCGGGGGAGGCTGGGAAATGTAGTTACAGGGACATTTTTACACTGAGGAGAGCTCCCCAGCTTTCAGCGGACAGCTCGTCCCTGCTCTAACACACGTGGTAACCTCCATGCAGGTGTATGAGATGTTTCTCACCAAGATATTTTTAGAGTTTAATCCCCTCATGGGCTCCCCACCTTCCAGCCTTGCTCCTGCACTTCCGCCTTTCTTCTTTCCTCCCTAAATCCACTCCATTTTCTCAGAGCCCTACGGAGGGCCCATCTCCTCCAGGATGCTTTCTCTGACCATCTTAATCAGCCATCTCTGGCCCCTTTGAGCTCATAATGCCCACCCTTCATTGAGTTTTGTTCTGTGCCAGCTCTTTTTTGCTAACATATAGTGAAATGGGTCTGACTTTTCGTCCCACTGGATGGTGTCTTCCACAGCCCCCCCCCCCCCACCGGCACGTCTGACCTGCCTCCCTGTCCTGCTGCCACCTGGCACCCAGCCCTCAGCATCCCCTCCAGAGTGGACAGTGCACTCCCTCAGGCAGGCTCTGAGAGCAGAGGAAGGGACCCAGACCTATAGACTGCGGCACAGATTGACCTTGCTTCTAAGTCTTTAACTCCACAGCTAATGCCCATTCTACCTGAGGGAGAACTGTGGCACGTCCAGCAGCACAGGGACAGGTTGGGGCTCGGGGCCACCAGTGACTCTGGGGGCTGTGAGCGCCAGTAGCCCCTCAGCCCTGAGCAAGGCTGGTAGTCTGCAAATGTGTGTGGTGTGTGGGTTTATGAGTGGAGGGAAGAGAAGCTTCTGCACACCATCCCTCCCAGTGATTTTTCCTCTTCCCTCGACAACCAGCCACTCCCTTGAGGGAGACTCAGGCATGAGGAAACAGCCATAGTGAAAGGGGACACAGATTGCTCTGCCTTCTGCCGGCCTACACCCGTCAGCGCCTGCTGCAGGTGCGGCTAAACTCAGCGGGAGCCCTGACTGTAAAGTTCACACTCCAGGAGACAGAGTCAGTCCCACTGAGCCAAGCATGGACAGCCACTGCTTTCCGCTCTGTCCTGGGTGACGGGCTCCCACGTTCTGAATTCATTATTCAGCTACAGACGCCAGGCCACTTTAGCTCCCTTTAATTAATTAAAATATCACATAATAATCATTCTCTGATTTAACGTTCAGGAGGCCCTGACAAACGCTGGGAATGAGGAAATTCATTAGAGGGGACTGTTCACTGTCAATTGATTTGCTCCTTCTTATTAATTTTTCTTGTGTCATCCATCCCTGGGGGAAAGGGGAGGGCAATGTTGTTTTAAAGATGTAGAATTAATTTTACCATAAAGTCTGAAGAAAAATCCATTTTTACTAAAAATTGGACTTTTTTGAGTAAGGTGGGAAGTGGTTAGGTTTTGGGATTGAACATTGGCTTTCGAAAGGTCTCCCTTAAGCCTTGGTGGCCTTTAGGGGTGTGGCCTAAGACTGCTCTCCACACCTGCCACCATAGCTCCAGGCAACCACCACAGCTCACTGCTCCCCTTCACAAGCCACCCTGCTCCTTTCGCATGCTATTTCTGGGGCCCAGAATCCCCCTTACCCACTCCAATCCGCAGCTCCAATGCCTCCTTTTCCAGGAAGTCTTCTCTGATCTCCGCCCCCACCCCCCACCCCCACTGTGTTCACAAAGCAGACACCTTGTGCTGCCTGGCAGGATACAACCTCATCCCACCCTTCCCCACCAGAGTCTCGCCCGAGGGCCCAGGTCCCACCCACCTCATAGTGCCGGTGTCCACACCCTTCTGGCCTCTGGAAACCACCACCCTGTGTGCACGTGGGAGATGACAGAGGGCATGGCTAAGCTGAATGAATGAAATGCTGGGATGCGTACCCAGCAGGAGACATAAGCTCTGGGGGAGTTAGAAGATCCGGCAGGAGGTGATTAGGATGGGTTAAAAATTGCGAGCAAGCTGTCCAGGTGGGGCTGTGATGAGAACCCAGGTGTGAGGGGAAGGATTGGGACTGAAGCAGCTGATGTGGGCGAGGAAGGGACAAGATGTGTCAGCGCTGGTAGAGACATATCAGTTGGACCTGCGCCAACCACAGCAGTGCTCCCAGGACAAACAGATTACAAACCTGTCCCTAAAATCATTTATTTTCAGGTGCAGGGGCCATGTGATCTCAGCACATTTATGAAAATACAGTAGAAAACCCAGTTCCTGGCGGCACCATGTTTCTGAACGGCCACAGCAACAGCACACATTCTTTCCGGCCCGGGAGGGGTCTCCTACTGGAACAATCCTGTTAATCTGCCTTTTCAGTTTTGGTGAAAATTTCAGACAGTGCATTATTATTATTTTGCACATCATTACGACGCTAACCCAGCCCCCTGTGGTTTTGCTGTCCAGCTCTGCCACCCAAGCGCCCCGTCTGCCCCGCTCTCTGCATCTAGACCCAGCTCTCCAGCTGTGACCCGGCAAATGTGAGGTGAGTCAATGGGTTCTGCTGGACATGCTTATCAGCAGATGCATGATGTTCTAGTACCTTCTCCAGGGCCACAGCATCCCTACTTATGACAGTTTCGCTGCAAGTGCCTTACCAAGTCTTTTCCCAACTATGCAAATCACAGAGACTCAGCTGCAGATCTTGAGTACAGAAACCCTGCGGTGGGGCGGGAAGGGGGTAGGGGTGCCGAGTAGGGGGGGATGTGAGCAGGCCCCCTGCAGCCCCACCTTCCAACACACAAGCACAGCTTCCAGTTAATCAGTTTCAACTCTGATTTTATTCCAATAAAGGGGTTCCAATGTTTTAAAGTTTGCAAACTACCCATCTAGTTTCGTTGCCTTCTTATTCAAATGAGGAAATAGAGGTCTGGAAAGTCAAGAGGACTTGCTTTGAGTCAGGCAGCAAGCCAAGGATGAATCCCCAAAAGGACCTCATGTTTCTGGATTCTCAGGCCAAAGCTCCTGCCATGTAGTACATCAGGGTGATGCCACCCCAATATTTCAGATACGGAACGGCCAGGCACAAAGGCAGAAAATGCAATTCCAAAAAGGATTCTAGAATGTGATGCCCAGGGGGAGTGGCATGTGAGTGTGCTGTAAAAGCTGAGAGGAACCTGGAGGAGAGTCCCTGAAGCCCCTTCCTTTCCACAGCCATGAGATTATCCTGAGAAGCAGCACCATGGTATAGAAAAGGTGTCGGCGGGGCCAGGTGCCCTGAGTTCTGATCCTTCTCAGAGGCCCTCGGACCTTGGGCAAACGCCTCTGTATCGGAGCCTGGTTTCTTCATCTGCAAAGTGGGAGGGACATCCATGCTCACCCTGCCTGATTTGCTGGAGTTGTGAAGTGGCCACAGACAGAAAAAGCGTTTTATGAACTTTAAGGATGAGACACAAGTGAGATCCCAGTTCTGACTTAAAATAATTTTAGGGGCACCTGGGTGGCTCAGTCGCTTAAGCATCTGACTTCAGCTCAGGTTAAGATCTCACGGTTCAGGGGCGCCTGGGTGGCTTAGTCGGTTAAGCGTCCGACTTTCGCTTAGGTCATGATCTCGCGGTTCGTGTGTTCGAGCTCCGCGTCTGGCTCTGTGCTGACTGCCAGCTCAGAGCCTGGAGCCTGTTTCAGAGTCTGTGTCTCCCTCTCTCTCTGACCCTCCCCTGTTCACGCTGTCTCTCTCTATCCTAGAAATAAAAAATAAAAAAAAAATATAAAAAAAAGATCTCACGGTTCATGGGTTCAGGCCCTGCATCGGGCTGTGTACTGACAGCTCAGAGCCTAGAGCTCTGTGTCTCCCTCTCTCTCTGCCCCTCCCTGACTCACACTCTGTCTCTCTCTCAAAAATAAAAAAAAATTAAAAAAAAAATTAAAAAATTTTAGTCACCCAGGGGAATCTATTTTTTCACTTAGATAAATACTTGTCTCACTGAAAGAAAAGAAAAGAGGGGCACCTGGGTGGCTTAGTTAGTTGAGCTTCTGACTTCAGCTCAGGTCATGATCTCGTGGTTTGTGAGTTCAAGCCCCGTGTTGGGCTGTGTGCTGACAGCTCAGAGCATGGAGCCTGCTTCAGATTCTGTGTCTCTCTCTCTCTCTGCCCCTCCCCAACTTGCACTGTGCATTCTCTCTCTCAAAAATAAATAAACATTAAAAAAGAAAAAAGAAGAAAAGGAAGGAAAGAAAGGAAAAGAAAGAATGTTAAGAAATGAAAGAAAAGAACAGAAAGAAAGAAAGCCTAATTCCTGGGTGAGGTCAAAACATCTCTAAGTAAAATGTATTCTACTAATACTCTAATCTCACAGCTCAGAGGAAGAAGCATTTGACCCCATTTCTTCAGTTTGATGTCCAGAAGCCAGGTGTCTACTGCTTACCTGGTTAGAGAATGCTGGGCTTGTTGATAAAGGGACATCTTGGTCCCCAAGCACCCAGCAAAGGGGCTCCTGAGCCTGGTAAATTGTCCCATCTAGAACTCCATCTCTCTCTCTCTCTCTTGTTTTTTTAAAATTTTTATTTATTTCTGAGAGAGAGAGAGAGACAGCGTGAGCAGAGGAGGGTCAGAGAGAGAGGGAGACACAGAATCTGAAGCAGGCTCCAGGCTCTGAGCTAGTTGTCAGCACAGAGCCCGACGCAGGGCCCGAACCCACGAACCGTGAGATCATGACCTGAGCCGAAGTCGGACACTTAACCGACTGAGCCACCCAGGTGCCCCTAGAACTCCATCTCTTTAAGGTGGGAAAAGGGCAGGAATGGAAAAGCTGCAGCCAGCTCCACACCCACCCTGGTATGCAGCCATGGCAGCTGTTTTGAGATGTTCTGAAAAGTAATGCCAAGACTACACTTCTTTATTTTTTCCACAGGGCCATCTTACTCTGGGATGGCAGGGCTCTAAGGGACACAGGTAACATCTAGTCCAAATGCCGCACTCCCAGGTCAAGAGACAAAGGCCCAGAATGGGGAGGGGACTCTCCAGGTCACACAGCAAGTCAGAGAGGAGGCAGAGGATGGAGGTGGGACTCTCTCCCTACTCCCAAAACACACACTAAGTCACAGAGCTTTGCTAATCAGTCACAGACAAATGAGGTAAAGGCGCAAGGCCACAGAGGCCTTGTTCCAGCCCCTTTAGAATTACAAATACGCCACCAGGTGACCTTCCCTGGGAGGGAGTTAAAAAAGAATTCTCACAGAGCAGTGCCTTTCAGAAGTATAAAAAAGCCACATGCAGTCTGGTGGAAACTTGCCCTGCTAAAAACTACATCTGCATACGAATCTAGTTTGCATCTAATTTTTAAAAACATACAAAAGGGGTCATCTACAGTTTCTCCAACTCTTCACAGGGGGAAAAAAAGGATCCATGACTTGACTTTTCCAACATCCTGTCATCAATGTTTCTAAGACCCTAGAAGGAAAGAGAGAAAAGGGTGAGAGAAAAGAAGTTGATTGCTCTGCCACAATCAACTGTATGGTAAATGGATGGTGGGGGAAACAATTTAATCTTATATCTTCCTGGCAAGGGGTGGTGCTGGTGGAGAGCAGAAGGGCCTTGGAGGTGTCCAAGAAGTACAAGTGGGATCACTGGATGGACATTTCAGAGAGACAGAATGCAGTTTAATACAAGAAAGAACTTTCAGCTACCAGGAAATCCAAAAATAGAAGTCTGATGGTAGTGAGCTCCACACCACTGGAGGTATGCAAGCAAGAGCTGGCCAGTACTGCATATTGTAGGGGGAACTGAAGAACTGGGTCGTGGCATATTCTTAAAATTCCATGGTTCTTTGTGGCTCTCTTTTGAAAACTCATCTATAATAGACTGAATTCATAGCCTAATTTCATTGTTTTTTAAATACATATATACTTAAAAATTGTGTACACATTTGAAACATGAAATATATATATAGACATACATATATGTACACGTGTGTGCAGGAAAAAAGTCCTGATATTTGATACATATATGAGAACATAAAACAATACATATACATAAAAAACATAGAATCAAGAGGGCAACTTTAAGAACCATCTCCTACCTGAATTCCTACTTGACCATTTCCCACCTTATATTTTCCTCCCTGTTTCCAGAAGTGCAAACGACTTCATCCACCATCCTTCAACTCTAACGCCACTTCCTCAGTGACATCCTTCTTTGTTTTTCCCCAGTCCTAAGCAGCTTCTCTGTCCTCACACGCCCCTCACTTCCTTAACACTGTACCCCTTCTCGCTTAATGCTGTTCCTTGTTTTGTTTTTCTGTGCCTCCCTACAGACCTGATGTAAGGCCTTGTACACAGAAGGTATGCAACCGTAGTGGCCTAATAGGAAAGACTATGCATTACAGCTGCAGCAAAAGCCAGCATCCCTGCCCTGGCTTCCTAGGATGGCAGCAGCATCCCCTACCCCGCTGATGCTGGGCCTGGCTGCACTTAAGCAGATATGACACCCGCCACATCTGAACAGAAGTTTAAATGGGACTGTGTACCTGGCTCAGTCTCTCGCTCATCCCCTCTGCCACAAAGAACGGACCCAGGCCACACCGGGGCTGCTCCTCCAGCTGGGTCCTGATATGATACACGGAACAGAGCCACAGCCAACCAACCGCAGCCACGACAAGGAATGTGAGCAAGACATAAACGTTGGTGGCTGTGCCCCAGCGGGCCCTGGGGGCAACGCAGCAGACGCTCGCTACTTTGGGAGCTTGTTTCCCAGGTTCACAGTCTGCCTGTGGGCAGGGGACTAACGCAAGCCCAGCTCTCACCCGGCAGACTGCGGGGACGAAGAGCCCTGGGGCCGGGGGAGATGCAGATTCTCCTGGAGACACACTGCTAAGCACGAACCGCTGTTCTTCCCCAGGTAGAACCTGGGGACAGACACACGGCCTCCTCTGCGGGCATGTTTTCCCATGGGTGCTGTCACGATGACAATGTCTGCTCTCTCTGTGCCCTCTCCAGGACTGGAAGGAAATGTTCTGTTCAGCTTCAGAAAAACAACAACTGGTCTTTCCCACCTATTGACACCCACAATGTTCACAGCTCCCAACTTGGCATGCCAGGAGGGAAGCCCGGAGTGGTATGGTGTTGACCTCCCTGGAGATGCTACCTGCTAGCTGTAACATGCTCCTACTTCTGTTTGGTATTCCCTCCCCGATTTACATGTTTTTCTTCTTTGTTGTCATGCGTCTTATAAGGCATCTCAGTCTCTTGTGACACAGGTGTATAACTACCGTAAATGACTTAGAACACGTACACTGCTCCATCACAGGCGGTCGTCCGGAGCTGGGAAGCGGGGGCCTATGTATTTACTCAGATCCGTAACAGTCACCGTGCCATGGGACTGGGCCTCCCCAACGGCGTTTGCTGAATAGCACAGGTACACTCCTTCATCTTCCTTCCTCAGAGGGTTGATCTAGAAATAAAACAGGCAAGTTTATGTAGTCATATACAGCACGGCAAAATCACTTCCTTGTTTCATTCCTAATGATGCGTCTGAATACTTACTCTTTTTCAAAATAAGATAGAGCACATTATTTCTCTTCTTGCCTCAGCTGCCAAAAAAGAGTTAAATTTTATTCTCTGTACCCTCTCTATGGCGGCTCTCATTTTATTTTATTTTTTTTGATATTTTTTATTTATTTCTAGGGGAGAGAAAGAGAGAGACAGCGTGGGCAGGGGAGGGTCAGAGAGAGACGGAGATACAGACTCTGAAATAGGCTCCAGGCTCTGAACTGGCAGTCAGCGCAGAGCCCGACGCGGGGCTCGAACCCACGAACCGCGAGATCATGACCTAAGCGAAAGTCGGACGCTTAACCGACTAAGCCACCCAGGCGCCCCGGCGGCTCTCATTTTAATGCCTCCTTTGCATTCCTGTCTTTTACTGTGAGCTTACCTGGTCCTTTTATTGAAGGTGATAAACATACATCACAAGAAAACACTCCAAGTTAAAAGAACAAAAATTTACTGACCAGGGAATGGCCTGCAAGTGTTCCCCATGGAGGCAGCCTTTACAAAGTAACAGGAGAGAGACCATCTTCTCCTACCCTTTCTTGTAATCAAGACGGGGAGGTGCTTGATTTGAAAAAGCCATGGACTCAGCTGCATATTGAGTCTCTGAGCTGGATGGAGACATCACCAAACCTTGCAGAGATGGGGGTAAAATGAGCTGGACACCCCCAGAGAGCAGCCTGTTCTCATGCCCCTGCAGAACAGACCCACACTGGCTCTCTCCTCTCTTGCTTCAGTTGTCAATCGTGAGTCACTGCAAACTGGCCAGGGGTTAGGTACATCATCTCATTTTGAACTCACGCTCATTGGGAGGGAAAGGGGGAGCATCGTTATCCTGATATTACAGGAGACTGGCAGCTAAGTCACAGACTGTTGGGTCACAGGGCCCTCCTCTTACAATTGTGGACACTGAGCCCAAGAGGTAGAGTGGCCAGCCTAACACAGACCCCCATTCTGTCATTCCCTCACTCTTTCAGACCACAGTGTTCTCACGACTCGAACTGCCACGTGGCCTAGAAGAGCCCTGGAGGGGGCGCAAACATGCAGTCTTCTTTATTGGCTAGGTGGTCTTGGGTACGTGTATAAATTAGTTCCCTATGGCTGCCATAACTAATTTCCACGCACTTAATGGCTTAAAACAACACACATTTATTATATTTAGGTTTTTAAATTTTTTTTATAAAAGATTTTATTTTTGGGGTGCCTGGATAGCTCAGTCAGTTAAGTGTCTGACTCTGGCTCAGATGGTCTCATAGTTTTGTGAGTTTGAGCCCCATGTTGGGCTGTGCTGACAGTGTAGACCCTGCTTGGGATTCTCTCTCTCTCTCTCTCTCTCTCTCTCTCTGACAGTGTAGACCCTGCTTGGGATTCTCTCTCTCTCTCTCTCTCTTTCTCTCAACATAAATAAATAGACTTTATTTTAAAAAAATAAAAAGAATTTAAAAAAAAGATTTTATTTTTAAGCAATCTCTATGCCCAACATGGGGCTTGAACTCATAACTCTGAGATCGAGAGTTGCACACTCTACCGACTGAGCCTGCCAGGCGCCCCTATATTTATTTAGTCTTGAATGGGAAGCAGGGGGCTAAAATGAAGGTATTAGAAGAGCTGCCTTCTTCCTAGGGATCCTAGGGGAAAACCCATTCTAGATAGGCTGCCTGGGTTCCTGGATTTGTGGCTCTCTTCCTCCGTCTTCAAAGCCAGCTGACTGGCTGACTTTATTCCATCTGCAACCTTAATCCCCTCTTGGATATAACATATCCACGGATTCCACGAATTAGGGCAGGGACATCTTTTTGGGGCCACAAATTCTGACCACCAATGAAGATCACTTACGCTCTCAGGGGTTAAGCTTTCCTCACAGTTACTGTAGGGTCCAACGAGAAAAGGGTTAACAACAGCTTTGAAATGTGTAATGTGCCATAAAAATAAAAGGGTGCTTTATTAGGGCCAATGAATAATAGCCAGTAATCCTAAACAAACAAGATACTCACCAAAATCCAGGCTGTGGCCTCGTGGTCAGAAGGGCCCCCTCGCACCTGGACAGCTATATTGACGTGGTCCCCAGGGAGGTCCTCTAGCACCTGAGTGCCCTCAGGAGACTGTGTGACCTACAGAGGACAGGAAAGCCAGGAGTGAGTTAGAAAAAGCATTTCTGCATAAGAAATGCACCACAGACATCCTTGCTGTCTTCATCTTCCTACTGACTCAAAGCCAAAGCCTAGCACCTCTTCCTCCTATTAAAAGATCAGTGGCTTTTTAACCCTAAGTGTATGTGCAGACAGCACCCCCTGCTGGACAGCAACGATGCGACACCATCACTGTCCCACAGAAGTGTCTCAGAATTTCATGGCCCTTCTCTGGGCCGTCGAGATAGGAGGACAACATATGCTGTGATCCAAGCCAGTCTCTCAAAAATTGATCTGCAGGAAGATCTAGTTTTGGACTAAGACTTGGATAGTCTTTCTAAAACCCAGATCCAGTGAAGTAGGCTCTAACTTCATTCCAGTGGATCTAGGTTAGATACATAGGTGAACTTTCCCAACCACTAAGTGGCCAAGGGAGCAAATGGCACAAGGAAGGATGGCACTCCCCTTCTCTGGGGACAGCTTTAGGGTAAAAGTTTTGAGGTGTAAACCTGGAGGTAGAGGAGTGAACATGTAACATATCTTTTTAAAATAGTGGCTTTACGTATAAAGACACATATACAAACACATGAGAAACTCCTCTCTTTTTCTTTCATTCTCTCCCTCTCCCCCTCCCTCCCTCCCTTCCCCCCCGCCACAGGAATTCCTGGACAGAAGTACCTTCCTCCACGTGATGACAGGGGTGGGCACGGCCCTCACCTCACAGGACAGGTATACCTGTGCCCCAGTGACGTTATGGACACTCCGGGGTGGAATGACCACCACAGGGGCTGGAGGAAGAAGACAAGGGATCACAAGCTTTACCATGCCGGGTTCCCAGCACCCACCTCTAGAACTCCCTACCTGCAGAGAGCCTGCTGGGACAGTCCCACCTGAGGGGGCAGCCGCAAAGGAAACCTCTAAGCACATAAAGAACACATTCGTGTTTCCCTCAGACCTGGAGGGATGCCTACACGTCTCCTCATCCATTGTCTTTGTTCTACCAACAGGAAAACAGGGATCTGGGGAGGAGAGGCGACTTCCCAAACCACCCGCCAGGTCTGTGGCAGGGCTCGGGTCTGATCACACTCCCGCCCAGGGCCCCTTCCAGGACCCCGGCTGCCATCTGCTTACAGCTCAACTCCGGTAGATGCTGTGCGCGCCCGGGGAGGGGCTGGTGTCACCTCACCAACACTGAGTCTTCTAACAGATGGGCTTTTCTCCTTCCACATGGAGGGCGGTTCAAAGAACAGGCCATGCTGAACAGCTGCACACACCGAGCTGAGACCCCCTGCGGGGCGGGTCCAGATGCTCGTTTGCATATCACAGACTCGCAGACTCTCGGGAGGCCTCCCTCCCCTGACGGCCCCCTCCCAGTGGGCAGAGCTGCAAGCACAAGCCAGAGGCGCAGGGACTGAGGATGCGCGGAGAGAGGGAGCTGCCACGATCATGGTACCCAGGCAGTGCAGCTCTAGGCTGCCAGAACATTACCGAAAGGGAAGGGAGGGTGGGGAGGGGGGGTGGGCTGGCTGGGAGGGAGACCACACAGGCATCCGAGTTAGAACTTCCTGGCTGACACTCCACACTGTCCTCCTCCCTGGGCCCACCACCTGCTCTGCTCACATTGGTGCTAAAAGAATCAAGTACAGCCACCTTGGCTTTGGCCTTCCACCCAGCCCCTCAATGGCCCACACTGCCTCCCCAAGCCTCTGCATGGAATGCACCCCTCAACTGCACAGGGGACGGCTCCTCATCCTGCAGGATCTAGAAGGTATGTGTCCTAGTCTAGAAGGTATGTGTCCTAGTCCAGGACCAGGGTGTCTGTACCTCTTTGACCTGCTGGAGCACAGCCTCCTGGCATCCAGGTGCTTCCATCTGGCCTCACTTGAACTAGCTGGGCCCATCCTGCATCTGGCCCTCGGTTTCTTGGGCAAGATGCAATGGTGGGGCCTGGGGAGGAAAATGCTCTCTGCTTGGGTTTACTTGTCTGTAAGATGGGGATAATTAATACCCACTGCTTGCAGGGCTCTTGACCTGATCTTACTAGGTGATGAGTGTCAGAGTAATGGTTCAAGTTAACAGGACATGTAATGGGACATCAGGAGCAGGTTTGGTAAGCAGATGACTGGATGAAGAAGCACATGGCAAATAAAGAGCAAACACATTCATTCTCTGGCCATCAAACTGCAGGGTCTATGCTCCTGGGGCTGAAGCATGAAGGAAAGGGCCCTCCCCTGCCTGGGTGAGGCTACAATAAAAAGGAGAGCAAGGAAAGGGGACTGAAGGCTACAGGAAGATCAGGGAGGGACAGGAGTGAAAAGACACAGAAACGAGGCTGCTCTGGCCTCTCCAGACAGACTTTGTCAAGCTGGTACCAAAGAAAAATATCTCTGGAAAGTTGCCTTAGAACCAGAATCTAAGATTGGAGGGGCCCAACTCCCCAAGATCCTGTGCCTGATCATCTGTGATGTGCTCATCTAGCATCTACTTGCATGCCTCCAGTGACAGAGAGCTCATTACCTACGGAGCCAGGCCTGTCCATCCTTGGACGGCTCCATTCCTAAGAAAGCTTGCCTTCACTTGGAGCTAAAACCCACCTCCTCATAACTCCCATGTGTTGATGCCTTTTGGAGTCCTACAGCCTCTGAGTGCTGCACAGATGCTGCCCTCTCCACCCCTAGGCTTCTTTCTTCCTTCTCAGCCTGATCAGCCCACTCCTTCAGTTGTGCCCATATGATTGGCCCCCAAACCCCATACCTCTGCCCCCAAGCCCCATACCTCTACCCACAACACTGAGTGTAACCAAAGGTCCCCCAGTGAACCAAGGTCCTAGGCTTCTAACATGCCCTATGCATCCCAGCCACCTGCAAACTGCCACAAAGAACCACACACACACTCCCACCTCCAACAGGGGCCCCATCTGCAACATGACAAAGAGAATCTAATTTATCCACCCCCTCTGGCCAACACCACCTCCCCGGAGCCCAGCCGGCCTCAAATGGCTCGCTGGGGGAACAATCAGAACCACATCTTATTCCAGAGCCCTCAATGGATTCCAGAGGGACACTCAATCAACATGTTTTACTTTCATTCATGTAAAGTCATCAATTTTAAATGAGGTTTCATCAATCCCTTTCAGGCCTAAATGAATAAACCGGTAAATCACATTTCAATGTTCTCTCTCCTCGAATTTCCCTCTCCCTCTTTTGAGTAACTACCATTAAGCAAGACTGTCTTGGAAATTCTGTCTTTGCTACTGATTTTGTGGCAGAAAATACCACCTCTATTACAAAATAGCCCCAGCTTTGGTTGACAAACTGACCCTGAAATTTGTATTTATTTTTAAATTCACATACAGCATGTTATTCCTTGCAGAGTGCAGCTCTAAGTTTTGACAAAATGCCTATGGTCACATAACCACCACCATAACCAAGATATAGAAGAGTCCAGTTATCTCGAAAATCTTCCTCATGCTGCTCTTTGTCATAGTAATCTGGTTTTAATATTAACACATCTGATTGTAAATTTAAAATATTTTTATCCATAATAGCTCTTCCTAATCAGCCATTGATGTCATTAATAGTAATAGTGGTAATAATGCCACCATCTGACTGAGAGCTTGCGGTGTGCCAGGCACTCTATTTTGCTGTGGAGCTAGCAGAGTTACCCAGGCTTAAATGATAGGGCAAGGCTTTGAGCCCAGGGCTTGGGCTCTGAGCTCTGTCCACACTGTCTTGCCTTCTACTTATATGACTCTTCCACATACACTACTCCTTTCATCCTTATACCTACCCTGCTAAGCAGGTGCTTTTATCCCCATTTTACAGATGAGAAAACCAAGGCTCAGAAAGATGAGGTGCCTAGAGGAGTGGGGACTCAAACTTAGGCACCCCAATTCCATCAACCTCACACTTATTTTTATTTATTTATTTTATTTTTGAGAGAGAAATCATGAGTAGGGAGGGGCAGAGAGAGAGGGAGACACAGAATCCAAAGCAGGCTCCAGCCTCTGAGCAGTCAGCACAGAGCCTGAACTGGGGCTCGAACCCACGAACCATGAGACTGTGACCTGAGCTGAAGTCAGACGCTTAACTGGCTGAGCCACCCAGGCGCCCCACCACAGTGATTTTTAAAGTGAAACGTTTGTTGACTGTTTCCATTCCAGAATAAGAAAGGGCTCCTTAGGGGTCGTGTTGAGGATCCTCAAGACAACCCCCAGGTTCAGTGATTTGCTAGGAGGACTCACAGAATTCAAAACAGTATTTTAAAAAAATGTTTATTTTTGAGAGAGAGAGAGAGAGAGAGAGAGAGGGAGGGAGGGAGAGTGAACACGTGCATGCAAGCGGAGGATGGGCAGAGACAGAGGGGGACAGAGGATCCAGAGCAGGCTCCACGCTGACAGCAGAGAGCCCGATGTGGGGTTCAAACTCCCCAACTGTGAAATCATGACCTGAGCCAAAGTAGGACGCTTAACTGATTGAGCCACCCAGGCACCCCCAGAACTCAGCACAGTTTTATACAAAGCTATGATTACAGTGAAAGAAGACAAAGCAAAACAGCAAAGGGAAAAGAGGCTCAGGGGGTGAAGACAGGGGAAACCAGGCACAAGCTTTCAGGAACTTCTCCCAGTGGATCACACAGGACACGCTTAAGCCCCAGCAGTGAATGGTGAGAACATCCCTCTCCCAGGGAGGCTCACCCCTTGCCTGGGATTTTTATTGGGGGCAGGTCCCCTGGGCACCTTCTGCTCACTATGACCAAAATCCCAGGGTCCCAGAAGGAAAGTAGGTGTGCAGCATGAACCACAGTGTTGGTACAGTTTAGGCACAGTGAGCCGCCCTCAGCAGTTCTGCAAATGTCAGGAATCCTCTGGAAATCCAAGTTCCCAGACACTAACCAAGGGTTAATCTCACCAGCAAGCCTGTCTAAGGATACAGTCTCAGGGCTGCTCTGTTTACTCTCTTCTGCACAAGAATAAAACCCTCCAAACATCACCCCAGGGAGTGATGTAGAGATACTATTAAATGGCTGATAGATCCTCTACACTAGCAGGACATTGCCAATCCTACTGTCCCCAAGGGCTCACTCAAGTGTGGTGCTGGGGTGCTCAACGTCATGACTACAGGCAGGATGAACCCAGGTTCAAATCTTGTCTCTGCTACACCCCAATGCTGTGACTTGGTCTCAGTTTCTTCTTTCAAATGGGCACAGGGGCCTGTTCGCCCTCCTCTCCTCCTCCCCTCCCCCTCGGCTATTGGGAAGGACAGTTACAAGACTATTCTTTAGTTGCAAACTAAAAGACTTCCCCAGAGAGACCCAAGGACTTGGCAGACTGTGCTACCCCAAGGATAATCTCCTCCAAGTGCCTTGCCTGCTCCAAAGCCCCTACTGGCCTCTGGGGAGCAGGCCTACTGGTGGGCTTTATCTACCCTGAGGCTCCAGAGGCCATGCCCATAGTCCTCATCCTGGCGAGCCTGGGGCACAGCCTCTCCCCTCACTGTTGCCAGAGATGCCACACTCTGGGAAGAGCCAGGTGCTTTCTACCTGCATTTGACAAGGGTGACACAGATTTCAAGAGGGAGGACGGCGCCTGGTGGGTCCAGTCGGAATGTGCCAGCTTTGTTTCTCTAGATCTTTCTTGCTAAACATTTGTTTCCTTGTGTCCATGCCAGCAACAGCCCTAGAAATGCTGGGGTGGCACAGATCCACCGCTCAGGTAACAGAATAGTCGCCCACCTGTGCACCCACTGGGTGTGGCAAAAGAGCACCAGGGGAAACTCAAATGCCTGGGGGTCCAGGTGCCAACCAAGGGAGCTTCCGCAAGTTGCTAACCATTTCCTCTTTGTCTGCAAACAAAGACAATGACTGCTACCCCACATCCTCTGGGATGAAGGGAGGGAATGGATGTGACTGAATTATTAACCATGTGGGTCTGTACAAATGAAAGGGTCCATACTATTATTTTTGTGTGTGGTGATCCGTCCCCCACCTGGTCAGCTAAATATGTCCTTGATGGCTAGAATGAAAGATCTTCCCAAATGCCTCTGAGGTTTATTCAAAGTTAACGGTGCCAAGGAAAGAAAGAATATCAAGTCGTCCCCCAGGACCCCATCTGCTTGTACAAAGAAGTGCACAACCAAAGAGTTTAATCATCAACGTACCGAACAGCCCTGATAATTTATGCTAATAGTCATGTTAGGATGTGGAAGGAGAAACAGCTTAATCCGGCTCCCCGCAGCCCGTGCCTCAGACCCCCTCCCTCTGCATGAAAGGCTTTTGAGCACGAGGCCCCTCTTCTTTGTCCCTCTCACAAAGTGGCATTTGCAGCCTCTCCTGGTTACCTGGTAACACGCACCTCACAGACTGAGATTTCTAAGTGGAGCCTGAATTTTAACCGAGGTGAATTTTCTAAGATTCAGGATCTCAAGAACTCACTGAAGCTTCAGGGGCTCGGTGCCCTGTTGGGTATTGGCACGGGGCCCTGTTCCTATCTAATTTAGCATTCAAAACATGCTATTCAAAACCCGCTTTCTGCAGGATCCCCACCCCCTCCCAATGTTAGCAAATGGTCAGGGAGCACACATGCAATAATACAGCCTTTTAACAACAACGCCACGCCACCTAACAAATGAGAAACGAAAACAATGACTTAGTACAGAATGAAGCTTCATCCCTCAGCCTGGCACTCAAGGCTGGCGATGCCCCCGCCCCAAACCTCTCTGGGTGTCACCCACTTCCCCAACCATCCCCCTGGGTACCTGCCCAGCAGGCCACTGTTCACACCCATCACAGGACTCCCTACCTCCTCATAACAGCTCTTACCTCTGTGCCTAATTCATGCTGAGCCTTTCTATCCCTGCTTCTGTGCCCAAGAATTTTCTACCAGTCCTTCAGAGTTTCTCTCGGGTATTTCCCCTTCTGTAAAGCTACCCCTGTTCCTCTCTGGGGCCATCACCCAGTGCTCAACAGAGGAACCAGCAGCAAGCCTTGGGGCGAAAACAGGACAGTGGATCCAGACTGAGAAACCCTTGTGACTCAACTGTAGCCAGTTTGCAGCCCCTTCCTAATTAGGTGACCAGCGGGCTAGAGGTGCATGGCTCCATCTGAAAAGAGCCAAGAGGGGCACCTGGGTGGCTTAGTCAGTTAAGCGTCTAACTTTGGCTCAGGTCACCATCTCCCAGTTTGAGGCCCACATAGGATTCTGTGTTGACAGCTCAGACCTTGCTTCGGATTCTGTGTCTCCCTCTCTCTCTGCCCCTTCCCCCCCCTTAAATAAATAAACATTTTTAAGTAAAAAGCCAGGAAAACCCAGCTGGAGCCCTACCTCAGCTAAGAGCTAGCCATGCAGCTCCAGCTAGTTCCCTTTGGTGGGCCTCAGTTTTCCTTTCTATTAAATAGGAGCGAGGTCTGGGCAGGGTGGTTGTGAGAACCGAGTAAGAAGATGGGGTGCAAGAGCAATTCCAACAGTAGAGAATTATTCATATGTGGGAACAGGGTAAGTCTTCATTCAGTGTGTTAATCAAAGGATTGCTCTCGCTCTTGGGCATTTGGGAGAGTTTCAGAGCATGGGAGGAAAGGACAGAGGTTAAGCCTCCACAGGGTTTCCAAATGCCCCTCCGAGTTATGTGTAAGAAGACTTCCCACACTGTGCGGAACCTAATAGATATTTACAGAGCTCTCGTTCAGTGGAAGTCAGGTGCTCGCTACTGAAGGGTAGGTGAGAGCCGAGGAGGGGTGATTTTATTAACAGTGTTGAGGGAGAACAGCTGCTGCCATGACTTGGCCTATTTCCCTTCCACCGGGATCCCTAGGGGCATTGTTAAAAAGTGCCCCTGCTACGTCTTCTGAATAAAGGATGACTTTAGGGCAGCACACAACGAGTGTCACCCTCACTGGCCAGGAAAGTTTCCCCCGTCTACCCTTCATGCTCACCAGGACACCTGGGCAGGGGCCACACAAACACTTCAGGACAAGAAGAGATGGGGAAACAGTGCCCAGGTCTGTGGCAAATGATACACCTGCTGGTGGGGACGGAGAGCTAAATTCCGGGGAGGCCCCATGCCTGTCACTAATGGGATCATTAAAAGCAGCTTCTGAATTCCCCTCCTTTTGGCTCCTTGAACATCTTGACTCCTGGGGCTTGTGCCTGGGGTGGGCCTCAGAGCCCCCTAGATCAGAGTGGAGGGGCTGTCACATTTACTTGTCATTTGGTAATTTTCAATGAATTAGGGGAATGGGGTTTCCATCTGCCATCTGGCCGCACTCTGGTAACCATGGCAACCACCACCTGCCTGTCTTAACACTATCAACTCCTGTCCTGAAAGAGTAACCGCAGAGGGTGTTGGGGTCCTGGATGCTGGTCAGGCTTTACTAGTCACCCTGGATGTGTCCCCTGACACCCTGGGTCTCATTCTCCTCTGCATAACAGCAGATTTGGTCTATGTGTCTTCAAGGAACAGACAATCACTCTAGGGAGAAATCATCTGAGACCATCAGCACCGGTTGGATTCTAGGGACCTGGTCAGCATTTCTTGTGTCTCCCGCATGTGGAGTACTTGTCTGGAGACAAAGAGAACTGGCTGTGAATTAACTGCTAAGAAAGCAGATTGTAAAAAAGGAGGATTAGGAACTAGAAGGGAGGAGACAGGACTATTTAATGCCACACGGCAGAAACAAAGGTTCAAGGTGGAAGGGGCCTCAATAGTGGTTTCACAGGGCTGACTCAGCCCAGAGAGGGCTAGGTACCATCCCAAGATCACTCAGGGAACCGGCAGCAGCATGGAAGCACCAGCCAGCTCTTTCCTCCACCGGGCACCCCAGCCAGGAGCAGCCACCGGTGACTTTCCTGTGCTCAGGGGCTACCTCACCCCCCTCAATGGGCAGCACACTGTTTTTGTTTTCCGGGACAGGAGATTTCCTGTCTCATCCCCAACAACCTCCTGAGTCTCCTGCACTTGAGTGCACCTACCAGAAATGCTTGGGAAAATAATAGTAAAGTCATTACCCTGACTTGGGCATTTAGGTCTAGACTTGGGTCTCCAGCCCCAGACCAGAGCTCCAAGCCAGGCTCCTTGGAACATCCTGGCCACAAGCTCACTCACCTCAACCCTCCACTGGCCCCTTCAGGCAGTGTAGACAGGGGCAGTTCTTCAAAACCTAATGGGGCAGAAGGATGCTTCACTGGGCATATCTATACTGATGTTTTTGGTTTATTTTTGTTTGGGTTTTAAAAATGATATATAGCGGTGGGCAATTTTAGATGACTTTACTGTGATGTTAATGAACTTTAAGTTTCCAGTTACCCAGCAATGAATACATTTCGATTCCTTGACCCTCCAAGTCATATAAGCCTTAGACTCACAAAACCCAGGTCTCTCCCTGATGGCACCCTCATCTTTTCAGAGCTTAGGTCTCCAAAGGTCTTACCTGTCCTGGGTGGGAGATCCCTCAGGTCCTCCCAGCAGGGCCCCAACCCTGGTGTTCTGGCCTAGTGATTCCTGAGTCTCCTGTCTGGACCTCCTCCTTCTCCAGGATCTTTACCTTCTCTGACTCTCCCTTTAAAAACCCCACCCTGGCCTGGCCTGGTGCTGGACCTGGGGGGCTCACACCCAGCAGGGTGCCTCCTCCCCAACTCCCAGTCTGGTGGAGGCGACCATGGCAGACCTGCACATGACTGCAGGACTTTTGGTACTGTACTAAAAGGGACAACAGGCTCACCAGAATTCTGACCAGCCTGGGGACTTGTATCTCCATGAGCTTGGTAAGGAAGGGTGCAGGATGTGGATTCCTGTCCCAATCTCCTTCTGTTACTGCTTCCAAAGGAAAAACTGAGGCTGTCAACCACTGGCCATTAAGGGATCCTTCGTCCCACACTCCTGAGGGTTGGGGGGGGGTCCCTCTTCTATCCCAGCACCGCGGGGCAAAAGTCATACTCACCAAATTCGCAGGAGCCATCACGCACCTTGTGCAGGTGGCCGGGGTGCGCGCGGGGCGCGTACCGGGCGCGCAGGCGCAGCGAGCAGACACTGGGGTAGGAACGGCCGTCAGAGCCGCAGACGGCGCCGCGCTGCGCGCACACGCAGAGCCCGGTGCCCTCGGGCGCCGCCCCCGCGGCGCGGCTGGCGCACACCAGGCCCGGGCCGCAGCGCGCACCGGCCCGCCCCCCGCAGCTTGCGCCCTCGGCGCCCAGGCAGCGCGCGCAGCAGCCGCACTCGTCGCGCGCCGCTATCCCGGGCGCGGGGCAGCGTGCGGGCGCCGGACAGTGCTCAGGCCGGCACGGGCCGCACTCGGGGCGCCGGCCGCCGGCGGCGCGGAGTCCGAGGCCTGAGGCCAGCGGCGGCAGTAGCAGAAGTAGCAGCGGGAAGACCGAGGGTGAGCGCGGCATGGTCTGCTTCGGGACGGCACTGGCGCCTCTGCTTCGCGCAGCGCTGGGTTTCGTGCGCGCCGCGCCGCCACCCCGCCCGCCCCGCGGCCGCTGATTGGCCGGGCCTCCACCGCGGGGCGCCTCAGCCGGCTGCCCGGCCTGGGACCGGAGCCGAGGGGTGGGCTCCCGGCTGCCCCAATTCCCAGCTGGAGTGACGTCCCGATACCTGCTCTCCTAGACCCATTAGGTTCTTGGGAGGAAACAGACCACTCCAGGCGGGAACTTGCCCGAGGACGCTGTGGTGGCGCCGGGATTGGGTGTACGGTGTCCGATTCAAAGCTGGGTCCAGCTGTCCTGTCCCTTAATCCTCCCACAAGGACGCGCTACTTTATTTTGCGTTTAGTAGGTTTCAAAGTTTTATTTTAATAAGGGAATCCATAGTTTAAAATTTCAGAGTTTACAAATGGATACAATGATGAAAAGAGTCTCCTTTCCACCCTATGATCCAGTGATCCACCCCAGCCTCAAGAGGCCACTCATTATCGGATTCTTGTGTCTTTGCAGAAATTCTGCATGCCCATTAAAGCACGTATGGTTGCATAGCTCCTTCCTTTAAACACACAACGCGCGCGCACGCACGCACACACTAGCATGCCCTGAATGTTACTCTGCATTAAGTTTTTCCACCTTTGGTATTTCCCATAGTTTCCCTACCTCTTACCATCTCTGAAATAGGGCTTGTACAAACAATGGAGCATTGTTTAATTGCGCCCCCCCCCCCCCCATGATACTAAAGTCATGGTATATTTTACAGTCGAAAGTGACTTTGGTTGTGATGAGATATGGTCATCTATTTGGGGTTGACCTCAGACCTTCAAACTTTGCACAGTGTTTAACTGCACAAAACCCGCAGGTATTTAGTCAGTGTTCAATCCTTTTGTTACTACAAGTAATGCTGTGATGAATGTCCTGGCTCACGAGTGTCAGCATATCTGTGGTTCGTGGACAGTGCATGTTGGAAAGATATGGTAGCCCAGGTTTTTGTAATCAGATATTTATTCATGTGGCCTGTGCTTGAAGCCAGGCTCTGTGTATCCTATCCCTGGCCTACTCAGGGAACCCACACAGGACACCCTTAGGAGTCCTGATTGCTGGAGTTTGGTGTGTGGCCAAATGAAGACATTGGTTGGAGGGAGGAACTTGCTGACCAAGCTGTATGGAAGGCTCTTCCTGCCTTCACACCTTCATCCTCATCTGCCCTGTGCAGTTTTTCCTTTCTCTGAGCTCTTAGAGATGGAGGGGCCTTTTAGGTTGTTGTCCATTTCCTTTAAAACTGCCTGCAAAGCCCATAGCCCAGTAAACTCTGGTTCCCAGAGTGCCAATTAACACTGTGGGCGACATCTGCGGGTCTCATGAGATTATGGGGAAAAGAAGGGATGAGTTCCCCTGGTAGGGAAGGGGATTGAGGCACCTGTGATGTCTGGCGGGTGGTGAGTTCCTGTAGTGTGAATTTCTACCTTCTCTGCTCACAGCTGGCACACAGGGGAGGCTAGCTCGTACCGCACTTACAGGGGATGCATGCATACTCAGAAGCTGCTAAAGTGGGTGTCAGTGTCCCAGTCTGAGGAGCTAGGGTGGCGAGAGATTTCTCCATAAATGAACCATAGACTTGAATCTCAAGCTTAACAGTTCGGCCATTCATAGAAATCCCTCATCCAGGCTGGGAGAAAATAAAATCCCTGCCTCCAAGCCCCTGGCAGGCCATTCCAGAGCAGAGAGAGGGGTGGGTTTCCATGCAAGGGAGGGGGAGTTATAGAGGGACAGATTTCACTTTGGTACTGTGGAAGAGGGAGCATAGTCAGATGTTGAAGCCAGCTCTTCAACGATGGAAATTTAGATGTGGGGCAGCCAAGATATGACAGAGGACTTGCCCTCCTGTTGTAAATAACTGTAACACCCAGAAAGGTTAATACAACAACTGTTTGCAGGTACTGGCCTTGAATGGGGATATCTGAGTGGATTCAAATGAAGGAAATGAAGTTGAGAATCTTGAGCCTTTGAGTTATTCTAAGCCTTTTTTAAATTTTTTTCTTCCAGTGGAAGCAGCTTACCAGTTATGTTGGGGGAGATTCACTTTCCCCTGGTTAAGGATCCTGTGTGAAGTTACCCAGGGCTGTTACCTGGCAAGGCAAACCCTTTCTTTTCAGGACCTACCCCACCTGGGGTGCCTGGGTTGTTCAGTTGATTAAGCGTTGCTTTGGCTCAGGTCAAGATCTCACAGTTTGTGAGTTCGAGCCCTGCATCAGGCTCTGTGCTGACAGTGTGGAGCCTGAAGCCTCCTTCTAGTTCTGCATCTTCTTCTCACTGTCCCTCCCCCACTCATGCTCTGTCTCTGCCTCTGTCTCTCCCCAAAATAAATAAGCACTAAAAAAAAAAAAAAAGACCTACCCCACCTGCCTTTTGTGGCACCAGTTCCATGAGCTTGAGCAGGGCAAATACAGAGTCTAATCTGAGAAGATAGAGTTTTTATACCACAAGGATGTCAAGATTTTGCTAAATTACATTGCAGCAACTTGGGGGGCATGTGCAGGAATGGATTCTAAGAGTGAAAGACCAAAGAGGACAGAATATAACTCTTGATTGAGTTGATGCAGGTGTTCTGGGTTCAATGTGTTGGTTGGTGTAGCTGGAAGTGACTCTGTAGTTTACTTAGCTGCTTACATGAAACTGAGGCTTAATGATGACCTGCAGTTAGTTGAGATACCAGGGAGGACATCCTGGTTTCGACTCACAGGGATCTTTGGCATTGTCTGGCTGTCACAGTGTCCCTAGGAAAGAAAGAGTGAGCATCCTACTAAACTGTTACTTGCTGCGTACAGTAGGAACACTGGTGTCCAAAAGTTGATTTGAATCACCACGGTGTCTTATCCAGTTTTCAGACCTAATGTGGAAGGAGAGGCCAGATCTCTTTACAGAAGGATGCTATACAAATTCTACAAATCCTCCTCTAAGTCCTCCCTAGAAGGATATCTGACCATTTACTAGGGTGGCTCCCTGTAGCCCACAGTCAAAGGGAGGGGAGTGACAGCACTCAGGGCCCACATGCAAATCACAGCAAACCCCCCTGTGGTTGCTTCCCAGGTCCTGCATAGAAGAGACATACTTGGCAACTAGCAGAATCCCAACATGAGTTCTGTGACGCATGGAAGCAGGGCTATTATAAGAGGCAGGGCCAGGGGAAAGCCCCTTGAACTTTACCTTTTCACCCAGAGAGTGAGCAGCTTCCTCGTAAATAATTGAAGGCAATGTCACCTTGTCATTGGGAGGATTCGTTTTCTTAGAAGACCACACAGCCTCATCTCACTTGAGGAAAGCATTTGTCTCCTTTTAACATGCCCTTGGCTCTGCTCCTTTCAAAGTAATAGTATGTCATTATCGTGCGGAGAAACATTCAGTCTCTTCCAGAGCCAGTGTCAACATAAAAATGTACAGTTGACCCTTGAACAACACGGATTTGAACCATGCAGATCCACTTATATGCAAATTTTTTACAGTATAGTGCCGTAAATGCATTTTCCTTGTGGTTTTCTTAATAACGTTTTCTTTTCTCTAGCCTACTTTATTGTTAAGAATATTCAATACACATGACATATAAAATATGTGAGTTGACCATGTTATTGGTAAGGCTTCTGATCAGCAGTAGACTGTTAGTAGTTAAGTTTCAGAAAGCCAAGAGTTCTATGCAGGTTTTCAACTGTATGGATGGTCAGTGCCCCTAACCCCTCCACGCTGTTCAAGGGTCAACTGTAGTCGTTTTTGTCTTATTCTCAGATGTCTCCCTGTTGGGGAGAGGGAGATGGTTTTCTGTTCATCCTGCTGCATCACATCCCTAATTTGTAGATTCATAGATTCATCTTCATTCAGCAATCTCTCAGAGGGCATGCTACTGCTTGCCAGGCCTGTGTGGGGTGCCGGGGGTGGTTAGATGAGTAAGCCAGGTGCTGTGTGCTCAGGAAGGTGGCCTCAGGAAGGCAGATTGGAGGCGATTTTGTGCAATAAATGCTGTTTCAGCAAAGTGCTTGGGGAAAATAGTCCACCTTCTGGAAAACGTGTTCCCTACACTGAACCTTGAGCAGCCAGTAAATGCTGTCTAGGAAAGGAGAGAGAGGGAACAGTGTGGCTGAAAGCATGAAGACCAGAGAGAACATGGCACAGTCAGGAATGAGGAGACGACTCAGCCCAGCTGAGGTGCTGTGGAGAGTGCGGAGGCTGGAGAGGTCAGTGAGGGCCAGATCACTGCCTGGCTCAGCCAGCTGAGAAGCTTGGAAACATGGAATCCAGGCCTGTAGCTCAAGTCTGTGTTGCTGTCTGTGCTCAGGTCTGTGTTAAAGAAGGACACTTTAAAGGTGTGGGCTGGGAAGGGGTAAGAAATACGCACTGAAGAACCAGGGGATAAGTCTTTGATGAACGTCCTCCCTGGTTCTCTGTTCTCTTCAGCATCTTTTCCCAGAGCTTCTACCAAATGCAAGGTTTGTGTTGTGGCCACCTGTGCACATTGCCACCTGGTGGAAAATGCAGGGATTGCAGACCTAGCAATAACATCCCGCATTCATTAGTTCACTCTGTACTTCCTAATGATTCGAATGAACCAATGTGCTGAGATAAAGCACTCTCAGTTAGGAGGAGAGAACAGAAATAGATAGTCACTGTGTGCTCAGAGGTGTGAGTCTTACTGAAGCAATGGGGTTTTTGAGGGAGACCAGGCAGGGCTTCACAGAGGTGACATGTGAGCTGGGTCACGTAGGGAAAACGGGTCTTTAGAGACCCTCTCTGACATCCTCACTTTACAGAAGGGCATGACTGCAGCATAGGAAGGGAAGAAACTTACTCAACGTTACAGAACCCTGCAGGGCAGAGCTGGGGTGGGGACCCAGGTCTCTGGGTGTCCTAGCCTACACCTCCTTTCCCAGTACATGGTTGGCCTTCAGTTTAAATGGGTCCCCTCCTGATGCTATAGAAATGGCATTTGCTGGGTGGGATCTGCTGCTCTGGGCCAGCCCTGTGCAGCCCCTGCCCAGCACGCTGTCCTAGTCTGCCTTCTTGAGCAGTATTCTCATTGTCTGCATTCCATCTGCCATCAATTGCAAGCACCAAAACCTTCCTCAGGGAGGACATGGTGCTTGAGCCAAGATCTTGGCCAACATGGGAAGAAAGCCCAAAGTACGTCCCTAGAGAAACTATCCTCAGAGACTGGCATACTTCTTGGCACACAGGTGCTTTGTAAGTATTGTGACATGAATGATTGGGTGAGGGAAGTATTGCCGGATGGTACCTGCGAGGTCAGTCCACATCTCTTGTGGACTTATCCAGAGTTCAGTCTAGTCCTGGAAGATAAGGGCCGAAAGTCACAAAGGTGACCGCCCAGTTAAGGAGTTTGTCTTTATTCTGCCAGCAGGGGGAGCCAGGCTCATTTGTGACAGAGAAGGGATGGGATCGGACTATAGATTTTGTTTCATTCTTTTTCAAAGTGAGAAAACTTGTCCCTGGTCAAGGGTCATACCCGCTCCTGAAAGCCATCATTGTTACTTAATGAAGAAATTGCCTAGATCATCTGGATATCTGGGTTCTTCTGTTTCTAAATTTAATAATTAAGCTGGCCATATGTCTTTGGAATAAATAAAGGCTGTTCTGTGATAAGCTCCCAAAGCTCAGGCAACAAGCACGGCCTTTGTGAGGCACTGCTGGATTCCCTTCTGTCATGTCACCAGAACCCTGAACCCTGCTAAATACACGGTTGCAAGACAGTAAGTCTGACTAACCTGGGTTCTTTCTTCACTCTCTGCCAACCGCAGGGCCATTACATGGCTCCTGGGAAGAGGTCTAGTGGAGTGCTGTAGGGCTCTGTTCTATTCAGGGCTTTTATCGATAACCTGGATGAACTCAGCAGAAGTATCTAAAACTTCAAAAGGGATAGATGTGCATTGATGTGCATTGGATAGAAGAAACAATATTTGGAAAGGTTGCATACGTTAGAATGGTAGAGGGAAATCAGATGTTGAAATGCTCTGCAAATGGATGTCAAGTGCTTTGTTTAGATTCAACACTAAAATGAAAAAACATGAGGGAGGGTAAATTAAATATATCACCCAGGGTTGTGTCCAGGTTCAAAGGGGTCATGTCTGGAGCATCGTAATCCCTTAGAAATGGGTCCCTATTACTATGGAAGAAATTTTGCTGAACTTGAGCATTTTAGAACAAGTGTTTTAGATTTTCTCCCACTTTAAAGTGGCTGCCTTCCCAGCCTCCCTGGGGCAGTTGGTGGCAACTCAATAATGACCCTTCCTTAATAGTCTAAAAAGAGAAATTGTAGAATTGAGAGAAACCACGATTACAATCCAAGAATTTAAAATAGTCATTTGAAGCACAGGCAATGGAGCCAGGAAACACCTGTGGGATGGGCTCTCCCGGAAAAGATAGTATCTCCTTGTGTCTGGAAGGAGAGGAGCTTTGCAATTCTTTTCTCTGAAGCTTGTGGCATGAATGCACCAAGAACTGATTCTTCCAGGGAAGGAGAGGGCCTGGTTTTCGAGGAAACACATTTCCAGTGTTTCTTTGTTTCTGGACATCCAATAACAGAGTTATGTGGGACCCGGTCCTCATGTTCTCTGACTTTTTAATTTTCCTTTCATTATTTTCAATTTTGAAAATAAGCATTTACAAGGCCTCTCTTGTATCCCAGAGGCATTGAACCAGATCTAGTCATGGCTTCAAAGCCACTATGATCTATGAGGGGAGCTGGGACTCAGACACAGTGATCTGTCATGTGACTGTATACTCAGCACCCAACAGAGAGTAGGTGTCCCCAGATGGCTAAGGTTCCTTGAGTGCTTAACGTGTGTCACACACCCTCCTAAACGCTTTATGGGAACTCGCTCATTCAACCTCATATGACCATGCAGCATGAATACCTTATCTCAGATTACACTGAAGGTCAGAGAGGTTAACAGTAACTTGGTCAAAATTATCCAGCTAGGACACAGTGGAGCTGACCCCAGAGTATGCACTCAGAACCCCTGTAGCTGACTGCTTCTCCACAAATATGTGTCGCATAGCAAAGAAAGAAGGCCTCCAGTGTGCCATAAGAGAGATGTAGACCACACCAAGAGAAGTAAGAGTGCACCCTGGTGACTGGGAAACACTTGACACCCAATATTATGTGTGAACTAGGACTTACTGAACAAAAACGATGGTGAAGAAGGGGGAGAATATGGTCAGGGTTGGAGTGAAGGGATCAAACACATATGGCCTGAACTTGTCAGTCATGGTGTCTGTTTGCTACCTGCATGATCCTCAGTTGATCAGACCAGGGGTGTTATGGACTGAATTATGTCCCCCCACCTCCAATTCATATGTTGAAGCCCTAACCCCAGTATTTTAGGATGTGTTTGAAGATGGGGCTTCCAAAAAAGTAGTTAAAATTAAAATGAGGCCATTAGGATGGGCAAATCCAATTTGATTTGTGTCCTTCTAGGAAGAGGAGATTAGGACACGGAGAGAGAGACACCAGAGACACACATGCACAGGGTGGAGGCCTCAGGACGGCATTGAGAAGGCAGCGCTCTGCAAGCCAAACGGAGAGGCCTCAATAGAAACCAAACTTGCTGACACCTTGATCTTGGACCCCTAGCTTCCAGAACTGTGAAAGAATAGATTTCTGTTGGTTAAGCCCCACTGTGTGGTGGTATTTGTTATGGCAGCAAAGAAATAAAGGGCTGTAAGACTGAACCAAAGACAGAAGAACATATGACCTACCTGGGGGTAAAGATAAACTGGGACAGAGCTTTTCTGTTAGTGGTTAGAACTGGTGGACCCTGCAAGGAGGGGATAGAAATGGAAAGGATACTCATCAGCTGTGGTGAGTTGAAGCCATGAGAGAGCAGAAACCATAAAAGAGCAAAGGCGCTGAACCATAAAGAGGTTGAAGCAAAAATGCCAAAGGGGAGAGAGAGATGAGAAAGACGGCTCAGCCAAGGGCAGGGAGGAACCAATACCAAGAGTGGCTTTAGTTTCCAGCTCGTTCCCAGTCTGGGTCCCAAACCCCTTCAGGGGAGTAAGAAGAAACCCAGTTAGCTAAGGACAACTTGAGAGGACTCCATTCCTTGCTTCCTAAAGATCCAGAGAAGTGTGAAAGCTGTGTTTAGGGAAGGGTTGGTAACTCACAAAAAATGTAATGTGCGCAGGAAACCAGTGGAGATCAGGCTGGAAAAGAAGGTTGAAGCAACTCCTAGGAAGGTTTGGAATGCCCGAGGTAGGAGTGCAGGCCATGGGAGGGTGCTTGGCAAGGGCAAGGGAGGTCTGAGCTGTACTCTGGGAGATGTGTCTCTGCACTAAGCCTGGGGGCTGGAGGCTGCAAGGCTGGTAGTGAGCTCTGTGGTAATCCAGGCATGAGGCGCTGAGGCTGGCACTGGGGCGTAGCAGTGTGAATGGAAGGGAAATCATGTCCATTAGGATGAGGACTAGCTGCTGTAACAAGCAAACTCCACGGTGTGCAATGACTCTAACATAAAAGATGTTTATTCCTTATTCCTGTAAAGCCTCAGATGAGCTATTCCTCGTCTCCTCAAGTGTTGAAGGGGGAGTGGGCCCGGGCTCTTTCTGTGTTGTGGCTGCTCCATTCTGAACGTCACCTCCTCCAAGCTGGCAGAAGGGAAAGGAGGAAGTGAGCCCTCCCACACAGAGGTGAAGGGATGGGTGAGCACCACTGGGAGGCAGAATGAATGGAGTGAGAGCAAGGGAGGAGCTGCAGACAATTCTCAGGGGAGTGAGAGTGTGGTAGGATCATTACCTGGCCTAGGAGCTGATGGATGTGGTGAAGCAACAGAACAGACAGGGACACCTGTGGTCTAGTTCCCATTTGGCTGGGAAGACCATTTGGAAACAGTGTGACCATTGAGAATCCATAGCCATTGTGGTAACTGGGAAATCTTAGCTCACCCTCAGCAGCAAGAGGCATGCTCTGCCCTGACCAGGATGCGGCCACGCCTTATATGCCTGCATCTCTCTGCATGTTATTCGGTTCTTAGTCCTGCTGACAAGTGCTTAACTCTTGCTCTGTGTCTCAAGCTCAGCCTCCCAAGACAGATGGTCTGCTGGGCAGTGTGTCTATCACAGATAATAGGTTGACATAGTTTATGCCCGGCTGCTCTTGGGTCGGGCACCTGGTTGGGTGGGTAGTGCCCTGAGGCAGAGTCCTGTGACACCAGCGTGGCTGCTCATGACCTGGGCACAGCTCTGCAGGCATGGCAGGCTTTCTGAGGCTTGGCCAATCCTGTTAGTATACTTCCCCTCCTTAAGCCTTAGTTTTCTTGCCCTTCAAATAAAGGACTTGGACCCTCACGATGCTTACAAGTCCTCCACGTTCTGTGCCGCATCAACTAGGGCAACATTTGCTATAATGAGTAAGCCCACACTTCGCTGGCTTATTGCAATAGAACTTCATTTCTTGCTCACGGACCAGGGTGCGAGAGGACAGTTGGTGCAGAGGACAGATTCCTCTACATAACGACGCAGGAATCCAAGCTCATTCCATCCCATTTTTTTAGGGCCTCTGAGTCCTAAACCAGCAGATGGAGAAGAAGCTAGTAAAGACACACTTGCTTTGGCCCAGAAGTAATTCCTGTCACCTCTGCTCACATTCCGTTGGTGAGCCTTAGTCCCATGCTTGTTCCCAGATGCCAGGGCCCAGGGAGGGTGGCCCTGGCAGGACAGGTCCTTCCAAGCAGCAGCCTCCCTGTAGGGGAAAGGAACAGGGATCCTGGTGGACAGCTAACTGGTTCTGTCGCATGAGTGGGGTTCAGTTTTGAACTTGTTCCCAGCTTCTTCTCCCAGCAATGGGTGGCCTTGTTTCCAAGGAGAATCTTGAAGCCCGTGGTCCTAGTTTCCCACTTTATTGCCTCGAGGCAGAGTCCTACTTTATTGCCTGTCATAATTTTTATAGCTAGCCCAAGAGGCCTTAGCTACTGGGCAAAGTTCTGATAGCTCAGGGGGCCCAGCGCCCACACAAAGGGGCTAAAAGAGGTAGCAAGTGTCCAGGAGAGAGGAAATAGGAGGGATGTTCCTGCTTTGCAGGAGAAGAGGAGGAAGAGCAGAAAAATAGTAAGTTTTGTTCTGAAACAAGGAAGAAGGCCACCTGCCTGCTTCCATTTCTCTGGTAAATATTTGACTGGATGTTTGCCTTTTCTCTGAGGTTTTTGGGTGCTGTGAAGAGAACACCAGGATATCCTAAGCAGTCAATAACCAAGAGGCCAGAGGAGCTCAAAGAACAATCCAGAGAAGGAGATCGCTCACTGGGACCACAGGCAGTGCTTTCCCACCAAGATGATTTCTACAAGCTCCAGGTGAGTTATCAGAGTCACACAGGGCACACAGGATGACCACACATTCATGGCAACTGTCTTCTTTGCTGTTGGTGATTCATGGAAACTGGGAGGAAGGCATACGTTTAGTTGTTTTATAGGTGGGTTTCCATGTGGGAAGGAACCATGGATGGGTTCTTGGGTCAGTGGACACGTTCTGTTTATCTTCAGTTTGGAGCCAGAGTAAAATGGGAAGAGCCCAGATATGGTGTTGGAAGACCCAAGTTGGAGTCTTGGCTCTGTTGTTTCTGGGAAATCTGAGAGCATCCGTTTCCTCACCATAAATCAAGTGTAATAACCCCAGCTTTGTGAAGATTATGTGAAAAAAGAATGTGAAAGAATATGAGGTCTGTAAAGTCCTGTCCAAATGCCAGGAATTAAGAATTCTCACTGAAACGTTGAAACTTAAATGTTTAATTAAAAAAATTTTTTAATCTTACTTAATCTTATAAGACTTGAAAAGACTAGCCCAAAATATGACAGAAAGTAGAACTGTCACTTTCTGGT
Source organism: Hyaena hyaena (assembly GCF_003009895.1). Taxonomy (NCBI): domain Eukaryota; kingdom Metazoa; phylum Chordata; class Mammalia; order Carnivora; family Hyaenidae; genus Hyaena; species Hyaena hyaena. The sequence continues at coordinate 1,786,393 of NW_024080724.1, read as the reverse complement.
GTCGCGGTGTGTCTGGTGAGATCGTCGAGGGACGCCGTGGAGGGTGAGAGACAGAAGAGGCGTCATGGATAGACAGACAGAGTCTGTCTGATGGGAGCCCCTTGGGAAAACAGATGAGGGTTTCCCCACTGTCTGCGGGTGGAGCTTCCTTCCCATGAAACCTTCCTTGAGCCAGAATGCTATAAAGCTGTTACGTGGAAACATTTTTGAGCATTCCCAGAGCCCCAAAATGACCTCTCTTAGGCTTTTCTGTTAGGACACATCTTCCCAACAGATGCACAAAATAGATGGAGATAAAGTACCAGTGCTCACAGACGGTTCCAAGCTCTAGTGGCTTGATGGAGATGCTGATGGAGTGTGCTCCCCAGGAAGCAGCTTGGCGGCCCGTCTCCCCGTGGGGTGCCTGCTGCTTCTGTAATGGTTCAGCTCACTGCAAAACAAACGCTGAACACTGTTTTTGCTTTTGGCCTTTTTTCATAAAGGGGAAAAATCCTCTTTGAATTTCTTTCAGCTAGTGAAAATAAGTAGTAATGGAGGTCTTTTATAAAAGCGAGTGGCATAATATAAACGTTTGAAAAGCAGGGCGTACCTGTACCTGAAGTCCCAGGCATGGGGAAGGAGGGAGGAAGCCTGAGGGCACTGGCCTCTTTCTCTCCTCTTTCCAGCTGGCTCCTTGGGCTGGGAGGGAAGGGCTAAGAGGGAGCCCCCTCCTCCTTGGTTGGATGTGGACTTCAGGAAGGTCCCTCTGGTCACAGGGTGGAAGGGGGATGAGGGCGCAGTGCGGGAGGTATGGGGCGTGGCATCCCATGACCCTGAAGTCCCGGGAGGGTGAGGGGAGCCTAGACTGTGGTGGTGACTTTAGGGATGGAGACATGTCTGGATTCAGCAGGGATTGGAGAGTCTACCTGACGGGGCTTGATCCGGGGGTACGTTGGAGGGCATGCCTCTGGGTCTCTGGCTTGGCCTAATGGGTGGATGGTGGCGACATTCCTGTCATGAGGCCCCCTGAGGAGGAATGGGTTGGCTGGAATGTTCAGTTGGGGTGCGTTAGACTGGAGCCCCATGGAACATCCCAAATGAGATGACCACGAGGCAGGCAATTGGATGTATGGTCAGAGCTCAGAATAGAAGTCTGAGCTGGACCCAGAGAATGTGGCCCACCCCATGGGGTCCCGTACCCTCTGGGCCCCTGGCATTCTTTCAAAATCAACCCCATGTCCCCCATGGCCTCCAGGACCTCCTCTTTATCATGGTCATCTCCCTGGACCCCAGGCTGGCTTGTGCGGCCCTTCTCACAGGGCAGGACTCAGGCCTGAGCACGTCGTGCAGACTTGTCTGACCAGTGAAGAGTAGGGGGTCACTGTCTTCTCTGAGGACCCCAACACGGGACCTTTATCAATGTCTTTGTGTAATTGTAATGTGTGAGTCTGTTTCCTGTTTAGAAACTATACAAAGATTTCAAATTCCAGCTCTACCACTCACTAGCTGAGCGACTATGGGCATTTACTTCACCTCTCTAAAGCCCCAGTTTTCCCATCCATGAAGTGGGAATAATAGTCCATACTGGGGGTGCCTGGGTGGCTCAGTTGGCTAAGCGTCTGACTTTGGTTCAGGCCATGATTTCATGGTTTGTGGGTTCGAGCCCCACATCGGGATCTGTGCTGACAGCTAGCTCAAAGCCTGGAGCCTGCTTCTTATTCTCTGCCTCCCTCTCTCTCTGACCCTTCCCTGCTCACACTGCCTATCTCAGAAATAAATAAAACATTGAATTTTTTTTTTAAATTAGTCCAAACTGCACAGGCTGTGAAAGGATTAGGTGAGATAATAACTATAAAACTGTAGCCCCATGCCTAGCACGTGATGAACCTTCAATAAATAGTACCTAGTATTACTGTTATTTTATTAAGTGAGAAGAAATGAAAATGAACATTGCTTTATTGGATGTTTAATAGAGGAGGGAGTGGAAAAATGGACTTTTGTCTTCTTCAGTTACCCATTTTTTTTTTTTTGTGGCAACTCTGAACTTCTCAGACACGGGTGCAACACCCCCATACTCACCTTCTGAGTATAGGAACGGCTGGCCATTCCTAGCTTTGCTGTAAGCTCAGAATAAATGGACGGGGTGAAAGCAGAGGAGAGGAAGCAGAGACCTGGACACAGAAGGGGAAACGGGAGCCCCTGGGAGAAAATCGAATAAAGACACAAAAGGCCAGTTAATGCCTCATGTCTGATCCTCATGGTTTAACGTTAGTACCTGTGTTTGAGTCCTCTGTGGACAAGTGACAGCCTCTCTCTGAACCTCACTCTCTGAGGACCCAGCAAGACCTCAGGGCTGAGACCGCCATGTGGACTGTAAAGCCCCAATCTTTCCTGCTGTGCCCATAGCTGGGCCCAGGGGACGATCCCATGGCTCGTGTGCCCCAGTAGAGAGCCCTGCCCCCAGCCTGGCCGAGCTGCTTCTGTCTCTTGGAGACACTGGTGGAGCCAGGCCCCCAGCCACATGTCCAGCTTTTTCGTACAATGGCATCTGTGTCTCTCGGTGATGCTGGCGCCACCCTGGGAGAGCGCCCAGGGCTGCCCTGGGGCCAGCCACCAGGACTCCGCCTCTAGCTTGTAGAACAGCATCCGAGGGAGGCGGCTCCAGGAAGGGGGAATGCAGGCCTCTGTTAACAAGGCAACATTCATACCCATTTTCTTTTTAAAAAAGATTTTTTAAAGTTTATTTTGAGAGAGAGAGGGAGAGGGAGTGCTTGTGTGTGCACATGAGTGGGAGAGGGGCAGAGAGAGATGGAGAGAGAGAGAGAATCCCAAGCAGACTCTGCACTGTCTGCAGAGCCCTACATGGGGCTTGATCTCATGAACCATGAGATCATAACCTGAGCTGAAATCAAGAGTCGGGCACTTAACTGACTGAGCCACCCAGGTGCCCCCATACCCATTCTTTAAATGATTTAGGGAAGTGCCGGCATTCCACCCATTCCACAGACAAGCAACTGAGGCTCCAGAAGGAGAAATGATTCACTCCATGTTGCAATGTGTCTGACTCCAAATCCCAGGTGCTTCTTTCCAGACAGATCTGAGGTCTCACTTGAGCACGAAAACACCCCATACATGTCCTCTAAAGTAGGTAATTGACCTAGGCCTGACCACTTCTAGCGGTGCAACAAGGTCAAAATGAACGGGCACAGTCAAGGCAAAAGAGAAGGAAACAGATTTGGACACAGAGAAGATAGCCCTGGGGGAAAAAATGGAATAAAAACAGGGTGTATATGTATTTCCCCTGATTCTCAGAGCATCACAGAAAGTGACAGAGACAAACTATCAGGGACTAAGAGAGAATCAGAGAGAAGACACATAGGACTTTCTGGAAAGGCCTGAAGTGGGGCCATGGGACTGGGAAGAAATGGGAAGAAAACAAGAGATGTGTCTGCAAAGTGGCTGCCTGTGTGGGTTTTATGACAGTTATGGGCTTAATTTTTATTTTATTTAAACAATTTAAAGTTTTAAAATTGGAAGTGTACATATTTATAGAAAAGAAGAGGGAATAATATATTAAACCCGTGTATGTATTCCTATCACCCAGTTCCACGGCCAGTCTTGTTTCGTGGGCACCTCCCTCCTCCAGCTCCTCCAGGCAACCCAATCTCATCATGGATTTCAGTTTTGAAAGGAAGTTTACTTCCCCCCTTGGAATTCTAGAAGCTGTGCACAAATGACCCAGCCCACAAAGCCAACTCTTCACAAGCTGCCATGAGCCTCTGGTCTTCATCTGACAGAGTCCTCCCTGCCCTGCCCACAGGAATGGAAAATTACATTGAAGGGTCCTAGACTGTGAGTCAGAAAGTACTTATGTGAGAGTCCACATTGCTAGGATTCAAGTCCTGCTGGCTCCTCCACTTATTAGCTGGGTAGGCTTGGATAAGCTTCCTAATCGTTCAGTGCCTCAGTTTTCTTATCTGTGAAATGGGCTGATAATAGTACCTCTGTCACAGGGCTGTCAGGAGGATGAAGGATTCACTAAATACGCGACCCCTAAAGCATAGCTTGATGCACAGTGGGCCCTTGAGAAACGTTACCCATCCCTCTACCCACTTAGGGAACATTAATGAGCACCTACCGGTCCCACACGCTGGGCCAGGAGCTGGGCATGCGGAGATGCCTGAGAAGGAGGTCTGCCCCCAGGGAGCTCCCCATCCAGTGGGGACATGACCCAGGAAAAGACAATTCCAGGCAGTGGCCTGCCTGCTATGTCCCAACCTTCTCCATTCACAAGTGGCCAGACTGAGACTCGCAGGTCCTCTGGACCTGAGGAGCCATGGGGCTAAGCAGCAGAGCTGGGTGGCCTGGACGCAGTTGTTCCTGGCCGGTCCTCTTACACAAGGGTCCCAGGTGGCTCTGGAGGGCAGCGGGGCCAGTCCAGGCAAAGGTGCTGTGCTTTGGGCCACCCTGCCTGCAGCATGGCAGTGGGGAGTTGGGTCACGGGGCCAGGCGTGGGCATCCACCATGGCTACTGGTTAACCAGGTGAAGGACTTCGATTCAGCCCCCTGCAGGGGCAGGGGCCAAGGGCAGGGGAGTCCCTGACAGCCCCGTGTCCTAGCAGGACAGCAAGCTGGCTGTCCGTGCCGTGCACTGGATTGAGAAGGGCTGGCTGTAGACTCTCTAGGGACAGAGGAGCAGACAGGGTCTGGAGTCTGAGGAGGTAGAAATGCAGTCGGTGAGAGCTCCTTTTCAGCCCAACCTAAGGAAAATCTCTGATCCTTGGTCAGAGCTGTACAGAAGCGGGAAGGGGATGGAAAAGAAAATCAGTTCTCATTGAGCATGAGGCAGGCACTTGACTCTTACTGTGTCTGATCATAAGGTAGCCTGGAAGGGAAACATTAGATCCACTTTCAGGATGAGGAGAGTAAGGCTCAGAGAAGGCATAGCTCACCCACTGTCACACAGCCACTGAGGAATTGGGGGAGAGCGCGGGGAGCGGGGGGCTGGGCTTGCTTTCAGGTCTGCCTGGCTCCCAAGCCAGTGCTTTTCCCTCTAGGCCCGTGACATGGAAGGGTTGGCTTTATAGGGAGAGGATTCCTACCACCAGAAGTGCCACCTGAGTGTGGGTATGGGGGCTGGGGAATGTCCTAGAAGCCATTGAAGCATCCGAAGGGGCTGGATTCCAGAGCCTCTGGGTGACCAGGCAGGTGTCTGTGACTCCTGACTGAGTGGATGAATGTTTTACCTCAAGGGTGGACAGGAAGCAGCTGTGACATGTGTGCCTACCACACCCAGTTCTACCGGTATCTTATTCTCCCTCTCCTCCTCCCCCTTCCTTCCTTTCTTCCTTTTTCATTCATTCATTCATTCATTCATTCATCCATTCATTCATTCATTCATTCATTCAGCACCTACTTGGATTTGTTATGTACCTGTCCCAAGTCAGAAGCTGGGGATAGGGCTGGGGTGGAAGATGGTTGTAGTTTAAAGTTGAGTGAAATGCTTCTTGCTTTGGGAAAGCCCAGGCTAGAAGTGAAAGCTGAGGCCTGAAGAAGGCACCTGCAACAGGAAGCACAAGTGGTGAGTGCCAGAGAGCGATGCGGCTACGGAGTGGGGTGGGGGGTCCTTCCCAGGGGAGGCCGGAGCAACGGACTCTGGCACCAGGGAGATGAGCCAGGACAGGAGGTTGGTGCAATGCCCCGAAGGGCAGCTGATAAGGGCTAAAGAGTTTCCAGGTGATCTCACCTGTTTGGGAACCCCTTGGTCCAAGGACAAATACTTGCAGAAGGTGCAGTGAGTCAGAGGCCCTCCGGGATGGTGCATCCCCGCCCCAGCAATCACCTCCCGGTCAAGGCTTTCAAACGGCTGATTGAGAACCATTCATGGGCTGTAAAATTAATTTAGTGGTTATGACCGGCACTTGACAAGATAGAATGGACCAGAACAAAATGAATAGAATTGAATCAGATTAAAAATAGTAGAGGATGTGAAGCGTGTTGTGTTGTGAAAATTTGTTTTGCAAGTCTGTGCACAGCCATGTGTACACGCACACAGGAACTGGGTCATGGCTGTAGTGTGTGCTTGACCACAGCTATGACTTATAGTCAGAAAACTTAAAGACACTGAATGGGTCCAATCTCCTCGCTTTGCAGAGCATGGCAGAAGAGGGTCGGTTGGGGCACTAGCTCCCTCCTGTGTTTTTTCCTCTAAACTTACCTTTCTCCCAAAGCATAGTTTATGTTGAGACCAGTTTCCCAACTTGAACACTGCTTATTTTTGTCTGTGCCCAGAGCCAGGGCTGCATCTGTCCGGCGGTGTGCCAGGGAATGTGTAACTGTGTCTCTGGAGAAAAAAATATATATTTAATACAGATTATACTGATATAGTGGATGTATCACACAACTCACAAATAATGCAGTATACACTGCTCTCTATTACAGATTCCATAGAGCCAATTAATTCTCACAAAATGCTTTCATTGATTTTTACTGAACTCTTATCTGTAGCCGACCTGTAGTTGATGAACAACCATAGTTTCGACATGAATGTTATTTGACATTTTTATTTACATTAATGAGTAAGACAAATGTGAAACAATGAAGGCAAGGGTTACGTCAAAACTTCCCTCATTCATTGATCAACAGAAACTATTTCCTAGATGAATAGGATAAGAGGTTTTGAATCCTGGGAGATGACTTCTTCAGTTTTTTTCTGCTATTCACAGTGTGATAGCTACAAACATAAAATTAAATGTAATCTGCACCATTAACATTTTTTCTATCAATTTTTAAAGATGTTTATTTACTTTTGAGAGAGAAAGAGAGAGAGAGAGAAGAGAATGCATGGTGGGAGGCAGGGAGAGAAGGAGAGAGAGAAACCCGGGCAGGCTCTGTACTGTCAGCGCGGAGCCTGATGTGAGAGGCTCGAAGTCCCGAACTTTGAGATCATGACCTGAGCAGAAACCAAGAGTCAGATGCTTAACTGACTGAGCCACCCAGGTACCCCTTCTCTGTCACTTTATAGACAGTCTACAAAACAGTAAAGCAAACCCTGATTTGTAGTGTCTGACCCATTTGCATGGTGTTAATATTCCCTCTGTGGCTCATTTCAGGCTGCCCATATGATGCCGCTGAATGTGGGCGTGGAAAGAGATTGTCAGTGACACCATAACATAGTTTCCACCCTGCGGATGCAATAGATGTAGATAACCTCATGATTAGAAAGTGATAGGTTTTGAATCTTTGCTACCTTTCTTTTTTTATTTTTTTATTTTTAATATTTTTTTAAAATTTATTTCTAGGAGAGAGAGAGAGAGAGAGACAGCGTGAGCAGGGGAGGGTCAGAGAGAGGGAGACACAGACTCCGAAATAGGCTCCAGGCTCTGAGCTGGCAGTCAGCACAGAGCCCGACGTGGGGCTCGAACCCACGAACCGTGAGATCATGACCTAAGCGAAAGTCGGACACTTAACCGCCTAAGCCACCCAGGTGCCCCAGCTACCTTTCTTTTAAATACAACTTACTTACTTATAAGTTTATATAACTTCGTTTTTCACAGTGCTGGTGTTTCACAACGGGCCTGCAAAATTCCTGTCCCCAAGCTGGTATAGGCCAACCTGAGGACACTGCTACATCTGCCTGCAACTCTCAGGCAGGATGGCAGAGAGGGTGTGCCCAGCGGTGGGTCAGGGTGGCCCAGAAGCAGACACCCCCACACACAGACTGCTGTGTTGTTAGAGGTTCCACAAGGGCAGGTAGGCGCCGCACACACATAAATGCACACACATACACGCACACACTCCTCTTCCTCCTTCCCTAATCCTCCTTCTGCGCTGAGCACCAAGGTCCTGCCGCTGCCCACCCACGAGGTGCCTGAACTCATGAGTTTCACTTGAAATAGTCTTGGGCATCCTGACTTTTTTCTGCTCACTTGCCCTCTCTGGGCCTCAGTTTCCTGAGGGAAGTTCCCTTGGAATGTTTTTTGTTTTTTTTCATTTAAGTTCAAGTCAGTTGACATATAGTGTAGTATTGGTTTCATGAGTAGAATTTAGTGATTCAGCACTTACATATAACACCCAGTGCTCATCCCAATAAGGGTTCTCCTTCATGCGGTCACCCAGTTAGCCATCCCTCACCCACCTTCTTCCATCAACCCTCAGTTTGTTCCGTGCATTTAAGAGTCTCTTATGGTTTGCCTGCATCTCAGAGGACATTCCTGAGCCTCTCCGTGCCAGGCACGGGCTGACCTTGGGAACCAGAGATGAGTCTGCAGGGTGTGAAACCTCTCCTGGCTTCAGTCCCTCATTTTATTTTATTTTTTTTTTTAATGTTTTATTTATTTCTAGGAGAGAGAGAGACAGCGTGAGCTGGGGAGGGTCAGAGAGAGAGGGAGTCACAGACTGAAACAGGCTCCAGGCTCTGAGCTGGCAGTCAGCACAGAGCCCGACGCGGGGCTCGAACCCACGAACCGCGAGATCGTGACCTAAGCGAAAGTCGGACGCTTAACCAACTAAGCCATGCAGGCGCCCCCAGTCCCTCATTTTAAAAGGGAGATAACACAACCTGCCTCACAAGATTCCTGCAAGGATCAGATCATCTGAAATAGCAGAATGGCTCAGCCATAGTGGCACATAATAAAGTGATATCCATCAAGGAAAGTTGTTTATATGTTTAACTTAAACTATGGGGTGATAATTTTACAGACAAAGGAAGCCAAAGGATTATGGGGCAGAGACCTCCCATGGGCCAGGGATCAATGAGGGGGTGTTTGGAGACAGGAGCTGGGAATTCAGACCACCCATAATCTAAATGCACCAGCTGTATAGCTTGCCTCAGATTGGCCATCACAGCATTTTATTAAGAATTTTTTAATTAGTGGCACCTGGGTGGCTTAGTCGGTTAAGCGTCCGACTTTCGTTTAGGTCACGATCTCGCGGTTCGTGGGTTCGAGCCCCGCGTCGGGCTCTGTGCTGACTGCCAGCTCAGAGCCTGGAGCCTGTTTCAGTCTGTGACTCCCTCTCTCTCTGACCCTCCCCTGCTCATGCTGTCTCTCTCTCTCCTAGAAATAAATAAAACATTTAAAAAAAAAAAGAATTTTTTAATTAATGAGGGGCACCTGGGTGTCTCAGTCCGTTAAGTGTCTGGCTGTAGCTTGGGTCATAATCTTGTGAGTTTGAGCCCCACATCAGGCTCTCTGCTATCAACACAGAGCCTGCTTCAGATTCTCTGTCTCTCTCTGTCTCTCTCTCTCTGCCCCTCCCCCACTAGTGCTCTCTCCTTCTCTCTCAAAAATAGACATTTTAAAAAAGAATTTTTTAATTAATGAAAGATTTGTAATTTACCACCACCCACCATACATGTTTTCACTTCACGCTGATTTCACACACGTCTTCACCTCAGAATGGTGTTTTATGGCTTAGGAACAGCCTTTAGTCTTTTCCCTGGTTACAGAGCAATCCATTCATTCATTCAACATGTGTTTATTGCCTTTAGTCTGTGCCGGGCACTTGTTCTGAGCACCTGATAGATGCGCACAGCTGTCAAGCCGTATATCTCTGTGTACTGCAAGTCAGAAAAAAATCATAAAAAGATAGTCGAATGACCTCAAATCCCACTACCCTGAGGTGACCACGCTTCATAACTTAGGATCGAGAAAGAATTTTCTTTCACTTTATGGTATATCATAAACCCGTTTCCAAGGCTTCATCTGTGGAAAGCAGGTCTTCTGTATTTGAGGGTTTTGTCTCGCTGCTGTCCTGTGGTGTCCACCCTTCAGTGTTCCTGCCATGCCAGCCCTGGAACCACCCGGAAGCAGTAGGAGTAGTAAAGACCAGGAAAGGGGCCTCAGTGGCTCTCGAACTTGGGTTGACGGCAGAATATGTTCACTGCAGCGGCTGCCGGAGAAGAAGTGTAGCCCAGCGGTTCGAGACTCTGCAGCTGGGACCCCTCAAGCTCACCTGTTCCCGGCTGCTGCTGGACTGTCAGTTCAGCCCCTGCAAGCAGGAGACAGGCCAGGCGGTGAACCTGCACAGGCAGTCACCTGCCCAAAGGAGTCTGACGGGTCTGTTATACTGATACGGAAATTTCCTTTCTAGAGTAAACACATTTTCTTTCCTTGTTGAAATGAAGAAGTCAAGTGTAGTCAGATCCCATTTTTGCTTTAAAACTATAGAGGTTATAAACACGCATAGTTATGGAAGGAGAGAGGGCTTTTATTTACTGCTTTATACATTAGTACATATTTTGAGTGTTTTACCATAAGTGTATATTACATTTCAAACATTATACACACGCATGAGAGAGATTGACAGAGTGAGGGATAGAGAGAGAGCATGCACACACAAGCGTGAGAATCTGGGCATTCTGGCACATATCTTAGGCACCTCTCCGAGTATTTCCCTAGCTTACATTTTTCAGAAGTAGGATTCCTTAATGAGGAATTGCTGTATTTTGCCAGTCCTTAGTGTATATATTGCAGAATTAATCCTCAGAATGGTTAGACCAGTTTATGCCCTTACCAGTAGATGGATACTAACTTGTCTTAATCTACAGTAATGCTAGGTAGTACTTTCAATAATTCTCAGTATAATAGATAAGACAGCATTTTATCTTAAGTTCTACTTTTATTACTAGTTGCAATTTTAAGAACTTACTGCATATTTGTATCTCTTCTTTTTAGTGGCTTACTCTTCTTTGGACATTTTTGTTCTTGTGGTGTTTCCCTTCTAATCTCATTTTTATTTTTTTTCTCTTCCTGTAGTTCGTTGGAGTGATTGAATTTTCTTTTTTTCCTAGATACTTTTTAATATATGGGTTTACTCTGTATTTGTATTCTTCCGGGAGTTCCCTGTAGGTTCTTAACATACTTACCTAGCACTGGATTTTTCTTATAAAGCCCAGAAAGAGAAAACAAGCTTCTCCATCATCCTGCTAAACAGGAGAATGTGAGTGATCTCTCTGAGTCCACATCCAGCCCCAGCTCACCCCACCCCCCACGGGGTATCACATGGGATTTTACCTCCAAACTGGCATTTCACACATTTTGTTTCACAAGAACTACTTACACAGATATTTAACAAGATATTTTACTCATTCTGTGTTGGCTGCTGCATTTAAATCCTTCTTCTTCCTAGACACCTCTTTCTTTTCTTAATTAATTAATTAATTAATTGTCACTCAACACATCTCCAAAGGCAAGGGAATCAAAAGCAAATATGAACTATTGGGACCTCATCAAGATAAAAAGCTTCTGCATGGCAAAGGAAACAATCAACAAAGCTAGCAGGAAAAGATAGTTGCAAATGACATTGGATAAAGAACTACTATCCAAAATCTATAAGGAACTCACCAAACTCCACACCCAAAAAACAAATAATCCAGTGAAGAAATGGTCAGAAGACATGAACAGACACTTCTCCAAAGTGAAAATGTTCACTTTGGATTTCACATGAGATGATGCTCAGCGTCACTCATCATTAGGGAAATACAAATCAAAACCACACTGAGATACTACCTCACGCCGGTCAGAGTGGCTAAAATGAACAAATCAGGAGACTCTAGATGCTGGCGAGGATGTGGAGAAATGGGCACCCTCCTACACTGTTGGTGGGAATGTAAACTGGTTCAGCCCCTCTGGAAAACAGTGTGGAGGTTCCTCAAAATATTAACATTAGAACTCCCCTATGATCCAGCAATAGTACTGCTAGGAATTTACCCAAGGGATACAGGGGTGCTGCTGCATAGGGGCACATGTACCCCAATGTTCATAGCAGCACTTTCAACAATAGCAGAATCATGGAAAGAGCCTAAATGTCCATCCACTGACGAATGGATCAAGAAGATGTGGTTTATCTATATAATGGAACACTACGTGGCAATGAGAAAGAATGAAATCTGGCCATGTGTAGCAACATGGATGGAACTCGAGAGTGTTGTGCTAAGTGAAATAAGTCAGGCAGAGAAAGACAGATACCATATGTTTTCACTCATACATGGAACAGGAGAAACTTAACAGAGGACTATAGGGGAGAGGAAGGGGAAAAAATAGTTAAGGAGAGGGAGGGAGGCAAACCATAAGAAACACTTGAATACTGAGAACAGAGAGTTGATGGGGGTGGGTGTTGGAGGCGGGCTCCGGCAGGTCCAGGGGTCCCTGAAGGATGGATGGTGTCGGCGAGTGAGAGAGCCCCGAGATTCTTTCTGATCACCAGGCAGCATCTCTGTCCTGTCAGTTTTGGTGTCTTTATTTAAAGGTTCAGCAACAACATGAAGTCAGAGAAAGGAATTTCTACAATGGGAGGCCTTTTGCGATAACAAGTTTTTGATATTCTGCAGAATTATCCCAGTCATAGTGAATTTACAACCAAGGAAAACAGGATGCTCTTAGTGAAAAACAGGATAACATATAGGTTAAATTGTATATAGATAAGCTAGGAGTGATTCTGTTTGGCTCTCAAGAGGATGAATGTTTCTGAATTGGTTTGTTTGTGGAAACTATCATAGGGGCCCTAAATGTGTCAGTCTTTGCACCTGGGTTTATGTTTTAGCTACTCTTATCTATCCTCATCCCAGCTGCTAGTGTAAGGGAGGGTGTTTGTGGACTGTAGGCCTTGAGGAAGGGACTTCTGTGCTTCACCAATTAGCAAAGATATATGTAGTAACTATGTTCTGCCCTTATCTGTACCTTAACCCCAAAATAGGCTCTTTGTCTCAGGGCCAGGTTCAATTGTAACTCTTGTGTTCTTAACCCCCTTTATTATCTAAGTCTTGGATCTGCAAGGCCCATAGGAAGAGCCTTTTGACAATCATCCACAGTGCTTTCAGCTAAAGGCAGGAATATGCTTTTCCTTATGAGGTATCTGTGTTCAGAATATGGGTCTGATATGGAATATTGTGAGGCCTGGTCAATACCAGCAGGCTCATTTCCAACATGAGCCAGTAGTAGCAGAAGGAGATACCAGTTTTCGTTTCTCATGGCAGGAGCTGTGCAAACACTGCCATTTCCTTGCTGTGACTACCATCCAGAGAGGCCAGTGTGGCTCCCGGCAGGTGGGGGAGAGGGGAAAAGGGGTGATGGGCATGAAAGAGGGCACTTGTTGGGATGAGCACTGAGTGTTATATGGAAACCAACTCGACAATAAACTCTAATAAAAAAATCCTTCTTCTTCCTAGATACCTCTTTCTTTTTAAATTAATTAATTAATTAATTAATATTTAAATTTACATTCAAGTTAGTTAGCATATAGTCCAACAATGATTTCAGGAGTAGATTTCTTAATGACTCTTATCCATTTAGCCCATCCCCCCTCCCACAAACCTTCCAGCAACCCTGTTTGTTCTCTATATTTAAGAGTCTCTTATGTTTTGTCTCCCTCTGTTTTTATATTATTTTTGCTTCCCTTCCCTTATGTTTGTCTGTTTTGTATCTTAAAGTCCTCATATGAGTGAAGTCATATATTTGTCTTTCTCTGACTAACTTCACTTAGCATAATACTCTCTAGTTCCATCCACGTAGTTGTAAATGGCAAGATTTCATTCTGTTTTGATTGCCAAGTAATACTCCATTGTATATATATACACCACATCTTCTTTATCCATTCATTCATTGATGGACATTTGGTCTATTCTCATACTTTGGCTATTGTGGATAGAGCTGCTATAAACATTGGAGTGCATGTGCCCCTTCAAAACAGCACACTGTATCCCTTGGATAAATACCTAGTAGTACAAGGTATTTATCCCTTGCACTTCCCTGCCCTTGCTGGGTCATAGGGTAGTTCTAGTTTTAATTTTTTGAGAAACTTCATACTGTTTTCCAGAGTGGCTGCACCAGTTTGCATTCCCATCAGCAGTGCAAAAGAGATCCTCTTTCTCCTCATGCTCACCAATATCTGTGTTGCCTGAGTTGTTAATGTTAGCTATTCTGACAGGTGTGAGGTGATATCTCATTGTGGTTTTTATTTGTATTTCCCTGATTATGAGTGATGTTGGGCATCTTTCCATGTATCTGTTAGCTATCTGGATGTCTTCTTTGGAGAAGTGTCTATTCATGTCTTTTGCCCATTTCTTCATTGGATTATTTGTTTTTTGGGTGTTGAATTTGTAAGTTCTTTATAGATTTTTGGATACTAATCCTTTATCTGATATGTCATTTGCAAATATCTCCTCCCATTCCATTGGTTGCCTTTTAGTTTTGCTGACTGTTTCCTTCACTGTGCAGAAAGAAGCTTTTTATTTTGATGAGGTCCCAAGAATTCATTTTTATTTTTGTTTCCCTTGTCTTTGGAGATGTGTTGAGTAAGAAGTTGCTGCAGCCAAGGTCAAAGAGGTTTTTACCTGCCTTCTCTTCTAGAGTTTTGATGGCTTCCTGTCTTACATTTAGGTCTTTCATCCATTTTGAGTTTATTTTTGTGTATGATATAAGAAAGTGGTCCAGGTTCATTTTTCTGCATGCCGCTGTACAGTTTTCCCTGCACCATTTGCTGAAGAGACTATTTTTGTCCCATTGGGTATTCTTTCCTGCTTCATCAAAGAATAGTTGGTCATACATTTGTGGGTCCATTTCCGAGTTCTCTATTCTGTTTCATCGATCTAAGTGTCTGTTTTTGTGCCAGTACAATACTGTCTTGATGATTACAGTTTTGTAATACAGCTTGAAATCTTGGGATTGTGATGCCTCCAGCTTTGGTTATAGATTCCTTTCTTATTTCTTGAGAATTTCCTCCATTGTTTTTTCCAGAGAGGGTCTTTTGAGTCCTTGTGTTTCTAAAAATGTTATCTATGTGTAAAGATATATAATTATTTAAATGTATATTTACTTAGAATTCTGTGCTCAGGATTTAACAGTAATTCTGCTAATTTTTTTGCCTACTATTGCTTTTTGCACCCCTCTATTTCCTCCTAGATTTATGCTTCTTTTTAAAAAATTTTTAATTAATTTTTAGAGAGAGAGAGAGCACAAGTGGGAGAGAGGGGCAAAGGGAGAGAGAGAAAGAATCTTAAGCAAGCTCCACGCTCAGCACGGAGCCCAATACAGGGCTCCATCCCATGATGCTGGGATCATGACCTGAGCCAAAATGAAGTCTGATGCTTNATGCTTAGTATCCCTCCTCATCAGGGAAATACAAATCAAAACCACACTGAGATACTACCTCACGCCGGTCAGAGTGGCTAAAATGAACAAATCAGGAGACTCTAGATGCTGGCGAGGATGTGGAGAAATGGGCACCCTCCTACACTGTTGGTGGGAATGTAAACTGGTGCAGCCCCTCTGGAAAACAGTGTGGAGGTTCCTCAAAATATTAACACTAGAACTCCCCTAGGATCCAGCAATAGGACTGCTAGGAATTTACCCAAGGGATACAGGGGTGCTGCTGCATAGGGGCACATGTACCCCAATGTTCATAGCAGCACTTTCAACAATAGCAGAATCATGGAAAGAGCCTAAATGTCCATCCACTGACGAATGGATCAAGAAGATGTGGTTTATCTATATAATGGAACACTACGTGGCAATGAGAAAGAATGAAATCTGGCCATGTGTAGCAACATGGATGGAACTCGAGAGTGTTGTGCTAAGTGAAATAAGTCAGGCAGAGAAAGACAGATACCATATGTTTTCACTCATACATGGAACAGGAGAAACTTAACAGAGGACTATAGGGGAGAGGAAGGGGAAAAAATAGTTAAGGAGAGGGAGGGAGGCAAACCATAAGAAACACTTGAATACTGAGAACAGAGAGTTGATGGGGGTGGGTGTTGGAGGCGGGCTCCGGCAGGTCCAGGGGTCCCTGAAGGATGGATGGTGTCGGCGAGTGAGAGAGCCCCGAGATTCTTTCTGATCACCAGGCAGCATCTCTGTCCTGTCAGTTTTGGTGTCTTTATTTAAAGGTTCAGCAACAACATGAAGTCAGAGAAAGGAATTTCTACAATGGGAGGCCTTTTGCGATAACAAGTTTTTGATATTCTGCAGAATTATCCCAGTCATAGTGAATTTACAACCAAGGAAAACAGGATGCTCTTAGTGAAAAACAGGATAACATATAGGTTAAATTGTATATAGATAAGCTAGGAGTGATTCTGTTTGGCTCTCAAGAGGATGAATGTTTCTGAATTGGTTTGTTTGTGGAAACTATCATAGGGGCCCTAAATGTGTCAGTCTTTGCACCTGGGTTTATGTTTTAGCTACTCTTATCTATCCTCATCCCAGCTGCTAGTGTAAGGGAGGGTGTTTGTGGACTGTAGGCCTTGAGGAAGGGACTTCTGTGCTTCACCAATTAGCAAAGATATATGTAGTAACTATGTTCTGCCCTTATCTGTACCTTAACCCCAAAATAGGCTCTTTGTCTCAGGGCCAGGTTCAATTGTAACTCTTGTGTTCTTAACCCCCTTTATTATCTAAGTCTTGGATCTGCAAGGCCCATAGGAAGAGCCTTTTGACAATCATCCACAGTGCTTTCAGCTAAAGGCAGGAATATGCTTTTCCTTATGAGGTATCTGTGTTCAGAATATGGGTCTGATATGGAATATTGTGAGGCCTGGTCAATACCAGCAGGCTCATTTCCAACATGAGCCAGTAGTAGCAGAAGGAGATACCAGTTTTCGTTTCTCATGGCAGGAGCTGTGCAAACACTGCCATTTCCTTGCTGTGACTACCATCCAGAGAGGCCAGTGTGGCTCCCGGCAGGTGGGGGAGAGGGGAAAAGGGGTGATGGGCATGAAAGAGGGCACTTGTTGGGATGAGCACTGAGTGTTATATGGAAACCAACTCGACAATAAACTCTAATAAAAAAATCCTTCTTCTTCCTAGATACCTCTTTCTTTTTAAATTAATTAATTAATTAATTAATTAATATTTAAATTTACATTCAAGTTAGTTAGCATATAGTCCAACAATGATTTCAGGAGTAGATTTCTTAATGACTCTTATCCATTTAGCCCATCCCCCCTCCCACAAACCTTCCAGCAACCCTGTTTGTTCTCTATATTTAAGAGTCTCTTATGTTTTGTCTCCCTCTGTTTTTATATTATTTTTGCTTCCCTTCCCTTATGTTTGTCTGTTTTGTATCTTAAAGTCCTCATATGAGTGAAGTCATATATTTGTCTTTCTCTGACTAACTTCACTTAGCATAATACTCTCTAGTTCCATCCACGTAGTTGTAAATGGCAAGATTTCATTCTGTTTTGATTGCCAAGTAATACTCCATTGTATATATATACACCACATCTTCTTTATCCATTCATTCATTGATGGACATTTGGTCTATTCTCATACTTTGGCTATTGTGGATAGAGCTGCTATAAACATTGGAGTGCATGTGCCCCTTCAAAACAGCACACTGTATCCCTTGGATAAATACCTAGTAGTACAAGGTATTTATCCCTTGCACTTCCCTGCCCTTGCTGGGTCATAGGGTAGTTCTAGTTTTAATTTTTTGAGAAACTTCATACTGTTTTCCAGAGTGGCTGCACCAGTTTGCATTCCCATCAGCAGTGCAAAAGAGATCCTCTTTCTCCTCATGCTCACCAATATCTGTGTTGCCTGAGTTGTTAATGTTAGCTATTCTGACAGGTGTGAGGTGATATCTCATTGTGGTTTTTATTTGTATTTCCCTGATTATGAGTGATGTTGGGCATCTTTCCATGTATCTGTTAGCTATCTGGATGTCTTCTTTGGAGAAGTGTCTATTCATGTCTTTTGCCCATTTCTTCATTGGATTATTTGTTTTTTGGGTGTTGAATTTGTAAGTTCTTTATAGATTTTTGGATACTAATCCTTTATCTGATATGTCATTTGCAAATATCTCCTCCCATTCCATTGGTTGCCTTTTAGTTTTGCTGACTGTTTCCTTCACTGTGCAGAAAGAAGCTTTTTATTTTGATGAGGTCCCAAGAATTCATTTTTATTTTTGTTTCCCTTGTCTTTGGAGATGTGTTGAGTAAGAAGTTGCTGCAGCCAAGGTCAAAGAGGTTTTTACCTGCCTTCTCTTCTAGAGTTTTGATGGCTTCCTGTCTTACATTTAGGTCTTTCATCCATTTTGAGTTTATTTTTGTGTATGTTATAAGAAAGTGGTCCAGGTTCATTTTTCTGCATGCCGCTGTACAGTTTTCCCTGCACCATTTGCTGAAGAGACTATTTTTGTCCCATTGGGTATTCTTTCCTGCTTCATCAAAGAATAGTTGGTCATACATTTGTGGGTCCATTTCCGAGTTCTCTATTCTGTTTCATCGATCTAAGTGTCTGTTTTTGTGCCAGTACAATACTGTCTTGATGATTACAGTTTTGTAATACAGCTTGAAATCTTGGGATTGTGATGCCTCCAGCTTTGGTTATAGATTCCTTTCTTATTTCTTGAGAATTTCCTCCATTGTTTTTTCCAGAGAGGGTCTTTTGAGTCCTTGTGTTTCTAAAAATGTTATCTATGTGTAAAGATATATAATTATTTAAATGTATATTTACTTAGAATTCTGTGCTCAGGATTTAACAGTAATTCTGCTAATTTTTTTGCCTACTATTGCTTTTTGCACCCCTCTATTTCCTCCTAGATTTATGCTTCTTTTTAAAAAATTTTTAATTAATTTTTAGAGAGAGAGAGAGCACAAGTGGGAGGAGAGAGGGGCAAAGGGAGAGAGAGAAAGAATCTTAAGCAAGCTCCACGCTCAGCACGGAGCCCAATACAGGGCTCCATCCCATGATGCTGGGATCATGACCTGAGCCAAAATGAAGTCTGATGCTTAACCAACTGAGCCACCCAGATGCCCCTAGATTTATGCTTCTCATAGAGGAGTTCCTGTAGCAATGACCTAAGGGAGGTTCTGTATTAACTTGTCTCCTCAGGGATAAATCCCTCTTTCTTGAATTTTTGGCTACCTTTTGTGGTGTAATCTTTCCTTAAATGTTTGATGGCTCTTGATTGTGTGCTACTCTTTGTGACTGAGCTGGCCACTGGGTACCGGCTTTGTGGAGGGTGGCTTGTCCTAAGGCTGCTGTCAGGGCAGCAGGGCAGAGGGGGTGGTGCCACTAGGTGGGTGCCAAAGCTCCTGGTCCCTCGCAGGACCATCTGTGATCCTGAGCACTGCCTCTGTCTCTCTGTCTCTCTCTGTCTCTCTGTCTCTCTCTCTCTGTGTGACCCATATACACTACTCCTGGGGACCACACTCATTGCCCCTGGATGGTCAGCAGAGATGGGAAGACAGTGAAGTCTCTGTGAGACCCCAGCTCATCATTCTGTGGGCTGCTGGCAACCCCATCCTGCTTTCCTTCTTGCACTGAGGGTGTAGAACACTTCGTGTGTGGCCCCACAGTCTGTAGCCTTGTTGGCTCATGCTTTTTCTCTTCGCTTTAGTCCCAGTTGCTTTCCATCGTTCAGGTCTTCTCCTAGTTTCTGTACCCGTGGTACATCCCCTTCTTGCTTTCAAAATCTTTGTTTTCTTTCTTTATTTCTTTAAAATAACATCTTTGGGCACCTGGGTGGCTCAGTCAGTTGGGCTTCCGACTATCGATTTTGACTGAGATCATGATCTCACGGTTCATGGGTTCAAGCCTGCATCAGGCTCTGTGTTGGTGGTGTGGAATCTGCTTGGGATTCTCTCTCTGCCCCTCCCTGCTCATGTGTGTTTTTCTCTCTCTCAAAATAAATAAATAAACTTAAAAAAATCTTTATCATTTTGAGGGTTTTGTATGGAATAAGGAGATTGACACATGTTCTCAGCATACCTTCCTAAAAGCAGAAGTGTGAGCTTTACAGTTCTATCAAATTTCTGATGGCCCAAATTCCTGCACCTTCTCCACCACTTCTAGGATCTTTCAGACCTACAGTTAGACATAACTGGGGAACATTGGGGTTTTAAAGATCTGCAGGGATGTGTGCCCTGCTCATGGGTTCCCCAGAGGAGTGCTCTTCCCTGAGACTTCTGAGGGAAGGGCATGAGCTGGAAGTGGAAGGAGGCCCAGGAGATGACCAACAGGTGCTACAGGGGTGGGAGAGAGTCTGCACTGGCCTGCAGGTCCTGAGGAGCGTGTAGATGGGGTATAGAAGAAGTTTGAGCAGCAAGAACAGAGTTTACTAGGCACTGAGTCAATGTCCATCTCAAATTGATAATGGTTACATAGTACACAATCATGTGATTGATCAAAGTACTTCTGAATAAAATAGAAATCTTTTTGTTTCCGGTGCCTGGGTGGCTCAGTCGGTTGAGTGTCTGACTTTGGCTCAGGTCATGATCTCACGGTTCATGGGTTCGAGCGTCCTGTTGAGCTCTGTGCTGACAGCTGGGAGCCTGGAGCCTGCTTTGAATTCTGTGTCTCCCTCTCTTTCTGCCCCTTCCCTACTTGTGCGCATGCGCTCTCTCTCTCTCAAAAATAAATAAACATTAAAAAATGAAATAACAAAAAGATCAGATGATTGGGGTCCCTGGGTAACTCAGTTGGGCACCTGACTCTTGATTTCAGCTCAGGTTGTGATCCCAGGGTTGTGAGATTGAGCCCTGTGTCAGGATTCTCTCTCTCTCTCCTTCTGCCCCTACCCCCTCTCCATTTGCCCCTCTCCCCCACTGGCATGCTCTCTCTCTCTCTCAAAATAAAAAAAAAAAAAAAATCAAATGATCTTAGTGGTGTATAAGGCGAAGTCCTGACAGTGATGCTCAATGCTGATAGGTCAATGCCTGCAGCAGTGACTGATGATGTGAATGTGTTTTTTGGCTGTTTTTCAGGACCAGGCAGCTAAATGGCACCTGTGTCAGCTCGGTGGACATGGAGCTCTTCCTCCATTACTCCCTCATCCCATCAGTAAGTAAAGGCAGAGAAGAGCAAAGAGGAGAGAGGAGGGAATTGGGTTTTTCCCATACAGACTCCCAAAAGGGCCTGAATAGGTCAGCAGAGAGACATCAGCTGAATTTCCTTAACTTGCTTTCTTATGTTATGCACCAAAACACAGGCAGAGGAAGGATTTTAAGGGCTAAAGAGTCAAGGACACTGGTTTTTAGGGATTCAAAAAAGGCTCTTCTAAGGAAGCAATGACAGCTGAGGTCTGTTGGAAGATGTAGTAAAGAGCCTTTCAAGCAGAGAGGAGAGCATGTGCAAAGGCCCCATGGAGGAGGTGAATGGAGAGCATGAGTAGCTGAGAAGGCTGGTGTGGCTGGAGTGAAGAGCTGAGGTGGAGTTTTCTGGGAGGTAAGCAGGCCTGGGCCAGGTGGGGCCCTGTGGGCTCTGTGTGAAGCAGTGGTGTCTGCATTCTAAGTGCAGTGGGAAATAACTTGAGTATTTCCAGCATGTAGCTGGTGTGATCAGATGTCTGTTTTGAAATGATCGCTCTGATTGCATTGTGGGGATCAGGTTGCAAGTGGGCCAAAGAGGAGATGGTTTAGATTTTATCTCATCCTGGATGGTGGTGGTCAGCTCAAGACATTGGGAGGTAAAATAGTAGGACTGAGTAATGCATTGGATAGAATAGTTAGGGAGAGGAAGGGTTGAGGACTGTGTGGGTCTCTGACTTGCACAGCCAGAAGGATGGCGGTATCTGTCATTAAGGAGAAACAGAAGAGATCCAGGTTTGGGGTGAATGAAGGCAAGGCAGGGAGGCAAATGATGAATTCCATTTAAGACATACTGAATTTAAGAAGTGCCAACTCTAGTTAGATGAACAGTTGGGGAGCTCATGAACAAGGTCTGGGCTGAAGAGTCAAGCTGAATCTTCTGGGCATTGGTGGCCATTGTATGCATGAACATGGGTGAGAGGACCCAGTAATAAGAGGAGTGATCCTTGGACTGAACGATGAGGAACTCCTGACTTTAGTGGTTGAATAAAGAATAATCCAGCAGAGGAGACTGAGAGGTAATGGAGAAAACCCAGAAAAGCCCAGGGTACAGGTTGTTTCTAAGAGGAGGAGGAAGCGGTCAACACTGGAATGCTGCTGAGAGATGAAGCCAGATTTGGGCTTGAAGTTTCCATTGGATTCATGGTAGTTTTCAACTTTGGCCAGAGTTCTTTCCATGGATTAGGAGGGAGAAGCTAGGTTAGGGGGCTGAAGAGCAACGAGAGGTGAGGAAACAGAGACAGCAAGTGTAGACAATTCTCAAGAAGTCTAGTAAAGGGGAGAGAAAAATGGCATCAAGTACCTGAGAATATGATTGAATTCTCAAAAAGCAGAAAACAAAAAAGGATTTGCAACCTGACAGGTATTATCCCCTTTTCACAGGTGAGGAAACTGAGGCTTGGAGAAGCTGGGTCTCTCTTCCAGTCAATATGTGAGAGAGACTAGATTTGAACCTGTTCAGGGCAACACAGAGGAAAGCTCAGTACAAAGCATTCCGGAAGCTCAAGGGCTTGTGCAGCTAGCTCCCTGACTCTGGGGACTGAGGAGTCACAGACACTCTGAGCTCTCCGCTCACCCACATGTTCTCCTTCAGGGAGGGCCTGCTGACACTCTCATCTTCTCTTTCTGTAGCTTTTCATCATTTTGGTCTTGTCCTTTCTCCAAAGACGAGAGCACCTTAAGCAGAGAGATGACACTTCTTACCTCCTGGGGAACCACTTTGCAATCATCATGTGAGTTGAACAATTGCTGATCGCTACAGCTTGGGGTACCCTGTGTTTGGGGCCAGCACCTATTATAAGGTCAGGATAACATCCCGTTACCTCCCCAACCTTGCCTCCTCTCCACCGCTCCTTTGCCTCCCTGCCTCACCCCAACCAAGCTCTGGGGGTTCAGAATTGGCATCCAAGCCATTTCAGCCTCAGCACCCACAGCTGCCTGCATATGATTAAAATGTTTCAAGCAGGTGCAGCTCACTATGGGAAAGGCCTCCCCAGCGTCAGCTCTATGGCTGCCTCAGGAAGCAGGAAGAAGAGAGTTCTCAGTTGGTCACTGGCAGCAGCAAACGTTCACACTGGCATGGCACCAGGAGACCCCGCTGGACCAGGCTGCCCTCAGGGCCTTTCTGGTCTGCCATTCTGAGCCTCTGCACCCCTTCTCACATTTTCCCTTAAGCTCTAATTGCTTGTATCTCTGCCCCATCACCTTTAATAATTGATTATAATAATGATCATAACACAGATAACAGTTATTGCACAGTGACTGTGACCCAGGCACCAGACCCATTGCTCTGCCTACATTACTTGGACGAACTCTCTTGCCAACCTAGCATCTGGAGGCTGTTTTCCCCACATAATGGATGAACAAACTCAGGCACAGAGAGGTTGAGTGTCGTGTCCAAGTCCACACAGCTAACAAGTGAAAAGAGCTTTAACTGAGGTCTGGTAGATGTTTGCTCTGATTTCCCCTGCGTCACAGCCTAAGCAAGCTCATGCGTGTAAACCTGTTGAAGTCTCAGCCTTGGGCCCTGGAGAAGGGAGAGGACGCCAAAGTGTCAGGACCAAGGCTAGCGGTGACCTAGTGCTTCAGGGTGACAACTCCACCTGCAATGTCCAGGGACCGCCTGTACCAGGTCCGAGTAGCAGACTCCTCCGGGATACCACCCATTGGAGGGGTCAGCCCCTCCCAAAGTGCCAGGTCTGAGCCACACTGGTCGGGACACAGAGGCAGACTACCCTGGGCGTTTGACTTGCAGGGCCTGGATTAGGAGCTCGTATGGGTCACACCAAACTGCTTTCGGTTCAGTTGACAATGGCACCACCTGCTTGCTCCCTGGCCACTTTCCCATCAAAACCCCTGCTTTTCTGAGTAGTTTCGGCCCCTGCCCTCACTCATTAAAAGCCTCTCACACGTGTGTGGCATGCCAGTGTTTGTCAAGCGGCCCTTCATTTGCCGCCCACAGTGTCTCTGTGATATGAACAGAGTGGGGCTAGCCATCTGTCTTAAAGATACAAAACGGTGTCATTTATTGCTGAGGCACTCCAGGGAGGACTGATCAAATGCAAGTCATTTCAACAAAATGCATGTCCACAAACATGCATTGAGCACCTCCGCTTTTCAAGGCCCTGTGCTCTGTCCCTACCCCTTGGAGCCTGTAGTTTCCTAGACAAGTAATGACACAGTGGGGCATGCTGAAACACGGCAAGGCAGCAGCTAGGTGGGCCTGGTTGGAGTGGTTGGGGTAATGGAAGGAAGTGGGGTGGGGGCTTCCTGGAAGAGGTGCTCCTTGAGCTGAGCCTTGAAGGTGAAGATGAGCAAGACTAAGGGTGTATGAGGGGAGATCCAGATCCTGCCCCCAGGTCCCTGCCTTCATGTGTGACTTCCTAGTTGCCATCCTGAGTTTTCATCCAAGCTGCTTCAGATGGCAATTCTTCTTTGTGAAGAATGTGATTGCTTCCGTTGATCTAGACAAAGCTATTTTGGTCAGAAGAAGAGATGGCTATCCCATAAAGCTTGTTTTTGTAAAAGGATATGAAAGGATTTTATAAAATTATAGAGATTTCACAGAAACTGCCAGGGCTGGCCTCGTGGTAACTGGAACTCTAAAAATGGGCATCTCTGGGAGACTGATTTTATTTCTGCCTCCTTGTGTCACAGGAGCCCCTCAGCACCATTTTACTATTGTCCTCTCTGCTGTCCCACTTTATCATCTGACTTAGGATCTCTGCTTCCCTAAAATCACTGCTTGCCTCTACCACTGATTCTGATCCCAACTTGGCATGACTTTCCAGAACAGAATTTTAACAGCTAGCTGGCTCATGTCTTCAGGGTGAGAAACCCTAAATATAAGACCAGGCATTTGATTGGCCTATCCAAAGTCAGGTGGTCACCCCTGGTCCAATCATCTATGGCCAGGAAGGGATGCTTGTGTGGAACCAGCACAGCCCATGAGTCCCAGACCTTCTCAGGGATATTGGAACTCCCATAGTGGCCAGGTGCGGGGCAGGCTCCCAAGCCTGTCTAGCAGATAATCCTTGTTTTGGTCTCTCCAGTCATATTGTCTGTGTCTCTCATAAGTGAAACCCACCCCATTTTGTTTGTTGTCATGGCTATTGGTATCCTTGCTTGTGTCCCCCTCCCCAAACCCCTTCCTCAAGGCTCCTCAGGGGCAAAGTTTTTTGTCTTCCTCACCTCGGTACCCTGAATCCATGCCTACCCCTAGAATTGGCACCGAGGGCCTCAGACAATGTCAGCTGGAATGAGTAATTTTCCACCTGATAATCCCTCCTCAAGGTGAGGTTGCTATTTTGGAAGTGATAGGGGAATGAGCCACTGTCTGGCCTCACCAGCTGTTTCTCTTGTTCACAGACCTCTTGACTTTGTGGGCACCTTTAGTAACCGATGGTCTTATGGAATCGCCTTTGGGGCCACAGCCAATAAAGTCATGTTCTTGTTCTCAGAAGGGTACCAGCCCTTGCAGATCCCGCAATGGGCACAAGGTAAGGGCTGCCTCGTAGCTGCTGGGGGTTTCACCATGGCAAGTCTTGCTCTCAGAGACTGCCTGGCTGGGGTCCTCTGGGGTCAGGGGATAAACTTTGTGAGCAGTCAGTGTTCCCCACCTGTTATTTGCCCCAGGAAGATGCCTAGCCCACCAGATCTCTATGCTTACTTATGAGGCTTTCCCCCAGTGAGATTCAGGGCTCCTTTAGACATAGAACAAAGGCTCAGAAAGTAGGTTCGCCATCACCTACCCCCAAAATCTCTCCTAAGTCCCAGCCATTGCTGCCTTCTTGATATCAACAAGCTCCAGGATTCCTCCTCACAGAACAATGCTTACTTCTTTGTCTGTTGGTTTGTGGTCTCATCAATCCCCGGGCCTCATGTTCTCCCTAAAGGATCAGCTCTAATTTACAGATTTTATCATCCTAATACAATGACTCCGAACCTCTCTGTTCAGCCTGGTTCTCTCTCAGGGGCTCCAGACCTATCTGAGCAAATGCCTACCAACACCTCATTAGTCTTTAGGGAAATGCAAATTAAAACTGAAATGATGTACCACCACATACCTCTTTGACGTATACAGTTTGATAAATTTTGACAAATATTTATATCCATGAAATCATTACCACAATCAAGGTAACGAACCCCTTAAGTTGTCCCCTTCCCACTCTATTCTATCACTACCCTCATCACTAATATTTTTCCAGAACTTTATATAAATGGGATCATAGAGAATGTACTTGTCTGTGTGTGTGTGTACACTCTTTCACACAGCATGTTATTTTGAGATTCATACACATTTAACATGTGCCAGAAATTCACTCTTTTTTTTCCTTTATGGGTGGTGCTCCAGAAAATGGAGAAAACAGAGTTTGTGTACTCATTCATCTCTTGATGGACATTTGATTTATTCACAGTTTTTGGCTCTTGCATATAAAGCTGCTCTGAACATTTGTGTACAAATCTTTGTGTGCACCTGTGCTTCCATTTTTCCTGGGGAAGTGCCTATGAGTGGAATGGCTGGATCATATACATCATGTAGTAGATCATACTTAAATTTTTTTTAATGTTTATTTATTTTTGAGAGAGACAGAGACAGAGCATGAGCAAGGGAAGGACAGAGAGAGAGACACACACACAGAATCAGAAGTGGGCTCCAGACTCCGAGCTGTCGGCACAGAGCCTAACACGAGTCCCAAACTCCTGAACCGTGAGATCATGACCTAAGATGAAGTCAGATGCTCAACCAAGTGAGCCACCCAGGGGCCCTGAGATCATACTTTTTAAGGAAATTGTCAAACTGTTTTCCAAAGTGATGGTTCCATTTTAGATTATCACTGTCAGTATGTGAGACTTCTCATTTCTCTATATCCTTAAGGAACACGTGGTCAGCCTTTTTATTTTTTATTTATATTTTTGTTGTTGTCAGTCTCTTTAAATTTGTTTTAATTTGAATATAGTTGACATGCCATGTTAAATTAGTTTAAGGTGTATAACACAGTAACTCAACATCTCTATGTTATGCTCTGCTCACCACAAACATGGCTACCATCTGTCAGCGTACAACACTGTTATATTATTGACTCTATTCCCTATGCTGTGCCTTTTTGCTGCTGTGACTTATTCACTCCCAAACTGACAGCCTATAAGTCCCCTTCACCCATTTTGTCCATCCCTCCACTGCCCCTAACCCCTCTCTGGCAGCCATCAGTTTGTTACCTGTAAATATAGGTCTGATTCTGTTTGTTGAAGAAATATAATAAGTGTTGGTGAGGATGTGGAGAAAAAAGGACCCTCATGTACTGTTGGCAGGAATGCAAATTGGTATAGCCACTGTGGAAAACAGTATAGAGGTTCCCTAGAAGTGAAAAACAGAACTACCATCTGACCCAGTAATCCCATCACTGGGTATTTACCCAAAGAAAATGAGAACACCGGGTGCCTGGGTGGTTCAGTCAGTTGAGCATTCCACTCCTGATTTCGGCTCAGGTCATGATTTGAGGGCTGTGATATCAAGCCCTGTGTCAGGCTCTACATGGAGCATGGAGCCTGCTTGAGATTCTCTCTCTCTCTCTCTCTCTCTCTCTCTCTCTCTCTCTCCCCCCCCCCATCCCTCTCCTCTGCTTGCACCCTATTTCTCTAAAATAAAAAAAAAAAAATCTAAGCACTAATTTGAAAAGATGTAAGCATCCTATGTTTATTGAAACATTATTTACAATAGCCAAGATATATAAACAACCTAAGTGTTCATCCATCGATGAATGGATAAAGAAGATACAGTGTGTGTGTGTGTGTATATATATATATATATGTATATGTAGTGTATATATATATATATGTATATGTAGTGTATATATATATATATACAGTGTATATATACATATACATATATATAAAGAAGATATAGTATATATATGTAGTGTATATATATATGTAGTATATATGTAAATAGTATGTATATATAGTGTATATAGTGTATACACAGACACACACACACACACACAATGGAATAATAGTCAGCCATAGAAAGAATGAAATCTTGCCATTTGTAACATGTATGGATCTAGAGGGTATTATGCTAAGGGAAATAAGTCAGAGAAAAACAAACACCATATGATTTCACCCATTTGTAGAATCTAAAAACCAAATGAATAGACAGTCTTTTTAATTTTAGCCATTTTAAGAGGCATGTAGTGATGTCTTATTGTGGTTTTAATATTTTGATGTGCTTTTTGCTATCCACATAGCTCTTTGGTGACACGTCCAAATCACTTTCCTTATTTATAAAAATTGGATTTTTTATTTTCTTCTTACTGAGTTTCGACAGTTCTTTATGTAGTGTGTACGCGAGTCCTTTATCAGACATGGGAATTGCATTTGCTCCTAGACTGTAGCTGTTTTTTTCATTCTACCAATAATTTCTTTTGAAAAGCTGCCTTAAAAGTTTGATGAAATCTAATTTATTGATTTTATTTTATGGCTCATGCTTATGGTGCCCTAGAAGAAATCTTTGCATAATAGAAGGTCACTTAGATTTTCTCCTATGTTTTTTCTAGAAGCTTTTTAGTTTTATGATATGTTGCTTTTAGGCCTGTGATATATTTTGAGTTAATTTTTGCTTATAGTATGAGGTCTTGGTTAAGGTTTTGTTGTGTGTTGGGTTTTTTTTTTTTTTTTTTTTGGCTTGTTTTGGCTTTTTTTTGCCTTTGGTTATCCATTTTTTCCAGCACTGCTTTTTTATCCTTTTTATCCTTTGCCCACAAAATTGCCTTTGGACCCTTGACAGCGTCAGTTGGCTCCACAGGCACGGGTCTGTTTCTGGACTCTGTTCTGTTCTGTTGATCTGCAGTGTGTGAGGGTTCCAATTTCTGCACATCCTCACCAACACGATTTTCTATTTTTAAACCGGTTATAGCCATCTTAGTACGTGTGAAGTAGGTTCTAATCACTGTCTTGATTTGCATTTCCCTAAAGATTAATGCCGTTGAGCATCTGGCTGGGTCAGAACATTATTTCTTGGTTCGTGGCTCTAGATTCCTCTCTTCAGTTTGCAGGAAGTGATCATGTAGATGTATCCTCTGAACATCTTCATGCGTCCCGAGTCCACCTCTTTCCTCGCTTTTGTCTGGACCCACTATTTCCCAGCTCCTAGTGTTCCTGTGCTTCTCATCTTGGGGTCTTCCTGTCAGCCGTCTGCGTCAACGGGGGGCTCGGGCCGGGTATCGTAGCTTCCGTCTCTTGTGTCTGCTGGCAGTTTGGGGTTTTGTTCTCGGTCCTTCCTCCTCTTCCTCCTACTTCGGGTGTTGATACCAAATGGTCTCGGGACCTGGCTTTGTTGTCGATGTTGCCTCCAGGTGTGGGGTTTGCCATTTTGGTTGCTCCGTCTGCTTCTGTGGCGGAGGGACTTCCGGCAGATTACAGAATTATGCTGCCGTGGCTTCCAACCTCGCAGAAATTATTCCTTCTATGTCGTCCTTTCCTGCCAGCCTCCCACCTGTCACAGACACAGAAATAATGACCAGCCCCAACCAGCCATTTCCCATCCTCTGGGGGAGGAATGCCCTCCCTTCCCTTCTTATGCCATCTTACAAACCCCTGCTTATATTTCCTGGCCTTGCTATATGTCACCACTTTCAGGAAGCCTTCTCTGACCCAGACCCCAGGTGAAGTCAGTGGCTTCCTCTCCTTGTCCCCACAGCAGATTGAATATGCCTCTGTTGACACACCACTCACCTTCCTTCCTGTCTTCCCTATTGGACTATAAGCATCTCAGAAAGCAAGAGACTTGTTCATTCCTCCCGCAGCCTTAGTGCCTGGCCCTGGACCCAGCTCAAAGCAGCTGGGTAAAGATTGTCTTACATGAGTAGGTTTTCCTAGATCTTTCCTCTGAGGGCTGGTCAGTGGCAGAATGAATCTTATCACTGCCTCGTTTAGAGAGTATGTGATGGGTATAAGAAGTTTTGTACACACACACACACACACACGCACACACCACCACCACCACCACCACTCTTCGTGTTGCTCTGGTGGACTTACAGTGCTTTACTCTGTGATTGCTGTTTGTCCATCTATGAGGCTGTCTCTGCACTTCACACTGTGAGCCAGCCAAGGGCAGGGACCAAGCCTTCCTCATCTCAATAGTTAGCCAGCACCTGGCATGGAAGACGTCCCAGGAAGGGTCTCTTGCAAGAACGAAAGACATTCGCACATTCCTCTTTGCTGAGCTGGGGCTTGTCCACTCATCTCCTTGGGACCTGAGACCTGTGACTGGAAGTCAGTGTAAAGCCCTGTCGCTTTGTTGGGATAAGGGCTCATAGCATCTCCGGCCCTGTCTCCCCCAGCCTTCGTGCTTCTGATCGGAGGCATGGAAGTCGGCCTGTCTTACTTCCCCTTCTTTGCCTGCCTCTCGTCGGAGTTCCAGCTGGTCAGCTCCATCCTCGGCTTCAGCTACTCTCTGATCTGGTAAGACGGACGCCGTGTGTCTGCCCTCCTGTGACTCCTTTGCTGTGGCTGCACTCTGGACAAAGGGCTGGAGGTGACCCGAGAGCTCCCTTGGAGGGCATCTTTGCTCAGACAGAGGCCCGTGATGGGCAGGTGGGGTGACTGGTCCCAGGTCCCATGGTGGCCTCTCCCTGGGACTGCACCTAAGGCTGCAGGAGGTCAGGCATTTCTTTCTGCTTCATGGGCCACTCTCAGAATATTCCAGAAATCGGGGATGTAGAACATTTCATTTCTGTCAACTGCCATGGGTCCCAATGGGAGATGTTGGAGACCCATTTGGATGCCTCTTCTCTGTGCTGTCATGTCTCCCCTGGGAGCCCAGGAGAAAAATCCATGTGCCTTAACATGGCATTCAGGGCCACTGTGGTCTGGCCTCCCCTGTGTCTCCATCCCTAGCAGTCTCTAGCACACACCTCCAGTCACACCAGACTCTTGCATTCCTTCATCCACCCACTCATTCACTCAGCAAACATGCTATTATGTCCCTGCTATGAGCCAGGGAGTGTGCTGGACAGCAAGATAGACCCCTTTGGGTCACACGTTCTGGCCTCTTTGTCTATATGTTGTTATTCTCCCCTGTGGGTTATCTTCCCCGACTGGATCCACTGACAGACCCATGCTCACCCTTCATGGATCATTGACCCCACAGATGGAGGACTTCTTGACCCTCCTGGTGATTTCTGTGCTCTCAGCATTGACCCCAGACCCAGCCTGGAACCGGCCCCAGGAATACTTGCTGAGTGAATCTTCCCATGAACATTCTGCTTTCTAGCCCTTGCCCCCTTACTGAGCTGGCTCCCCTCCTACAGCACTTTCTGTGGGGCAGGGGTCCTCAGGCCCAGTGTGTGGGCCACTGCAGGGGGCTCTCCAGCACCTGACACACCGTGGCTACCATTCCTAAGTTTGTAAACAGTTTGCTTCATAAGATTAAAGAGAGGGTATCCAGGGTTAGACATGGGGTAATACCATCTTTCCGGCCTCTGACAAACCCTTGACCCGGGGAGGAATGGGTGGTGGGAATCACTCAGCAGCTTTAAATCCTGGGAGATGAATCAAGCTTGACTATGACCAGGCTTGTGTGTCCCGTGGGGCCAAAGTCTTGAGGCTCATTCCTCAGGGCAGCGTTTCCAGACAAGGACAGTCCCAGCAGAATGAGTGTCAACACCAGTCAGGAGACCTGAGCTTCTCTCCTGGCTCTGAGTGTGACTCTGGACAAATGCCTTTCCCTCTCTGGGGAATGATGAGGGCAGGGAGGAGGAGATCACTCAGGATTTTTGTGCTCTGCTGTGTGGATCCCAGGATTGTGTCCTATACGAGGACAAGTTAAGTGAATTTGGCTCATGTACTTTGGCACGAGCAGAGTGCTCCATCTGGGTGGGATGTACACAGAGGCCTGGCAACCAGCCCTTCCAAGGAGTCGGGGAAGAGGAGGGAGCTCCAGGCTGATGGGATCTGGGCATCTTCACAGGGCCCAGGCTGGGAGGGACCACAGTGCCCCAAGCCTTGTTTTTGTCCTACAGGTTTGCTGTTACCATCCTTTACATCATACAATGTCCCCATGGGCAGGTGAGTCCCTGCTGAGCTATGTTTAGAGCATCCAGTCCTATCACCATGACCAGTTTGCTGTGTGACATTGGACAAGCCTCTGCCACTCTCTGGGGCTCAGCTCCTTCGTATGATGGATAGGAGAGTTGGAGCCATTCGTGATGCTTCCATTTGTATAGCATCTTACCTTCATCAGGATGCTCATTCATAGACAGATGGTCTCTCAGTTGATGTTCAAAGCAACCCCCCAAGGTAGGGAACCTCTCAGCAGACCTATATTACAGGTGAGGAAACTGAGGCCCAAGTTTATTAAGTAACTCTTAAGAAATAGCAGATTTGAGGGGCGCCTGGGTGGCTTAGTCAGTTAAGCATCCGACTTTCGCTTAGGTCATGATCTCGCGGTTCGTGGGTTCGAGCCCTGCGTTGGGCTCTGTGCTGACTGCCAGCTCAGAGCCTGGAGCCTGTTTCAGTCTGTGATTCCTTCTCTCTCTGACCCTCCCCTGCTCATGCTGTCTCCCTCTCTCTCTCTCTCTCTCCTAGAAATAAATAAAACATTAAAAAAAAATAGCAGATTTGAGAGTTGACACCAGGTCTGGTTGACTCCAAAGCTCATTTCTTCTTTTTTTTAAAAAAAAATTATTTATTTATTTTGAGAAAGAGAGAGAGAGAGGGAGGGGCAGAGAGAGAATCCCAAACAGGCTCCAAACTGTCAGTGTAAAGCCTGATGTCAGGCTTGAACTCAAGAACAGTGAGATCATGACCTGAGCTGAAATCGAGTCAGATGCCCATCTGACTGAGCCACCCAGGCACCCCTAATTTTCTTTAATGTTTATTTTTGACAGAGAGAGATAGAGAGACAAAGTGTGAGTGGGGGAGGGGCAGAGAGAGAGGGAGACACAGAACCTGAAGCAGGCTCCAGGCTCTGAGCTGTCAGCACAGAGCCTGACACGGGGCTGGAACTCACAGGCTGTGAGATTGTGACCTAACCGAAGTCGGACGCTTAACCAACTGAGGCACCCAGGCGCCCCTCCAAAGCTCATTTCTTTCCACTCCTTCATGTAGCCCCAGTTTTTCATAAAATGGAAATCTCGGACTGAATGAACCCTTCCAGCTTTGTCATGCATTGTCCTCAGAATTGGGGGAAACCAGTTCATCCATTTAGCCTTGTACACCAGAAAAAGGAGTAAGATGAGAGAGGGAGCCACACTGCAGCTAGAAGGGTTACTAGGCAGGCAATGGGACCAGGAGGCCCCCTCGGCCAGGAGCTGACGGGAGCCTTGCCAAAGCCTCTCCCAGACTTGACCAACCTTGGAGGATTACAGGGCGTGATGAGGAGTCGGGGAGCTGGACTGGAAAATGAGCTTGGGGGCTGGGGTTTCCCTCTGCATCTCTGTGCTGGGATTGAGAACATTCTGGCATACCTCTGCTCAAAAAGATGCCCTCCTCATCCTGCTCACAGTGCCTGAGATTCCAGATCACAGGCATCTTCTTTGGTGTCTTGGAGAGCTTCCTGTCTTCCTGAGGTTCTTTTGAAATTCGGGATATTCATGGTTATTGAAAGAGAGGGCAGGGTCTCACTTCTGTGCTCAGAATCACAAACATTAAGAACTGCTGGGTGCTAGGTGTCCTAGGCTCAGTCTCCCAAATTAACTACTGCATAGTTCAAGGCGCTTCAAGGCACCTTGAAGACCAGGTATTAGTGCCTCCCCAGTTCACTGCTAAGAAAGTGAGACTCGGGCTAAAGGGACTTACAGTTAAACATCATGGAACTAGAATCCAGACTAAGGTAATACTAAAGATTGTTTCATGTTCTCAGATGTATCTGTGGAAACATTATGTATAAAAATGAGATGCTGAAGAGTCTAAAATATCACATATTAGGAGAGACTTTAAAGTTAATTCATCTAAATAGTGTACTGTTATGCAGCATTAAAAGTGATGTCTGCAAATAATTCATAACTGTGTGGGGAGCTCATTATGATGTAGACAGACCTATGTATTTGGTATAATCTCAATTTATAACAGATATAGGTGTAAGGATAGATACAGAGGAAAGACACTGGAATATTGGCAGTGGTGATGTCTGATGTCTAAGCAGTGAGCGTATGTTGGAGAGGAAAATCAAGGGGAGATATGAGCCCCACATCTCAGCATGTCTGTGTCCCACACCCAAGCATCACAAATTCAAAACCCGACTCCCCATGGGGCAAGTGCTCTGGAAACATAAAAAAACATGAAACCAACCAGTAAATTGTGAAAGATAAATTACAATATTATTTACCTTAAAACAGTGGGGGGGGGGAAAGCAGGTTTTTTAGTTCCATTTTAATGGAACTAAAATCATAGAAAAACTATGAGCACCATTTTGAGAGACCCTTCCTTCCTTCCTTCCTTCCTTCCTTCCTTCCTTCCTTCCTTCCTTCCTTCCTTTCTTCTTCCCTTCTTTCCTTCCTTCCCCCTCCCTCTCTTCCTTCCTTCCTCCATCCTTCCCTTCCTCTCTCCTTCCCTCCTTCCATCCTCCCTTCCTTCCTTTCTTCTTCCCATCCCTCCTCCCTTCCCTCCTTCATTCCTACCTTCCTTCCTCTCTCTCTGTTTCTCCTCCTCTCCACATGTTTCTCTCTCTCTCTCTCTCCTCTCCAACCCTCTGCTCTCTGTCTCCCCTCCTCATCCCTCTTTGTCTCCTTCTATCTGTGGTGTGTATTTTCCAAAAGTAACATTTCATAACTAATCAGAAAAAGCTGTGAAAGCCCTTTGTATAAAACAAAATGGGTTACTAGAGGGGTTGTGCGAGGGGGATGGGGCATTAAGGAATCTACTCCTGAAATCATTGCTACACCATATGCTAACTAACTTGGATGTAAATTAAACAATAAATAAATTTTTAAAATGGGGGCACTGGGATTCACACCCAGGGCTGCTGGACTCTAGCCCCCTGCTCAGGTGGTGATGTGGAGCTGGGGGAGCAGAACATGACCACTGACGGCCAAGCCCTGAGAAGGTGGGCACAGTGCGAGGGGCCTGGGGCAGGCAGATTCCTTTCCACAGCTTTCCCGAGCCAGGCCCTTCCCTGCCTAGAGCCCACGCCCCATGCTCTGCTTCTGTTGCAGTTTTTGGGGAAGTATGAGACTGTCATGTTCTACTGGCCCTCACTGCTGTGCCTGGCCTTCCTGCTGGGCCGCTTCCTGCACATGTTTGTCAAATCACTGAGGGTCCACCTGGGCTGGGAGCTGCAGATGGTGAGTACTGAGTATGAGCACCATGTGTGTGCTGGCAGGTCTAGTCTTCGCAGCAGCCTCATGAGGTAGGCGCTATTTTTACTTCTCCCATTCTGCATGAAGAGAGGTGGACCAAGAGAGGTGAGTTGCATTGCCCAACAGCATGTTGCTAGTCTGGAGTGGAGCCAAGACCTGAACAGGAGAGTTTGGTTGTTGAGGCTCTCTCTTAACCACTGTGCTCAACCTGAAAGAGCAGCATTACCCACATTCCTGCCCCCTGTGACAATAACCCATCAAAAACCCCCCCATGACCCAGCAATAGCACTGCTAGTAATTTACTCATGGGATACAGGAGTGCTGATCCATAGGGGCACATGGACCGCAATGTTCATAGCAGCACTCTCAACAATAGCCAAATCATGGAAAGAGCCTAAGTGTCCATCAACTGATGAATGGATCAAGATGTGGTTTATCTATACAATGGACTACTACATGGCAATGAGAAGGATAGAATCTGGCCATGTGTAGCAACGTGGATGGAACTCGAGGTTGTTATGCTGAGTGAAATAAGTCAGGCAGAGAAAGACAGATACCATATGTTTTCACTCATATGTGGAATAGGAGAAACTTATCAGGGGACTATAGGGGAGGGGAAGGGGAAAAATAGTTAAGAAGAGGGAGGAGTCAAACCATAAGACACTCTTAAATACTGAGAACAAACTGAGGGTTTGAGGGTGGGGGAGAGGGGAAGGGGGGTGATGGGCATGGAGGAGGGCACTTGTTTGGATGAGCACTGGGTATTATATGTCAACCAACTTGACAATAAAGTATAATTTAAAAAAAAACACGAAGAGACCAAAACCCTAACAAGGGTTTGTGAGCCCCAGTGGATACCTCTCTGTTTTCTCACAGGAAGAAAAGCCTTTTCTGGAAGTTCACCAGGCAGAGCATGTCAAGCGGCTCCTGAGGAAGGCCACCCCGCAGTAAGCCCCAATGTGTTCCATTCACCCCTTGGGGTCTGCACTGGTGTTGATGATCCCCGACAGTGCTGGAGACCCTGAGATGACTCGATGGGCACATAGTAGTCAGGACTCTTGTTTGCTAATGACAGAAACTCCACTCAAACTAGATTAAAGAGAAAAAGGAAATGTGTGGCCTTCCATAATTAAAAACTCTAGAGGTGTTCAGTTCAGATGCAGATAGATTCAGTGGCCTAATTGATATCATAACCAGGGCTGGTTTCCTCATTTGCTCTTAGTTCTGCTTTAATCTGTGTTAGCTTCGTAGTTAGGTGGGCTTCCTCCCCCTTGGTGGCCCTCAGAATCTCTAAGCTTATATTCTCTTGGTTTAAGATCCTAGGAAAGAGAAACTTTCTACTAATTCAAACCACACTCCCATGAGTGTGTTTCACGGAGTTGCATCAGACCACATGCCTTCCCAGAACCAATTACTGGGCTAGGTGATTAGAGTAAATGGGTTGTTAGGCCTGTCATATGTTCATCACTGGAACTAGCAAGTGGTTCAGCCTCACTTAAATGGTAGGACTGAAGGGAGGGAGCAGGTTCCCAGAGAAACACTGCAGGGGCTGTTACCAATACCAGAGGACATAGCTCAGGGCCACACAGAAGCACCTGGTCTTCAGTGATCAACCCTATCTCTGCCACTGCCACTGTATACCAGGGGCGCTAGAAAGGGAACGTGTCTAAGCCAGGGTCATACAGTGGCAAAGCTAGTACTTTGGTTAGAACTATGTTTAGTTACATGTAGCAGAAAATGCAAAATAACAGTGGGGACACACAAGAGGGAGATTTATTTCTTTCTCATAAAAGAATTCTGGGGGTAGGTAGTTCATACTGACTCTGGACTGCCCACCATGGTAGGTTACTGGTCGCCTGTCTTTCTGCTCCAGCTCTTAGTAATTGTCATCATGAAGTTGTCTACGGTCCAAGATAGATGCTGGGGCAGGCTCCAGCTTGGACCAGCCTCTGTATCTGCATTTCAGACAGCAGGCAGGAGAACAGGAGAAAGATAATGGGGACCCTCCCAGCTGTGTGAATTACACCTCAGTACCTCCCCGAACTGCCACATCCGGTGACATCTGACTGACCTGTGCTTAGTCTTGGTCCCTCTTTGGTCTAAGAAAAATCAGAAATCATAGCGCTTGAGTTTGGTGAATTGCTGTACTGAATAAAATTGAATCTCTGTTCTTAAGAATAAGGGGAGAATGAGAACTGGAATCTACCAGTATTCTCTAAATTCTAATATGAAGCAGAGGTTATTTTCAGAAGAATCAGGCATTTGTTTACCAACCGCATCCTCTCTTTTCTGTTATTTATTCCTTCACAGGGAGACAAAAAAGTCCTGGTTCCAAACCAGGGTATATGAGTGGGACCCCTGCTTTCAGTTCCCAAGCAGAATGATTGGAACCACTGTGTTGGCTTTCATATGCCTATACCTTGTAAGTAGATCCAGACAAACCCTTTTCTATTTTATAAGTGGGATGGAGTTAGGGCAGGGCTTATTCTTTAAAAGCTGGGTCAAAATTGTGTCTGTACATCAAAGAAGTACAATTTTTTTACCTCCACCATTTTTATTCCAAGGACACTTTCACCCACATGGTGAATAACTAATAAATATAACTGAATTATTTGTGGAGACTTCCAGTTGTCTATTCCACATTGAGAGCTTATAAGATGCCACTCCATCCTAACAACAAGTGAAAAATCTGAACAAACTGAAAATCAGCAGTTGTTATTAGATCCATAAGAGAAGAGAAGTCATGGTGCAAACCATTTTTCCTAAAATTGGAGACATGTGGACCTAGAAAATCACAATGGAATGGGACAAATCAAATCCAGCAATGTATAGGATGAATTATACACCACAACCGAGTGGGATTTATGTTAGGTATACAAGCCTGGTACAGTATTAAAAATCACCTGATGTAATCAATCATATCTATAGCTGAGAGAAGAAAAATCACATGATTGTATCAACAGATGCAGGAAAAACATTTAACAAAATTCAACACCAGTTCATGATAAATTTTTTTCAGTAACCTAGACATAGAGGGGAACTTTCTCAATCTGATAGAAAAAATAAAAAAATCTACAGCTAGCATCATCATATTTTATGGTGAGAAATTAGAAGCTTTCCCACAAAACTCAGGAAGAAGGCAAGACTGTTTCCCGTCATCACTCAACATCTACTTAGGAAATCCTAGCTAAGTAATAAGACAAGAAAAGGAAATAAAAGATGTACGGATTGGGAAGGAAGAAGTAATAATGTCTTTGTTTACAGATAACATGATTGTGTATGTAGAAAATCCAAAAGAATCAACAAAAAACTCCTGAAGGGGCATCTGGTTGCTCAGTTGATAGCTCATGTGACTCTTGATCTCAGATTTCTAAGTTTGAGCCCTATGTTGGGTGCAGAGATTACTTACAAATAAAATCATGTTAAAAATCCAACTCCTAGAACTAATAAGCAGTTATAGCAAGGTTGCAGGGTACAAGGTTAATATACAAAAGTCAATTGCTTTTCTATATATCAGCATCAAAGAAGAGGAATTTGAACTTAAAAAACAATATCATTTACATTAGCACCCCCCAAAAGGAATACTTAAATGTAAATCTAATAAAATATGTACATGTTCTATATGAGGAAAACTACAAACCTGTGTTGAAAGAAATCAAAGAAGAACTAAATACATGGAGAGATATTCCATATGCGTGGATAGAAAGATTCAATATTGTCAAGATATTAGTACTTTCCAACTTGATCTATGTATATTGGGATTGATCTATATTGGAATTCAGTGCAATCTCAATCAAAACTCCAGGGGGTTAGTTTGTGGATATTGACAAACTGGTTCTGAAGTTTATAGAGAGAGGCAAAAGACTCCTAATAGCCAACACAGTATTAAAGGAAAAGAAGAAAGTTAGAGGACTGACACTACTTGATTTCAAGCCTTACTACAAAGCTACCCTAATCATGATGGTGTGATGTTGCCAATACAGACAAGTGAATCAATGATAGAGTGCTAAGAAATAGACCAACATAAATATAGTCAACTTTGACAGAGGCGCAAAGGCAATACAATGGAGCAAATATTTTCTTTTTAACAAATAGTGCTGGAGCAACTAGACATCCACATGCAAAAAAAAAAAAATGAGTCTAGACACATACCTTCCTAAATATTAAATTAAAATGAATCACAGACATAAATGTCAAATGCAAAACTGTAAAATTCCTAGAAGGTGAAATCATAGAAAATTTAGATGACCTTGGGTTTGGTAATGACTTTTTATTTTTTAAATTAAACTAAATTAGTTATTATTGTTTTTATTATTTGGCATTACCAAGCATTATTAAGTGTCATATTATTTCAAGTATACAGTATAGTGATTCACCAATTCTATACATTACTCAGGGCTCCTCATGATAAATGTACTCTTAATCTCCTTCATCTGTTTTGCCCATCCCCCTACCCACTTCCCCACTGATAATCACTGGTTGGTTTTCTATAGTTAAGTGGTGAAGATTTTTTTAGATATGATGCCAAAGACACAATCCATGAAAGAAAGATGATAACCTGGACTTCATTTAAATACTGGACTTCAGTAAAACATTTTACTCTGCAAGAAGATTCTGCTAAGAGAGTGAAAAGACAAGCCACACACTGGGAGAAAATATTTGCAAAAGACTCATCTGAAAAAGACTGTTGTCCAAAGTATACAAAGACCTCTTAAAATTCAACAATAAGAAAACAAATAACCTGATTAAAAAATGGACCAAAGACCTTAAATAGGCACCTCACAGAGAAGATAGACTAATGGCAAATAAGCAAATGAAATCATGCTGTTTAGCATATGTCATCAGGAAAATGAACATTAAAACAATGATCAAAACAACTACTACACATTAGAATGTTAGAATGGCCAAAATTCAGAACACTGCCAACACCAAATGCTGACAAGGATGTGAAGCAGCAGGTATTCTCATTCATTGCTGGTGGGAATACAAATGGTACAGCCACTTTGGGAGACACTTTGGTTGGTTCTGACAAAACTAAATGTACTCTTACCATATGATCCAGTAATCACCCTCCTTGGTATTTACCCACATGCACTGAAAAGTTATGTCCACACACACAAGAAAAAGTGCACATGGATGTTTATAGCAGCTTTATACATAATTGCCAAAATACAGACATGACCAAGAGCTCTTCAGTAGGCGAGTGGATAAATAATCTTTGATACATCCAGACAATGGGATCAGTTCAGCACTAAAATGAAATGAACTACCAAGCCATGAAAAGACCTAGAAGAAACTTAGATACATATTAATAAGTGAAAGATGCCAATTTGAAAAGGTTTACGTTATATGATTCCAACTGTGTGACATTTTGAAAGTCTAAATTATGGAGACAATAAAAGATCAGTGGTTGCCAAGAACTGGGGAGAGGGAGGGAAGAATAGGCAGAACACAGAAGATTTTAAGGCAGTGAAAGGACTTTGTATGGTACTATCATGGTAGATACATGTCATTAGACATTTGTCCAAACCCACAGAATGTGCAACACTGAGAGTGAACACTGATATAAACTATGGACTTTGGGTGATCATCATGTTTCAGTATAGGTACATTATTTAAGTTTACTTTCTCAAGAAAAAAAATTAATATTGCCATAATTCTGACTTTCATATTTTATTAAGCACAGACTCAAAGCATTTCATGTAGTCAAAGTTATCTGAGGTAAAATGTCTGAGTCAAAAGGAGGGTCAAAATGGAAAGATAGAAATGGGAAGACCATATTGTCTTCCAGATGATACCTATATAAATTAATCCTGTGATTAAGTTAACAAATTTTAATGTTTATTTATTTTTGAGAGAGAGAGAGACAGACAGAGCTTGAATGGGGGAGGGGCAGAGAGAGAGGGAGACACAGAATCCAAAGCAGGCTCCAGGCTCTGAGCTGTCAGCACAGAGCCTGATGTGGGGCGTGAACCCACAAACCATAAGATCATGACCTGAGCCGAAGTCAGATGCTTAACTGACTGAGCCATCCAGGTGCCCCTCCTGTGATTAAGTTTTAAATGAAAGTATGAGTTAGGTGATGCTGGAGTAGCACATAAACCCCTAAATTTTAGTGACTTAACACTAGATATATGTTTGCCTATGTAACAATGTTGAGTAGGTATTCAGGTTTGGGGGGCAACAGTCCTCCATGTGTTATTCTCTAACCGAGATTATTCCATCATGTGCCTGCCTCATTATCCCAAGAAACTTCACCCTCTGCATCCAGTCAGCAGAAGGGGAAGGTACATGGAGGAATGCATGTGGGAGGTTTTCAAAGTGCCCTTGTAGAATAGCACACATTCCTTCCACTCATCTTCCATGGGCAAGAACCTTGTCACATGGCCATATCTATCCCCAGGGATGCTGGGAAATGTAGTCCAGCTTTGTGCCCAAAGAAGGGGAGAATGGATTTTAACTGGCAACTGGAGTTCTCTGCAACATGAATAACTGACTTGGAGTTATTGTGTTCCTTTAGTCTTTAGTGGTTATCTACTGTATGCCAAGCACCATGCTAAAGAGAGAAGAGAGCTGACTCAGCAGAGTCTTGGCCTGGGAGAGACCCATGGTCTAAGAGAAGGGGATATGATGTGGTATGAAGTATGTGCCATGTAGAGAGAGACAAAGAAGAGATGAAAGTGCTCTGAAAGTTTGGTGCGTTATTCTAGTTTGAGAAGCTCCCTGAAGATGGTAGCATTTGAGCTGCACATTCAAAGACAAACAATATTTGGCTGATTAAGTAAAATGGTAGTAGGAACTCCAGAAGCTTTGGCATGATGGAAGGAGGTATGAAGGCATGATGACAGGATGATGGGAGTGAGGAAGTGTGGCACATATACAGCAAACAGTACTTTCTCCAATGTGGTTACCACCAAGATGCAAGAAGAAAGCAGTGAGAGATATGGCTGGAATTGTCCCCAAGGTCTCTTCTTATTCAAAGTTAGACATTCATTTCACTTGGAGGTAATTAATGCTTACGGAGTGACTTGAGCCCTTGTAGGACTTAGTCTTGTATGCTGTAGAGTGAAGGAAAGAGTTTGGGGTGACTCCAAAGATGTTTTCAGAGAAGTCACAATCCCACCCATCTTGGTATCGCCAGTGTTCAGAATTATTTCCGGTGTGTTTTGAACTTCAAAGAGTTTTGACCTCATAACCAAAGAGAGGTCAGTATGTTGTTTACTTACTAGGCTGGACTTGGATAAGACTGAAATGTTTGCTCTTTGTGCCAGTTCATTGTCATGGAATTCTGCATGTTCATGTATGTGAGAGATGAGCTGGATGTGTTTGAAGGGGAGCTGGAGAACTACATTGCCTCTATGAACGAGACGGGGACCCTGACCCCAGTCATCCTGCAGGTGAAAGAGCTGATGAATGTCAGCAAAGGTAAAACCATCCCACTCCCTTTGTTGAGAAAATTAGAAAGACTTATAACTGGTGGTGGGTGCATGCCTGGAATAATTATTGCTGGAGTATTGCTACTAACTGCACAAGGTGACTGCGTTTGGAGAAAAGTGGGTTACAATGGATCTATGCCTTCCTGGGTGACTAGAAGGCCAGTGAGGTCAGGATCCAGGCCATTTTGTTAAAAACTATTTGGGGCTGAATTGCACATTCCTGAGAAGTTTCTCATTTTAAAAGCCTATTTGGTTCTGATGCCAGTGGGAACAACTAAAATCATCATACATTTCTCACTTTGGAAAAAATAAAACAGCAAGCCTTGGCTTTTCTTTAGGATTATATGGAAAATGTGTTTATGTTGTTTAGATTTAATTTCTGCTTAATTCAAGCTGCTATAACAAATTACCGTAGACTGGGTAGTAGAAACAACACACACTTGTTCCCCAATTCAGGGGTCTGGCGAGTTCAAGGTGCCAACAGATCTGGGGTCTCGTGAGGGCTTGCTTCCTGAGTTCCAGACGGCTGTCTCTATGCATCCTCAAGTGCTGGAGACCAGGGAGAGG
Organism: Hyaena hyaena; assembly: GCF_003009895.1. Taxonomy (NCBI): domain Eukaryota; kingdom Metazoa; phylum Chordata; class Mammalia; order Carnivora; family Hyaenidae; genus Hyaena; species Hyaena hyaena. Next base: position 1,743,305 of record NW_024080724.1, on the reverse strand, counting down.
AAGCAGGCCCTCTCCCATCTTTCTTATATGGGCACTAATCCCAAAAGCCACGTCTCTAAATACCATCATACTGGGCGTTAGGGCTTCAACATATGAATCTGCCCGTGGCAGTCACTTTCTCTTAAAAAGGCAGCTTTCTTTGAAACATTCTAACTCTGTGCCCATTGCCTACAGAGGGAGGAGAGTTCTTCTCTCTTTCCTGCAGAGAAAGGCCCTGGATAAGATGTCAGGTACCCTCTGTGTGATCAGACAAGTCAGGTCCTCTCTCTTGTACCCTGGTTTCCTCATCTTTAAAATGGGGCATGGGGGCTCCTGGGTGGCTCAGTCGGTTGAGCTTCCGACTTGGGCTCAGGTCATGATCTCACAGTTCATGGGTTTGAGCCCCGTGTCGGGCTCTGTGCTGACAGCTAGCTCAGAGCCTGGAGCCTGTTTCAGATTTTGTGTCTCCCTCTCTCTCTGACCCTCCCCTGCTCACGCTGCCTCTCTCTTTCTCTCTCTCTCTCAAAAATAAATAAAGCATTAAAAAAAATAAATAAAATGGGGCACAGATAGGGGAGCTAAGGTTTCCAGAAGCCTTTATTTAATGGCCATAAATTACCCTTAAGCCATGAAACAGGTGTTGCCAATATGTTTGCTTAAGACTCATAAGCTAGTAGAGTATTTCCCAGAGCGGGGAAATGGATCTACTGTGAATTGTTTGAGGAAAATTCTCTTTTGTACTTGTGACATGGGAAGTTACCTTTCTTTTAAATTCAAGTTAGTTAACATACTAACTTAGTTAACATAACTAACATAGTTAGTTAACATAGTCTTGACTTCAGGATAGAACCCGGTGACTCATCTCTTACATATGACACTCAGTACTCAACCCAAAAAGTGCCCTCCTTAATGCCCATCACTCATTCAACCCATCCCCCCACCTACCACCCCTCCAGCAACTCTCAGTTTGTTCTCTGTATTTAAGAGTGTCTTATGGTTTGCCCTCCTCTCTGTTTTTATCTTATTTTTCCTTCCTTCCCCTATGTTCATCTGTTGTGTTTCTTAAATACCACACATGAGTGAAATCATATGATATCTGTTTTTCTCTGACTGACTTCTTTTGCTTAGCATAATACTCTTTAGTTCCATCCACATTATTGCAAATGACAAGATTTCACTCTTTTTCATTGCCAGGTAGTATCCATTATATGTATATACCACATCTTCTTAATCCATGCATCAATTGATGGACACTTGGGCTCTTTTCATACTTCGCCTATTGTTGATAGCGCCGCTATAAACATCGGGGTCCACATGCCCCTTCGAATCAGCATTTTTGTATCCTTTGGATGAATACCTACTGGTATAATTGCTCAGTCATAGGGTAAATGGAAAGTTACCTTTTATGTGAACACTGGGGCAGATACTGCCTCTTCTCTATCACCACACTTTATTGTTGCCCTTGAACATTTGTATTCACCTTTAATGTTGATTTATGTTCTGCCTTTTGAGTCCCTGAGGACAGTACTCAGCAAGCATACTCTAATCTTTAAGTTCAGTAATACCAGTTCTAAGTCATACTTTTTTAAGTTTACATTTCCACTCCTCTTCTTGGCAAGTTTTTGTTTTATTTTTTTTTTTAATTTTTAAAAGATTTTATTTTTTAGTCATCTCTACGCCCCGGATGGGGCTTGAACTCACGACTCCAAGATGAGGAGTCTCACCCTCCACTGACTAAGCCAGGCAGGCACCCCTGGGCAAGTTTCTAATGCCAACTTGAGTTACTTGGCTCTGGGTGAACTGTAGTAGTAAATATATCATCTTGTTCACTCATGTTTTACTCCATCTTACATGAATTTCCTCACGTGTTTAGGTTCTTTGAGAATCAGAATATAAAAATCACTCTATCTTGATTTTTTCCAGCTTTAAAACAGCTGCCCTCTGGCCAAGAGAGACTTCTTTTTTCTTTTAAAATTTTTAACATTTATTTATTTTTGAGAGACAGAGAGAGAAAGAGCATGAGTTGGCGAGAGTCAGAGAGAGGGAGACAGGATTTGAAGCAGGCTCCAGGCTCTGAGCTAGCTGTTAGCACAGAACCTGACTCAGGGCTCAAACCCATGAACTGTGAGATCATGACCTGAGCCGAAGTCGGATGCTCAACTGACTGAGCCACCCAGGCGCCCCTGGCCAAGAGAGGCTTCTAAACTGAACATGCTTCATCTTTGTTTGAGAAGATAAAGGTGTGTAGTCATGTTCTTGCTGGCTGGTGGGAGCCTGCACTCACTCTGCTTGTGGCCAGACTCCTCTAATTCTTTCCTTTCCTTCAAGGATTGCTGCACCCCCAGGGGTGAGACTTTTGGTGGTTTACTCACATCCTTTGTGTTGGTTGAGGTTTGGGATATAGCAGTTGCCTAATCCTTGTGATTCTGGGGCAGAGACATGTTTGAAACTTGAAAGGAATGAAAATCAGCTTCTTTTTCCTTCTCTTTAAGAGAGTTTTTTGAAGTCTAATTCACACGCATACAAATCATCCATTTAAAGTACAATTCAGGGGCGCCTGGTTGGCTCAGTCGGTTAAGCGTCCAACTTCAGTTCAGGTCATGGTCTCACAGTTCGTGTATTCGAGCCCCATGTTGGGATCTGTGCTGACAGCCCAGAGCCTGGGGCCTGCTTTGAATTCTGTGTCTCCCTCTCTCTCTGCCTCTCCCTACTCATGCTCTCTCTCTCTCTCTCAAAAATAAAATAAACATTAAAAATGTTTTTAAAAAGGACACCTGAGTGGCCAGTCAGTTAAGCATCCAACTTCGGCTCAGGTCATGATCTTGCAGTCTGTGAGTTTCAGCCCCACATCTGGCTCTGTGGTGACAGCTCAGAGCCTGGAGCCTGCTTCCAATTTTGTGTCTCCTCTCTCTCTACCCCTCCCCCACTCATACTCTGTCTCTTTCTCTCTCAAAAGTAAAATAAATATTAAAAAAATAAAAAGCAAAGAAAATAAAGTACAATTCAGTGGTTTTAGTATATTCTCAACCATCCCCACAATCAAATTTAGAATATTTTCATCACCCGAAAGAGAAATCATGACCATTTGCAATCATTCCCCATTTCCCCTCAACTCTCCCAGCCCTAGATTACCATTGTTTTCTGTTTCTGTGGATTGGGCTCTTCTGGATTTCTTACATAAATGTGGTCTTTCTTCATTGGCTTCTCTCACATAGCAAATGTTTACAAAGTTTACCTATGTATAGCATGGGTCCCAATTTCATTATTCTTTATTGCTGGATTTTAAAAATAGTTTTTAAGTTTATTTATTTATTTTGGGAGAGAGAGAGAGGGCACAGGCAGGAGCGGAGCAGAGAGCAAGAGGGAGAGAGAGAATCCCAAGCAGGCTCTTCACTGTCCGCGTGGAGTCCTATGTGGGGCTCCATCTCACAAACCGTGAGATCATGACCTGAGCCAAAATCAAGAGTTGGACACTTAACCGATTGAGCCACCCAGATGCTCTGCTGTATGTTTTTTAATTACAGCCATCTAGTAAGTGTGAAATGAGATCTTTTTGTGGTTTAGATTTTCATTTCCCTGATGGCTACTGATATTGAGAATCTTTTCATGTACTTATTGGCCATTTGTACATCTTCTGTGAGTAATGTCCATGGAGATTCGTTGCCTACTTTTAATTTTTTTAATGTTTATTTTTGAGAGAGAGACAGAGAGATAGAGCATGAGCATGGCAGAGGCAGAGAGAGAGGAGACACAGAATTGGAAGCAGGCTCCAGGATCTGAGCCCTCAACAGGGAGCCTGATGTGGGGCTCGAACACACAAACCATGAGATCATGACCTGGGCCAAAGTTGGACACTTAACCTACTGAGCCACTCAGGTGCCCTCGTTGCCTACTTTTAAATTGAATTATTTATTGATTCCTGAGCTGTAGGAATTCTTTATATTACACATAATCCCATAGAGAGATACAATTTGAAAATATTTTCTCCTATTCTGTGTGTTGCTTTTTCACTTTTTGGTTGGTGTCCTTTGCAACACAAATATTTCAAACTTTGATGGAGTCCAACATATTCATTTTTCTTTTATCACTTATATGTGTTTAAGAAAACATTCCCTAACTTGAAGTCTACAAATATTTATTCTCATATTTTCTTCTGAGACTTTTGTAAGTTTAGCTTTTATGTTTAAGCCTGTGATCTATTTTGCATTAATTTTTGCCTATGTTGTGAGGTAATGTTCCAACTTCCTTGTTTTGCATGTGAATATCAGTTGCCCCTGTCCCATTTGTTGAAAAGCATGTTCTTTTCCCCCCAATGAATTGTCTTTTCATCCTTGATGAAAATACAGTGACTGTGAGGGTTTACTTCTAGATTCTCAGTTTATTACATTGATCTGTTTGTCTATCTGTATGGCAGCACCCCACTTCACGACTAGCTTTGTAGTAAGTTTGAAATCAAGAAGTTTGAGTCTTGCAATTTCCTTCTTCTCTTTCAAGATTGTATTGCCTGTTCTGGGTCCCTTCATTTTTATATGAATTATAGGATTTGCTTATCAATTTTTGCAAAAATGGCATTGAAATTCTGACAGGGTTGGGTTGAATCGTTAGATAATTTAGGGAGCCTTGCCATGTTAACAAAGAATGTCCAATACACAAAAGCGGCGCATCTTTCTGTTAATCTAAGTCTTCTTTAATTTCTTTCAACAATCTTTTGTAGTTTTCAGTGTATTAGTTGTATACTTCTGCTAAATTTATTCTTAAGTATTTTATCCTTTCTGATACTAGTGCAAATGCAGTTGTTTTCTTAATTTTCACATTGTGCATTGCTAGGGTACAGAATACAGTTGATTTTTATATATTTGTCTTGTGTCCTGCAGACTTGCTGAACTCATTTATTAATGGTTTGAATATTTTTGGTTGTTTGTTTATTCCTTGGGATTTTTAATTATAAGAACAAGTCACCGGTGAATAGAGATAGTTTTATTTAGTCCTTTGCAGTTGGCTGCGTTTTCTTGCCTAATTGCCATGGCTAGACCCTTTAGTATGATGTTGGATAGAATTGGCAAAAGTAGACGTTGATTTTCTTATTCCTGAACTTAGAGGGAAAGCAGTCAGTCTTTCACTGTTAAGTATGATGTTACCTGTGGGTTTTTTGCAGATGCTTTTTATCAGGTTAAGGAAGTTCTCTTTGGTTTTGACTCTATGGAGCATTTTTAATGCTGAAGAGCTGTTGGGTTTGTTTTTTTTTTTTAATGCTTTTATTGGACTGACTGAGAAACAGCTTGTCCAGAAGGTTTTATACCTACAAATCATCTCCCTTCCCTCTTTCTCCATCCCTTTCTCATAAGCACACGGGGTCACATGAAAGCATGTTAGATACAATATATTAAAAACTGTGAGTAATGTCTGTGGAGATTCTCCACAGGATCAATGGGATGAAAGAGAGATGAAAAAATATTCAAGACCTCTTGATTCCAGTGATCCTTGGACATGGTTGCTCTTTACTGGAGGTGGTAAATAGAAATAAACTATTAATGGTTTTACAAGGATGGAAGGTAACTATGATGTGTATACTCCCTAACTTTCCCTTCCCACTACTCACTGTAGATGGAAAATATTAATACCAAAGGAGAGGCTTGTGCAGGAAGTAAAGTATATCAAGGGTGTGTCTGGCTGAAATGAAACAGAAATATAAGCAAGACTTTATTCTCACAGCCCTTTCTGTGTGAGCTTCTGCATTTTGAAAATACTCTTTCTGGTTCATCTTCTCAGACCTCTCATGTCCCTTTTTCTACTTCAGGAGTTTGGCTGGTGACCATCTTGCCCGCCTCCCTCACGTGCGTGAGCTATCTGTTCCACATACTGGCGTGTTACAGGTAAGAGGGCTCTGGGAGTCATTTGTGTGTCTTCAGCCAGAACTTTTCTAAAAATTCCTAAGCAGTGACAGCAGTGCCCAAATTGGAACCAGGGAGGTGTGTGTGGCCCAGAGACAGCCACATCCATTGGGAGTAAAACAAACCCCAAAACGAAAAAAACTATTCATTTGAGCTTCTACCATAAGCTTGATGTTGTGCTTAGAATCTTGATTTTCACCATAACCGGAGAGGTACTTTCAGCTCTGTTTTTACAGCTGAGAAGGCCGAGACTCCACAAAATAACTCACCCAGGCCATTAGCAGTAGGCCGTGTCCTCTGCCCTGTGGGGCCTTGTCGCTTCTGCTACACTCGGCATCCCTATTGGGTGTCAGGCCTGCCCTGCTCTCCAGGACTGACCACACGGGGTTCCCAGAGGGTGCATCCAGCTCAAAGGGACATCAAAGGAGATAGGGTCAAGGGCACCAGGTGCATCAGTCTCAGAAGAGCAGAGTAGGAGGAGGGGACGGCCTTCAGTATGTAGTGAGCTCTCCAGTGCAGACAGCAGTATCTGCCCTCCCTCCTCTCTGTCAGCTCCTTCCTCCCCCCACCTCAGTCTCTAACTCATATGCAGTCACAGGAGCCCGGGGCCAGCTCCTACCCCTCCAAAGCATCCTGCCTTTACATCCTCCCCATCTGGCTGCACAAAGGGTGGGTCCCTGGCAGATCGCATTCTGGCACTAAGAGGCCCCAGCTCTCCATCACAGCCCTAGCCTGTTCCCTCTTTCGCTTTCTTCTCTCCAGACCCCTTGGGTAGCTGGACACTACTGCCCTCCCCGACCCTGCCTGATGCAGGGCTATATCTGCTCTCCCCTTCATTGACCTGCAGGTGCCTAGGAGATGATTAGTGAGACATTAGACCACAACTAGTCACAGCTGCCTTTTAGAGCAGGCTGCACTGACACGGGTGGAGGGCCTAGGGAAGAGATGGCTTCTGTGGCGGGGAGGCTTCTCTTCTGTCCAGGCTGGCACTTCCGTCCCACACCTGTCACAGAGGAGTGACGATCCCTGCCCTGTCTGCTTTACAGGACCATGGGGCAAAGGAAATGGTGGATAAGAAACCCTTCAAGTGGACAGCACTGGCACTGTGCCAGTATTTTTATTTTTCTTAGAATTATTACAACCTATATACAGCCTCTTTTTTAAAAATGTTATAAAAATATTTAGTATAAATCTTTCTCCCATTCAGACTCCACAGTTTGTTACCCTAGAACTAAACATTACTCATTTTCTGCATCCTTCCAGAAATTTCCTCTGCATCATGAAAATATATCTGTATTTTTTCTGTATATATATATATCTGTTTATATTCCTGGTGGCATACTCTACTCTGAAACATAATAAAAACCACAGATGCAATTTTGACTTTTCTAACAGACATGAGTAAAATGTAAAAAAGGAGATGAAAATAATTTAATAATATATTTTATTTAACCCAACATAGCCCCAAACCATCATCTTGTCATGTAGTAAATATACAAACTATTAATGAGATATTTACATTCTTTATTTCATACTAAATCTTTCCAAATTAGTGATTATAATGTTGCAAAACCTCCTGGAAAATGCTGGAGATAGAATATTTCGGGGAAAGTGGGACACAGACGTAAATGGGAATTGTGAACATAACCAACCTAATCTTTGTGCCAAGGACCAGGCTGCGGCCAGCACATAGGGAAAGGAGGCAGAGGATTGCTGGGGGTCTGGGCTTATGAAGGGCTGCGGTTCCTACCAGGTGCATCTATCATTAAAAACAGCTTTCCATTTGTACCTATTTTGAAATATTATTACATGAGTAATACATATGCATCACAGAAAAAGTAATAGAGCAAAGTGAAGAAAATAAAAGCCACACATACAGTCTCAACTATCACATTCAGTCACCATTAAGACTGGGGAACTACATAATATTTTTGCATAATATATTAAGATTTTTAAATCATCAGGGAAATACATGTCAAGACCACAGTATGGTAGGTACCCAAAGACAAGAAATGATAAGTATTGGTGAGGACATGGAAAAAAAGGAACCCTCATGTGCTGTTAGCAGGAATGGAAGTTAGTGCAGCCACTGTGGAAAACAGTATGGAGGTTCCTCATAAAAGTAAAAATAGAACTACATATGATCCAGAAATTTCATTTCTGGGTATTTATCTGAAAAAAACAAGAACAAAAACAAAAACACTGTTTCAAAAAGATATTTGCACCCAGTGTTTATTGCAACATTATTTTCAATATTCAAGATATGGAAACAACCTTAGTGTCCATTGATGGATGAATGGACAAAGAAGACGTCTCTCTCTCTCTCTCTCTCTCTCTCTCTCACACACACACACACACACACACACACTGAAATACTACTCAGCCACAAAAAAGAATGAAATCCTGCCATTTCCAGCAGCATAGTTGGAACTTGAAGGTATTATGTTTAGTGAAGTCAGACAGAGAAAGACAAATACCATATGATCTCACTTATATGTGGAATCTGAAACAAAACAAAACAAAAACCCAAGCTCACAGATACAAAGAAGAGATTTAAGGTTGTCAGAGGCAATGGTAGGGGGTGGGTGTGGGTGAAGGGATTCAAAAGGTACAAGCTTCTAGTTATCAAATAAATGTCATGGGGAGTTACCATGCAGCATGATGACTGTAGTTAACAGCACTGTGTTGCATATTTGAAAGTCGGTAAGGGTAGATCTTAAAACTTTTAATCACAAGGGAAAAAACTTGGAACTATGTAAGGTGATGGATGTTAACTAGTCTCCTCTGGTGACCATTTTTCAACATGCACAAATATGGGATCATTACGTTGTACACTTGAAACTAATGGAGTGTTATATGTCAATTATATCACAGTTTAAAATGTATTTTATTTTAACATAATTTAGGAGAGAGAGAGCACATATGCGCACAAGCTGGGAAGGAGCAGAGGGAGGGAAAGAATCTTGAACAGGCTCCATGCTCAGCGTGGAGCCTGACATAGGGCTTGATCCCAGAACCATGAGATCATGACCTGAGCCAAAATCAAGAGTCAGATGCTCAATGAACTGAGCCACCCAGGTGCCTAAAACATATTTGAAAAATATTTTTAAGGCTAATGAGAACTGTCCCATGAGCCATGGTCAGTAAGGGAAGCTGAGCTGGCTTCCATGTCCCTCCTCAGGCTCTTCTGTTTGCATTGCCTGAGCTCTGAGTACATAAGGCACTGTGGTTATGAGCATTACTGAGTCCTCACTGTTTCTCTAGAAAGCACATGAAGAGGCTGTGGGCAGGAAATAAGCACTTTCTCCCTTTGAAGTTCCATCATCCTTCCTCGTCGGAGAGTGTGGTGAGTCTACAGAGGCCTGTCTATGAGACCAAGTGGCCAAGTCCTGCTCTCCTGCCCCTTTGACATCCTGGGGGGAGGAACAGCCCTGCACTGGGCGTCCAGAGTCCTCAATTCTAGTACACTCAGCTGCTGGGTGACCCAGGATAGTCACTATCCCCGTCTGGCCCTTGGTTTCCTCATCTGTAAAATGATGACAGTCACGGCACCTGTCCTGGTGTGTTGGTGGGTGAACCTCAAATGAGGCAGGGATGCTGGACCCACGTATTAGAGGTAATCAGTGTTTTCTCCCCTCTCCATTTCCTTTTTAAATCTCAGGTGGCCATTGCAAGGTACTCTGGCTGGCAAATAGCCTATATTCTGTGGGGTAAGTGTTATCATGTGACCCGTTCCCTGGGCACCTGTGGGGTCCTGGCTGTGAGAGAGAGAAGAGAGGTGAGGCACAAGGGGTTGGGGGTGGGTGAAGGGAGAATCGCACACTCACAAAGCTGTCCTTACTACCTGCCCAAAGCCCATGAGGCAGAAATGCTAAATGTGGTGGTGACTTAGAGGAGGAAGTGACTCTCCACACCCAGGGCAGGACACAAATGCTTTCTAGCAGGGTTGACATTTGAACTGCAGGCCAAGCCGCAGGTCAGCGGGAGGAAAAGGGAGGTCATGCCAGGCAGAAGAAACAACATAAGCAAAAATGCCAGGGCCTTTGGTGGGAGGAAGATAGAGGGGGTCTTCAGGGAGGGACATATGTGACCAGCTCGTGAAGGGCCTTGAGTGACCGTAGGTTCTCTTGGCCCACAGGCTACCTCATCATCCACGTGGTACAGAGCCTGTGTGGCCTGATGATCATGTACAGCCTGGTGTTGCCTGTCGTCCACAACCAGGGCCTGGAGATGCTCCAAGGACTGGGCATCGGGACGTGAGTGCGGGGTGGGCTCGCTGTCATCGCTCTGGGCCTACACACTGCTGGACCCTCAAGCTGCTATTCAAAGTGCCCCTTCCCTGTTGGGCTCTCACCAGTTCCTGGACCCACACTCTCAGCTCTGCCCAAAGGATGAGCCAAAATGGCAACTCATCACAATGGGAACCTTATAGTTCATAAGATGCTTCCATTCTCATTGTTCAGTGGGGTGCTCACAATTGTGCCTGTAGGGGACACACATATATCCATTTTATAGAGGGGAAGGTTTCAGTTCAGGGAGGTGACAAGGGAGTCTGGATGGTACAGGGGCAGCAGAGAGGGAGTCTGAGTTTAGGTTTTAGATCAGCTATGTGAGCTTGAATAAATTGCTTCTCTGAGCCTCAGTTTACCCCATATAGAAGTTAAGAGTGAAGGCTGCCGTTAATGAGAATTCACTATGCATCTTTTCTCTTAAGAAGGCTTTAAAGGCTGGGTCTCATATTAACACTCATCTTTCAGACAAGGAAACAGAGGCACAGAAAGCTAAGCGCTTTGTCCAAGTAGGAGAAGAGGAAGGGTTGGGAGCCAGCAGTCTGAAGCCAAGGCCCCATTTAACTGCTACCCACACTGCTGCTCAGGGGTTGCAAACACAGGGTGTGGCACTGTCTGGGAACGTCCCTGCTCTGACCTCCTCGGTTCCATATTCCCCCAGAGCCCTGCAGGAGCCTGGGCAGAGCCTGCCCGTCCACTCTCAGGACCTTCATGAGCTCCTTAAAACCTGCATGCTTGTTTTTGCTTCCCATGCTGTTAAACATGCACCCCCGTTGCCAGTCATGGACAAAGGGACATCATTAAATCCTGGAGTTCTAGCATGGAGCCAAAAGACCTGACTATGTGACTTTGAGAAAGTCACCTCCCCTTTGTGAGCCTCAGTTTTCTCATCGGACAGTGGGTGTACACAAAGCACAGAGCATGTGCCACACTGGTCTCGCCCTGTGTTTCAGCCTCACCATATCCATCGTCCTGGGCCTCATGATTCTGCAGGTATGGATCGCCACTGGCTGCTTCCTGCAGCCAAAGATGAGCATGGCTGACAAGCAGAAGCCCTTGGCTCTCAACAACAGGTGAGGGCAAAGAAGAGAATGGGGCTTGGAGGCTTTGGCCTTAGCAGTCTCTCCTTCCTTCCTCTTCACACTAGGCAGGTTCCTGGGCAGACAGTGCCCTCTCTGAGTGTGAGGGGCAAGGGCTCAGGAGTGGGCTCTGGAACCAAACTGCCTGGGTCCAAATCCTGGCACCACTCCTTATGAGCTGTGTGACGTTATGTGACCTTACGTGACCTTACTAGACACCTACGAACCTCAGTTTTCTCATTTTACAAATTATTGCACACACTTCACAGAGGTTTTCTGAGAATGAGATGTGTTAAGATACAAAGTCAGAATGACAGTGTCTGGCCCATGGTGCTCCTTTCACTCATTCAAAGCCGTTCACTCAGGGAGAAAACAACAGGGGCATGGGAGATAAGGAGATATTGCTATATGACCTGCCTGGAGAATGTCACGGACACAGACACGTGGCCACAGTAGGCTCCAGACAGTGTGAAAGGCTCATAAGAGCAGCATGGGTAATGGAGAGAGGCAGGGGTGGTTCATTTAGCTGCAGGTGGGGCATTTGAGCTGAGGTCGGTAGGGTGGTGGGGTTCCTATGGGGAGAGCTGAGGAGAGGGTGTGGCCAGCAGCCCTCATTGCTCAGATGAAGGCAGGAAGCCATGAAAGGGCAAGACATATTGAGAGAACCGTGAGAATCCAATATGGTGGCCTTAGATGGTGAGGGACAGAGAGGGGGCACAAAATGATGACCCCAGAAAGGGTCCTCTCAGAGATGGCCCAGAAATCCAGCATGCAGAGTTTGGGCTTTATCCCATAGGCAACAGGGAACTACACAATCAAGTTTCCCTTGGAGGAGTTGGAGCAGTTCCAGCTGGGGGCAGGTCACTGTTACAACAGACAGTGGGAGAGCCACAGCCTCTGTAACCACAAAGCCAGCTGTAGCCACATGAGATTTCTTGTTGTACAGGAAACCTCAAAACCCAAGGATCCCATGAAACATCACAGTCTCCACTGACATTTGTCCTGCCCCAGGCTCAGCGCCTTCTATGCTGTATCTGAGCCAGTCCCCAAACCAGTGCTGTGTGGTGGGGACAGTCAGCTCCCGCTTATAGCACAAGGTCACAGGGCTGGGAGGTGGGAGAAGCAGGACGTGACCTCAGGTGTGGGGCCCTGAGCCAGCCTGCCTAGCCGCCTCCTCATACTGAAAGGGTGCTGCCTGTCTACCTCCTTCTGTTTGCAGGAAAGCTTTCCACAACTTCAACTACTTTCTGTTCTTCTACAATGTGCTGCTGGGCCTGGGCGCCTGCCTCTCCAGGCTGCTCATCAGCTGCATCCTGGGCACGTGGCTGATTGCCCGCATCGACAGGACCATCATGCAGAACGGCTACGAGGGGGCAGACATGGGTAAGTGGCCAATCCCTAGATGCCATACATTGGGTGGGGGGTGGGGGTGGGGGTGCTGGTCTTGTACCTTTGTGGTGCCTGCAGGCCGGATACCAGAGGCCTGGACTGCATGCTCTTCGCCTCAGAACTCAGCTTCTCATGGAGGCTATAAAGCTGAGTAGAAAAAACATTCAGGGGGCTCCTGGGTGGCTCAGTAAGTTAAGCGTCTGACTCCTGATTTCGGTTCAAGTCATGATCTCACGGTTCTTAAGATCGAGCCCTGCATCAGGCTTCATGCCGACAGCGCAGGGCCTGCTTGGACTTCTCTCTCTGCCCCTCTCCCCAGCTTGTTCTCTCTCTCTCTGTCTCTCAAAATAAATAAATAAAGTAAACTTAAAAAAATAAAAAAGAGGGGCGCCTGGGTGGCTCAGTCAGGTAAGTATCCGACTTTGACTCTGGTCATGATCTCGCAGTATGTGAGTTTGAGCCCCACATCGGGCTCTGTGCTGACAGCTTGGAGCCTGGGGCCTGCTTCAGATTCTGTGTCTCCTTCTCTCTCTGCCCCTCCCCCACTTGTGCTCTGTCTCCTTCTGTCTCTCAAAAATAAATAAATGTAAAATAAGTAAATAAATAAATAAGGAAAAGAAAACCACATTCAGCCTAATAGTCAGAAGACAATTCAGGTGAGTAAGTTACTGCGTATTTGACAGACCTTCAAGGTATCATGGAGAGGCATAAGAAGTACTGGAAATTCTATCTGCACAGTTAAAAGGTAATTTATGAATGCACAGCTCTGAAAATTTTGAGAAAAAACACATCTCGGAATGCCTGGTGTGTCATTTTCTTAGTTAAGAAAATGGTCTATTCAGTTGAAATACTCCAAAATCAAGCCATTTCTGTAGAGCAAAAGTAGCTTTTGTTTTATTTCTGACCTGTGTCCATTCATTCACTCATCCATTCACGGTAGGACTGAGAGCCTCTCCCTATCAGCCACAGCTCTCCTCCCGCTTCAAGCTTCACATTCTCTGTAAAATGGATGGATTAGAGTCCTATCTTAAGAACCCTTCCTGCTCTTTATACCGAATTTTCTAGATTCTCAGTGAAAACAAGGGCACCGTTTAGGAACAAAGTATCACTGCAGCTACATCCTCGAGAGCACAGGCTCGAGCATCCTAGGACACAGGGCACACTGCATGGCCTGACTTGGCTTCTGCGTTTCAGGGTTCAGCGCCTGGATTGGCATGCTCTATGTGGATCATTATCATACCAACCCTGTGCTCGTCAGCTTCTGTAACATCCTGATCACAGGGCACAGGGAGCGGAGGCTACAGCAGGCCATCAAATACTGGTGCCTAAATCAGTCAGCAGGTAAGGCTCTGTCGGAACCCGTGCTGGGGTTGGACGATAGGAAACAAGTACCCTAAGGCTTCTCAGGGATCCCTGAGATGTCCCAGCTTCCCCCTTCCCTGCCCCCCTTCTTCCATTCTCCCATGCCCTGGGGAACCTTCGACCTAGGAGAGCAGGAGGCTTAGCCCCAGCCAGCCTGGCCATGGGACCCCTGAGGTCTGGTGTCCTTGCCCTTCTAAATGGGCTCCTCCGTTGTTACCAGAAATGAGCTCTAGTGCTGCTGTCTGAGTCCTCTATTCCATTTGTTGGAGACCCCCGCCCCCATATCCCAGGCTTCAGACCAGACACTCTCCAAGATGAGGCTCAGTTTTGCTTACCACAAGCACTTCCGGCCCTGACGCCTGCCTCCTCGAGGCTCTATGCTGTTTGCGCCACCCCTCCCTCCCCTATTACTCTGCTCTGCCTTCTGCTGGGAAGCCTGCCCGTTAGTCATGTCTTGTGGACACCAGTCTGGACTAAGTTCATCACTGTTCCCAACTATATCTGGCTATATCCAACAGATAACTGGCTCTGGGACAAACTCAAGTCCCTCCAGCCGCCCTCATGTCCCGAGGGGTCCTGGTCCAGCACCTTCTACCACGCCTCCCACATACCAGTCAGCTTCTCCTATAGCTTCTGAGAAGGACAGAGACAAGCTGCCCCATCCCCCAAGTCTGTCTGCTCTGATTCTCTCCTAGGTCCCCGAGTCTCAGGCAGGTCCAGGACACGGTGGCTTCTGCTGCAAACCCTGGTCAACAACCCCCAACTAGCCATGCTGAGAAAATCAAGACGAGGTCATGGCTCCCGGGAGTTTACTCAGATTCTGTTGATGGGCTCAGAGAGCTGACAGTGACCTCCAGTCTTGCTACAAGGCCATTCCAGAATGACTTCCCAGAGAGAAGGTCCAGGCTACCCAGCAGCTGTCCCCTGCACAGTCACTGTCCACTGCATACAGCACTGGACACTCATGGGCGGCGCCTGGGCTGACCCATGACATCTCAGGCCTAATAATTCACCCCCCTGGTAAAAAGATCAAGAACTAAAGAGAATTTCTGTTGAACAATCTTTTCACAATAATGATTTCACTATCCATGGTTAGGAGGCAGCCTTGGGGCGCTCCATGTGGACAAACACTTAGTTTGACACCAAGGGCAGAATTTGGTGTCACTGAAGAATGTGGTAAAATGGCTACACCAGGAGAGTTTAACTATTGGACACAGTTTTCCTCTGGAAGAAAATATGACCTTAATCCAACAGGATCCTCATTGCTTCCCCGCTTTCCAGGCCTCCTGGTGGTGGGAGAGGCCCCAGCCTCTAATCTGCTAGTGTGAGCAGGCACGCATTGGGCTCTCCCTGCCATGGCCACTGGGATGAGGAACAGATCGGAAGTGACCTGGGCCTTGGGCACAAAGAAGACATACAGATGTGACGAGGAGGGGACAGCTGCCTATCTGCGGAGGCAGAGATGGGAGTATGCAGGCATTCTAGTCAGAAGACAACAGAGGTGTGGGAGCAGGAAAGCCCAGGCATGTTGGAGGAGGGGAGGCCTCTGGTGTTTGCAGTGCAGGGCATCGGGGGCCGGTTAGACCACCCAGGGAGGCTCGGATGCCAGACTGGGAGGCCTGAACATTTCACTGTGTCCAGAGGGCCCAGTCCTGACCCCAAGTCTTCATACCCACGTGTAAGGTCTCTGATGGCTCAGGACTTGTACAGAGTGGCCAAAGTCATGAAGCTTGTGCAAGTGCCAGGAGGACCTACCGACAGGGTGAGGGAAGTCACCATCCACCTCATGAATTCCAGAGCCATTGAAGTTCAGTAATCACATTAAGCATCTACTGTAAAGCCAGTCCTGTTGCTAGACATGCCTGCCGGACTCACCTCTTTTAATTTAACCTTTGCAACTCGACTTTGTCACTCTGCTTTCAGAAACTGAGAAACCTGTGACTAGCATATTGGGATCCCCACACGACCACTTCTAGCTGTGTGACACCGGCTAAACTCCTTTGTCTTTCTGTGCTGCTTTTTCCTTCTGAATAAAAAGGTCAATACCTGGGCACCTGGGTCCATTGAGCATCCAACCTGATTTCAGCTCAGGTCATGGTTCCAGAATCGTGGGATGGAGCCCTGCATCAGGCTCTGCACTGAGCATGCAGCCTGCTTGGGATTCTGTCTCCCTCTCCCTTTGTCCCTCTCCCCTGCTTGCTCGCTCTCTCTCTCTCTCTCTCAAAAAAAGAAAAAAAGCCAATACCTGGAATACCCAAAATTATTTGGAGGATAAAATGAGTTAATACATACAAACACTCCTAAATTAGTGCCTGATACATCCTAAACTGAATAAATATCAGTTACTGTTATTTTCAGTGTTTCACTTTGTGATGATGTGATTAATTTCTGTTCACCTCACTATGCTCTCAGCTACATGAAGAAAGGAGCTTGTGATGGTCTCCCTGAGGGGTTGCCTTGCAAATTACTGCTGATTTTCCCCAGGATCTACACTCACCAGCTCTATTTGCTTCTAGACCTACTAGTAGACTTGACCTCAGAAGGCATCTTGGCCAGCAAGGGAGAGTGTGGGGATCTTCTCATGGCCAAGTATATGGACCCTAAGCCTGGAAAGTCAGAAGTCATCTGTGATCCATCAGGTCCCTACCAGGGAGGCCACGATGTACCTGACAGGCTGGAGCCTCTAGGGAATGTCTGTCTTTAAAAGAATTGTATAGGGGCGCCTGGGTGGCTTAGTCGGTTAAGCGTCCGACTTTCGCTTAGGTCATGATCTCGCAGTTCGTGGGTTCGAGCCCCGCGTCGGGCTCTGTGCTGACTGCCAGCTCAGAGCCTGGAGCCTGTTTCAGTCTGTGACTCCCTCTCTCTCTGACCCTCCCCTGCTCATGCTGTCTCTCTCTCTCTCTCTCCTAAAATAAATTAAAAAAACATTAAAAATAAATAAATAAAAGAATTGTATAAAGAGGTGAGGGAATGCTGGAAATCCTACTTTATAGGTAGCATAAATGTTGATGGAATGAGACCCAGCTGTAGCCTTGAGAGGTGCCTCACAAATCTTGCCCCTGGACATGAAGCAAGCAGGAAGTGTGGAGGTCATGCACAAGGATCCCAGGAAGTATGCTAATGTAGTTAGAGAGGAAACACGGAGCCCCTAGAGAGGGACTGAGGATGGAAAGTCCTGGGACTTCTTCGTCCATTGGCAAATTCTCTTTCTCCAGTGTTGTCCTTCCCACACGCAATGTTTGGTTTCCTTATGTTATTCCTCTACTTGGTGCTGATGTAATTCGAGAGATGGAACTAGAAATCTATGAGTTCCTAATCTGTGGCCAAAAGAAACATCAACAAGAGAAGCAGAAAGAAAGGCAGCCACTGTCCTGGGGCAGCAAGGGGCCTGGCAAGTATTATTTCTAGACACCCAAACTTGCGTGGGTGTTGCTATGCCTACAGAAGTACCTTCAACCACTGGACCCCAGGAGTTCTGAGGGGCTGTTTCTGCTCCTGGCCCAGGTTAGTGATACTAAAATGACATGTCCTCTGTGGAAGGGGGACTTGGGGGCCTTCTTCAGTAGTGAGGGAAGGGGCCCGGCCCATCTCCCTTCTCCCGCACACAATAAGCTGGTGACCCCCCAGGATTTCTTAGTTCGTGGAGGAATGTCAAAGTCAGTATCTCATTTAAATTGGCATGGGAAGTGAAAGACCCAAACCTTAATTCTCAGACTGTAAAATAAAAAGAAAAAAAACAAAAACAAAAACAAAAGGATTTTAAGATAATAATATTCAAACCCAGCATTTGCTACAAATAGATACACCCTTCCATAACAGGTAGATAGGTCTTGGAGAAGATCAAAGAGGGAGATGAAACAGCCCTCAGGGGAGCCCCAGAAAGGGCTCACAATGTTCTTCACCTCCTATGGGATAGCTGACCTAGTGCACTCCAATGGTCCCAGGTGCTGAGGAAGAGGTCTCACTGGAGCTGGTCTCTGGGGTGTGATCTGTTGCTCATACTGGGCTCTGTCGGGGGCTTGGTGGCTGGCTGGAAGAGAGGAACCACCTTGGGGGATGCCCCCCCAGGGTCACGGCCCACCCTCCCCACCCTGCCCTCATTGCACTGTGCTCTACGCAGTGTGCTGCCTGCTTAGGCAGCCAACAGTACCCCATTTGTCCCTGCCATGTGAGTGATCAATCCACATCACCCATTTATTTCATAGACGAGAAAACTAAGTCTCAGAAACCAAAGGTGAATTGTCCCAGGCGCAGGTCTGGTCAGTGGTGGAGCTGGAATTTCACTCCCCAAGACCACACTTAGTCTGAAGTTTTACCTTAAGCCCCCAGGATTCAGCTACTGCCCAGCCTGGATGCTCACCCATCCCTGAGCTTATTGATGGCCGGTTCTTTTTGGCCTATTTGGCCTAGAATGTTCTGCCTGCCAAATAGGACAGGAGCTTCCCGTCCCCTCCCCCCCACCCCGTAGGACAAGTTGTAGCTACAGGACAGAGTGGCACCCGTGAGCCTGCCAGGAGTCACACTCAGATGTCCCTTCTAGTGCCTGCCCAGCAGCTGTAATCCAGGCACCCCAGCCGTCCCCATGCAACAGGTCTGGGGTCAGCCAGGAATCACGGCTAAAGGCTCTCTGCAGCCAGCCACCAGACAGATACCAAGAAGAGTCTGTACGTGCTCTCGCTCACTCCTGCCTGGTCTCACTTCAAACTGCCCCTCAGGCTCAAGGCTGTAATGACTTGCAGCCATGAGGAGCAGCTGCATGACTTTGCATTCCTGGGGCCAGAGGGAAGGACAGATGCAGACAGCGCCTGGGCAGGGGGGTACTTCTGGGACAATATGCGGTGGCGGAGCGAGGCAGGAGGCTGGTTCCCGGGTCTTTGTACCCAGGGGAAACCCTCCAATTCCATCCAGGTCCTACCTATTCTCTGAGATGGATGTGAGTAGCTCCTCCTCACGAAGTTGGACTTACCCCACCACCAATTTGATGGGTTTCCCACTTGTCTGTTATCAAACTCTCCCACCTGTCGGGGGAGGAGCTCTAATGCCCCTCTCCCCACCCCCACCCCCGATTTCTCTCTTCCCCTACGGTGAGTGCCACAGCTGACCTCATTCCTCTTACAGAAGCTGATTTGATTCCTCCTGGAGGCAGACAGCCAGCGGCCCTCAGAATGAGCCCTCAAGCCCACCCTAGCCTGCCTTCCCCGCCCCGTCTCACGTTGCACTACCGCCGGCGCCCTCCAGGGGGCAGGGCATGCACAGAAAACAGGACTGGGTCGTAGGCCAGGTTCTGGGCTCTGGAGAAGGGGGCAGAAGAGAGCTCAGGCTCAGGGATCCTCTAGCCCAACCCACTCTGGCGACAGACAGGGAGACTGAGGCCTCAGGCAGGAAGTGACTGCACTAATGGGTTGCCTGACTTGGAGGAACCCGCCATCTCTCTCCTCCCTGAGGGCACCTGCTAAAGGAGAGGCCGAGGCCCACTCTGACGAAACCTCCCGCAGCAATAAGGCAGCTCCGCTGCTCCCCAGCCTGGGTGACAGGGACACGCAGCTTCTAAGGCGCCCTTGCGGAGTCATTCCTAAGAGGGGCAGGACGCTCCCTCGCGGGAGCGGTTTGCCGGGCGCCATGACCTCAGGACTCAGCACGGGCCTCTCTCCTCCCAAACCCCGGGCTCCCGGCTGTGCTGCCTGGCCCCAGGTTCTCTCACCCCCAGATAATCCTGCATCGCAGTGTCCAGCAGCCCCAGGTCAGTGAGAAACGTGCCGAAGAAGGGGAACACACCCTGTGCCATCAGGGTGGGAGTGGGGGTGAGCTCTGGCTCTCAGGTGCCCCAGGGACCCTGCTCTGAAAACTCCTCCCCTTCAAGCCTCCACCCTAGGGTCCCACATGAAGCACCCTCAGTTCTCCTCCCCTCACCCTCCGATAACACCAGGCTCCTACTACTTGCCTTCCAGGGCCTGCTTTGTGCAACCCCAGGGTATGTCGTCCTGGGTCCTGGTCACTTCTAATGGGGGATTTCTGGCAAGGGGCAGCAGGAGGCAGAGCAGGAGGGGGAAGGACCTTCCTCTCTCTGTGGAGAACTCTGGGAGGGAAGAGCCCCCTCTCCTCTGACCTTGGAGCCCCTTCTCCACAGGCATACCCACCCTCTGCTGCAGTCTCTTCTGGGCTCTCTGGGGGATCATCTCCAGGGTGGCAAACTTGGAGATGCCTCCTGCCAAGGTTAAGGACAAGGTCAGTGAGGCCATTGTCCCCTCATTCCATTTCTTCCAAGATCCCCTAACCGCACACCTTGGACAACTGACCTAAGTCAGTGGCTACCAGTACTACTCTGTCTTCTAGTGTGCTCTGATTCTAGAACAATCCTAGCTCCAATATTCGCCTGATATGTGGCCTTGGGCCTGTGACGTGGCCTCCTTGAGCCTGTTTCCTCATCTGAAAAGTGTGAGAACTCCACCTACCTCACAGGGCCTCCAGAGGACTCAGTATCATACTACTATCATCATTATTCTCCTCTCACATCTCCAACACATTCCTTTCCTCCCTTCAACCTTGTCACCACCCTGTGAGGCCTGCACCACAGGATCATCACCTTCCTTTTTCCCGATGAGGAGACCGAGGTCCAAAGAGAGGCAGTGATTTTCTCAGAGGCCTACAGAGGAGAAGCAGCTCCCATTTCCGGCCAGAGGCCCTGCTCTAGAGCTGCCTTTACCCCAACCCAGCCCCACCATTGACCAAATCCTGTCCTCTGGGCTCTCAGTGTGTTCAGGCCCCCAGCCCAGCCAAGCCATGGATGAAGAGCAAGAGGTATCTTGGGTGCGTGGCTGAGTGGCCCCTGCCTGCCCCAGCCCACTGGAATCTCTACCACCCAGGCTGGGCCAAGGCCAGGCCAAAGCCTTCATCTCCTCAAGGAACCCCTCAGGACATTCCTCTCCACAGCAGTCTTTCTTCATCCTCTCAGCAGGGGACTGCTGAGGTGCCATCTCTGACTGACAGAGTCGGGGGCAATCAGGGCCCAGGGTGGTCACACCTTCCTCTTTTTGAAGCTTTTGCCTTCCCTTCAGGAAGGATCCTCTAAGAATCTGTTAGTTCCCCCAAAGTCTTATAAGGTATCTGGGACATATGTCATAGCCAATTAGGCACCCAGAGGAGTCTCCTGACAATGACTGATTAGCACGGATGCTTGAGGGGCAAAGTAGGAAGTCACAGAATGCACACATATCTGTCCCTGGCCCAGCCATTTGCACCCAGGATAGCTGTTTGTCCATCTGGCCCATGGGATTCCCCTGCAGCGCCCACCCTGGTGCAGTCAGGGTGTCCTCCTCTTGGAGATGGACTGAGTACCAGAGGAGCAGCAGGGGCCTGGCTTCCTGAGGACAGGCTGGGCTTGTTTAGGGAAGAGTGAAACCCCCACTAATCCCCAACAGCCTGGAGGAAGAAGCTAAGTGCCAGCAGGATGGACCAGCATGGAAGCCAGATACCTGCTAACTCTGCCAGCTCAGCACCCCTTTGTGGACACCCCAGCTGCCACCACTGTACCCTATGACTGGGGCCGTCTGCCCTGCAAAGTGTTCCTCACCTGCTCAGAGACCAAACAGGTCCTTCTTTCTTTTAGTGTAGACAAGACTGTAATTTTCAAAGATTTTAAGTGAGCAATAAAACTGCAGCCTGTCCAGTCCTCCTCCCTCCACTCACCCCTTCCTTCTTCAGACCTCCAGCCTCCACTCTACTTTGAGAAGTAGCCTCCCTGCTCAGTGAGTTGTCTTTGCTACAAAGCTCTTGAAATTTTCAGGAGCTCTTCCTGAAGGGAGGAGAAGTTGAGGGAATGATGGGAGGGGTGTGAGTACACATACTTTTTAGTTGAGAACCCACAAGATCCAAACTGTCTGGATGAGGGTTTCCACTGGGCTCCTCTGAGCTCAAAGGGCTCTGTGGGCCCAGGGAGGGGCACTAGGGAGGGGAGCCTTCATGTTGGTCACCTGGGATCTCCATTCTCAGCTCTTCCAAGCATCATTATTTCAGCCAGTTTGGGTTCCAATTGGACATAGAAGTTGTTGCTATAAAGTAAACACTCAAAAATCTCCAGTTTGGCTCAACAGAATCTCTCTGACATTGAAGGGACCTGAAGCAGAACTGGTGGCCTAAGGCTCTAGGGAGGCTTAGAGGCCCCACTGCCAGCTCAATCCCTGTCCCTAAGGCTTGCTGCCTCCCACAAGGTCCCAGCTGAAAGAGGGGGCAATGCCAGCCCTCTGGGAGATTCCTCACCCGCCCTGCTCTTATGGAGAGAGGACTACCCACCTGGAAACTTCTCCCCACATCTTCTTCAGATGGCAAATGGCATGTGGTAAGAAGTTCCTGAGGATCAGGCATTCCCAGGAAGGGAAGAGAATGAGCTGGGAGGTGGGAAGCTCTGCCTTCTCTAGCCCCGCCTCCTGTCACACCTTGCTCACTGGACCTGTGGCTCCCCTCAGGTGAGTCCTTTGTATATCTGCGGCCTCTGAGCACCCCGAGTCCTCTGGGCACTCCCAGTGCAATCAGGTCAGTCCACAAGGTGTTGGACCTAGTGGGCCTGAAGAGCCTGTAGAGGAAAGAATTCCTTTTCTATCTTTCCTCTTTTAGCTTTAGAATGTATTGTCAAACTTTTCACAATTTTGTCACATTATGACTGAGCCTGAGAACATTTTCGTAGATTGAAGTCTATTTATGTTTCTTTTTCTATAAACTGTGGCTTCATGTCTTTTGCCAAATTTCCCACAGTGTGTCTGTTCTTTTTCTTATCAATTTCTAGGAACTCTTTATGTATTAGGGAGGTGAGCACCTTTGTCATATGAATTGCAGACAGTTATTCCCGGTTTATCCTTCCTTTCTCTTTTGTTAGGATTTTTTTGGTTGGTTCAGTGGTGTTTTTGTTTCTGGTGTTTGTTTGCTTGTTTTTCCATGTATTGCTAAGATGTCACTTCTCCCCAATCTTATCTATAGATTTCATACAATCACAATAAAGTATGTCAGCAGCTATCTAGTGGACATTAACTATATGATTTCAAAATTTCCGTGGAAATAAAAGTGGCCAAAAATAGTCAAGACAATCTTAAAGAAGAACAAACTTGGAGGGCTCGCACTGCCAGATGGTGAGTCTTAGTATAAAGCAACAGTAATCAGGACAGTGCGCTATAATAGTGTGAGGATAGACAGAGTCCAACTGACACCCATGCATATGAACATTTTGTATGTGACAAAAGAGGCACACAGAACAATGGATGGAAGGTAGTCTTCTCAGTAAATGGCCCAGGGTCACTGGTTATCCATATGGAAACAAAATTAATCTTGACTCCTACCCTCCATCATAAACAAAATCAATTCCAGGTGGGTTTTAAATATAAATGTGTGTGTTTATTTTTATTTATTTTTGTTTATTTTTATTTATTTTTAATTTTTAAAATGCTTTTATTTATTTTTGAGAAAGAGAGAGAGAGAGACCAAGTGCAAGTGGGGGAGGGGCAGAGAGAGAGGGAGACACAGTCCGAAGCAGGCTTTAGGTTCCTAGCTGACAGCAGAGAGCCAGATGTGGGGCCCGAACTCGTGAACCACGAGCTCATGACCTGAGTCAAAGTTGGATGCTTAACCGACTGAGCCACCCAGGCGCCCCTAAATGTGTAAGTTTAAAACAATAACATTTATGGTAGATAATATAGGAGAATATTTCATGACCTGGGGGCAGGCACAGGTTTCTTAGGATGTAAATTACTCTAAGTAGAAAGGCAAAAATTAAAAATTGGACCTTATTAATATTAAGAACTTCTCTTTGTCAAAAGACATCTTCCAGAGAGTAAGAAGGCAAGAACAGAAGGGGAATACACTTGTCTTACATTTATCTGGGAAAAAGCAAAAGATAGAATATGTAACTCACATCAATTAATAAGAGAAAGAGACAATCCATGGGGAAAAAAAAATGGGCAAAAGATTTGACCAGGTATTTCACAGAAAGATAGCCAAATGGCCAAAAAGTTTATGAAAGGTTACATGACCTCAGTACTCATCAGGAAAATGCAAATTAAAACCACAATGAAACACCACTACACATACACCAGAATGGCTAAAATAAAAAATGCTAACAATGCCAATTTTTTTAAAGTTTTGTTTACTTCTGGGGGTGGGGGGAGGGAAAGGGGCAGAAAGAGGGAGACACAGAATCCAAAGCAGGCTCCAGGATCTGAGCTGTCAGCACAGAGCCCGATGCAGGGCTCAAACCCACGAACCATGAGATCATGACCTGAGCTGAAGTCAGATGTTTGACTGACTGAGCCACCCAGGCGCCCCCAACAATGCCAAATGAGGATGTGAACAATTGGAACTCTCATACATTGCCGTGGTGTAAATGCACACAACCACTTTCAAAAACTTTTTTGTAGTATCTGCTAAAGAGGGACTTACACAGGGGTGCCTGGGCGGCTCAGTTGGTTAAGTGTCTGCCCTCAGCTCAGGTCATGATCTCACAGTTCGTGGGTTCAAGCCCCGCATTGGGCTCTGCGCTGCTGGTGTAGAACCTGCTTGGGATTCTCGCTCTCTCCTCGCTCTCTGCCTCTCCCCAACTTGTGTTTTCTCTCTCTCTCTCTCTCTCTCTCAAAATAATTAAACTTAATACAAAAAGATGGACTTATGCATACTCTATATGACCCCAGAATTCCACTCGAAGGTAAATACCCAGTAGAAATGTCTACATATGTTCACCATGCAAAAGAATGGTCAGAGCAGCATTATTTGGTAATTTTCTAAACTGGAAACAACCCAAACATGCATCAATAATAGAAAGGATAAATAAAATGGGGCATTTAAAAATAATGGGGTGCTATACAGAAATAAAAACGAACTCACAGCCACATTCGAAAATGTTTGGACCTTTACAAACATAATGAAAAGAGTCTGACAGAAAGGAGTACATTTGTATGATTCTATTTAGATAAAGCTCAAAAGTGAGCAAAACTAATTCAGAAATTAGACTATTTGTTATCCTTGGGGTAAAGAGGGCAGTGACTTTGGATGAGTACATGAGGGAGGCTCCTGGAGAGTTGGTAATGAATGTTCTATTTCTTGGGGGTACTGGGTACCAGGTATACCAGCTATATACACTTATTATTTCTGTACTTTTTGGTATGTATGCCATGCTTCAACATGCAAATCCAATCAGTTTGATCCAGAATTTTTTTTTTTTTCTGTTTAGTGGCAAGGCCAGATGGGATAGTGTTTGGTTCAAGATTTTGGAATTACATGACCTCGATTCATATCCTGGATCTAACCCCTTCCTATCTTAGAGATCTTGGCCAGGTTACTAACTCTCTGAGCTTCAGTTCCTTCATATGTAAAATAGGCGTATTATGCTACCCTCAGCATAGTTATTGAGGGGATTAAATCCTCTCAATAAATATTAGCTCTTGTTGGTCTTTATTGGTCTTCATTCTATGGACTGTGGAGAAGATGGATGATGACCAGTGGAAGAGGAAGGAAAAAGAATGAGACTCTAGTCAAGAGACATTTTCAAGATGAAGACGGAAGGGGAAGATATGAAGGTGAGGTGCAGAAAAAGAGTCTAAAGGCTTGGCTGCACTCAGGACTCCACTAAGGACCATTCCCTGTCTCTCGCCTCCTGCCCACCTCTAACGTGAGAGAGGGACTAACCAGATGGTTTCTAGCTGGTTAGTCTTCTAGCTATCACATTGCAGAGTTAGGAGAGCAATGCAAATGCCATCCAAAAGCCAAACACAAACTCCCATATTTGATCCAATCTCAAACCCCAAGGTCCAGATTCAGGTGTTAAGGGAGGCAAATTCTCAGTGGTGAGACATGGCTTATTTTTATGTTCTCCATGGAATTTTTTTTTCTATTTTATCCAATAATAAGTATGTTGCTTACTCAGAACAAAACACTATATGTGATATATCCATGCCCACATATTTATATCCAAATATCTAAAACAAAAAGAAAACCCAGGTTATAGATGTGCCAGAAATGAGAATCCAGAAAACACCTGGACAGGGAAGACCCTGTTTCTGATGTATAAGGGTCAAGCCAGTGTGGCATGAACGGAGGTACAGATGACTGCAAATGAGTCCTGCACATTTCCCATATTTTTACCCTTTCCCTTGGTTACCTGCACTTTCTCTTTTTCCAGTTAAAATTTGTCCAATCTTTTTCTTTTTTCTTAACAACATTTCACTTTGGTAATAAAACTCAGGACCAAAGAAGGAGAATAAAGGTGTTTTCTACTCACTGTTAATTAATTTCTGAAGCTAGTCTGGATGGAATGACCACTTGTTCTAGGAAGTTGTCACAGGGAGCATTAACTAGCAATTGGAACAGAGATCCCTGCCGAGGAGAGGAGTTTTTCTGGCAGAGTTGAGAACCTCACAAAACATAGGAAACCCTCAAACCAGGTTCACTGTCAACCACAAGTATTTTCAGGTCTGGCCACGCAGAACTCTGGCTGGCCATGTGGGAAAGAGACAAACTCTACAGTGTCAGACCAGGACATTCCAGGTATTCATGCTTTTACCCAGGGAGCATTCACTGTGTCTGAATCATGTGCAAGAACCTGTGCTAAGGGCAACTGCGGCTAAACCAAAATTAATAAGGCATACCTAACCTTCAGGAAATACCTACTCTGGGTGTTCTGAACTCCTGTATTTGACTGCAATCAACATCCAGAGATGAGAGGTTATAGGCGGTCTCTGGATGTTGATTGCAGGTTATAGGCGGTGAGGAAAGTGAGTGGAAGGGATAATTGTTACTGACAGTGGAAGGCTGGCTGGGTCTGGGATGGATTGTGGAGAGAGAAGAATCTCAGAAGAGCAGGGGATGAGGAAGGGTGGGGGGGCGGGGGCATATGCTGGAAGAGCGGAGAGTTTGTTGAAGCAGGGAGAGTCAAGGTGGTTACCAGATGGCGGGGGTGGGGCTGTGGTCACCTGAGACTGAGTTGGATTTGGCAGGGGCTGCAGAGTTGATGAGGGACTTGTGAGCAGGAGAGAGGTAGGTCAAAGCCATATTTAGGAGGGTTATGTGGCAGTGGTGGGAGGATGAATGGGACTCAAGAGTCCTAGAAATTAACCTTGTAATTCCATACAAGCCTGACGCCTGAATTCTGAGCCCTTCAATCTCGTAATCTGAGAAAGAGATGGCCTTTTTAAGAGATGCTTTCTGCATCTTACAGCCAAGCACTGTGCTGATACTTGCCAGCTGAGGTTGGTTTTAATCAAGTAAAGAAGATAGGGTGGATTTTCTTGACTACCAGGGCTCGGAGTTACATCTCCTGTCTCCTGCCGCTTTCAGAGCCTTCAGTGTGCTGCTCTGGAAGCTCCTGACAGCCCCGGAGCGCCCCCTTGCTGCGAGGAGAACCGGGCTTGGAGGGAATAGTTTCTGAGAGATTTACCACTCCCAGTGGGGCGCTCCTGTGGCCACCGGCAATCCCCTCCCTCCTTGGAAAGGAAGTGAGGGCGGGGCCGGCGGGGCTCCCGCCCCTCTGCGTTGCCTTGGAGACCGAGTGCGTCCAGCTGCAGTTGAGGCTGGACTGGCCCTGGCGAGTAGTGCCTTCTGCAGGTGGGGCGGCAGGCCCCGGGGCGCAGGGCCTCCCTCCTTTGGCCGGGTTTAGAGGGGATGGCCGGGGACTCCACCGCGCTTCTGGTTAGGCTGGCGGGCTGGTGGCGTGAGAGGAGCCCGCTGGGTCTTCTCAGCATACAGTAGGTGCCTAATTAGCATTGCCAGAGCCAGGCTGTTTGTTCCCTCCACTTCCACCTCTCTGTCCACTCTTGGCGGGGAGTGGGGAAAGGAGGGAGTCAGGGATCCTTCAACGTTGTTCAGCTCCAGTTTGGGGGAGGGGGGTCAAGGCCAGGATGAGATCCAAGATGACACCTTGAGCACTTTTCCCAGGAGAGCTTGGGAGAGTGAAGCACAAAACAGTAACGATTTATTATTCTTCCCCACCAAAGTCCTCTGGATTTACACACTGCGAGGCTGGAAGAGCCAGCCTTCTACGGGAGTTCGGTTCTTGCCTGAGGTTTGTTTCCTTTTTGCTTCTTTGCCACTCCCTTCTTTGTTGCTTAAACTGAAAACTCTGAGGCCTGAGAAGGGCCCCTGGCTTTCCCTCAGAGCAGTGGGGTGCGTCCTCTCCCGCCCAGGTTGCCTGGGGCTCTGGGGGGCGGGGCAGGCGGCAAGTCCTAGGCGGAGGATTTGTCCTGGAGGTTGGGGCTTTGGTTTCCAAACCCCAGACATGATTCCCGGACAATGAATTCCCAACAGAGGCGTCCCATTCAGCCAGCTGCCAAGATGTCCTCAGTGGGGAAGGTGACCCAGGTTCCCAGTGGGAAAGTCTACCAGCAGATCTTCGAGGCTGAGGTAGGTGTGTCCCTCTCTGCCCCTTCCCCTCTGCTCCCCTACCTTCCCTCCCTGTGAAAGCTTCTTGGCTTGGGAACCCAACGAAATAAGGGCTCTGAAATTGTCTTGATTTTAAAAATAATTCCTATTGGTTCTTAAAATGTAGGAATATAAAATTAGAATGTCTGTTCTTGAAAATTAAAAAAAATTACATTCAAATTTTAGTTAAATTAAATTAGAAGTTAAATTATTCAGAAATAGCCAAAATTAACCAGTGGGCGTTTTGGGACCTTTTCCTATGCCCGAAAGCATTTCTAATTTTTCTATTTAAATCCAGGGATTGATTCTATACCAGCGTTTTCAAACTTGCTTCTTCCCTGTTAACAGTATTACAAGACCTTTTCCATGTCGAGGGGCATTAATGGAATGGCAAGATGTTTAGAGGCTGCCCAGTTGTTAACCCAGGACTTTCTGTAATGTATTAAAGTAACGCTCTCTCACAACCATATAGGTTGCTGAAATTGCCTTGTCTATAAAAAACTTGTCTATAAAAAACTGCACAGACAAGAACAGTATCTTAAAAGAAACACACAAACTCAAACCCTTCCTTTGAAGCTCTGTACTGCTTCTTTAAAAGGCATTTTCATTCCTACTTTGAAAGGCATTTTCATTCCTACTTTGAGCCCTAAATAATGCTCTTTGTAGGAGGCTTGGAAATTAAAAGTATAAGGAGGCCAAAGAAACAAATTCCTCACATGATCCTGCTTCCTGGAGGCAACACCCCATTCTTAACATTTTGCACACTTTTTCCTGGTCATGTTTCTGAGTTTAAAATTTTGAGATCATACAGTATAGTTTGGGTTATAATTTTTAATTTGTGCTTTTAATTAATATGTTTTATGGTATATCATATCATAAGCATTTCCCTGGGTCTTAACTAGTCCCTTGGAAGTCTCATTCTTAATAAATGCCTAGCATTCCACTGACGGGACATAAGAAGTTTACTCCACCAGTCCCTTGCTATTGGACAACCTCATTTTCTAATTCCTTGTGGTTATAAAAGATGCTGGGATAAACATCTTGGCCCTCACCAAATTTCTTAAGAGATACCCTTCTAGATGGCTGAATGTCTTCTGGAGGGGTATCTGCTTGGGATATACCCTGGGGATGAAGGCCTCCCTGCAAAGTGCCTTCCTGCTGGCAAGTTCTCACGTGACCTTCTAAGACTGCGCAGTCAGTCCTGGGTGCTGAGGAATCTGCAGCTCGGATCTCCCACCCGGACCTTTTGTGCATTCAGGTGCAGCTGGTCCGCTCTCTGGCAGCCACCAGGAAGCGCACTGCGGAGCATTCCGAGATCCCAAAGAATGGCAGGAAGCCCTTGATGAAGAAGGTGGATATTCCTGAAGGGGAGATGATGTCTCCTCGGCAGCTGAAGTGGGCACACAGCCTACCCAATGACTGGGTCACAGAAAATCCTGTTCTCTACAGGTGGGTCCTTCCTGCAGTCCACACCACACCTCCACACACTAGGGGTGTGTCAGAGTCTTCGGAAACTCAGAAAACCCTCACACAAGATGAGTGCCATTTAGGAATGAAGTCCCAGGTATCTCCTCTGAGAGGGATAAGTAATAGCTCCTACTTTGCCAGACTGTTTGTTTCTCCCTCCCTTCCACTTCCTCCCCTCTCGGCAATTAACTGAGTGCCTAGGACCAGGTCCTGGGTATGGGGATCCCACTTTCCTGGAACTTGAGGCCTTGATAGTAAATAAGTAAGCAAGTCCCCCTAAAGATGGAAAGGCTCTGCCCCAGAGGACGAGTGGTAGCACAGGAGTCAGGGAAGCCCCTGAGGAGGGGCCTCAGCTGAGACCAGAGGATGAGGGAAGAGAGGCCGGGGGCCAGGCTCTGAGGCAGGAAGGGTTTGGTCCGCCCTGGGGGGCAGGCGGCGCATGAGGCTAGGAGAGGCTTGCAGATCACAGTCAGGATTTTGGACTACTGAAGTGAGCAACTGATTGGCCTTTTTGAGGCCTTTTGGCTGTTGGGTGCAGAACGTACGGAGTGGCAAGAAGAGGCAGAGGGGCCAGGGAGGAGGCTGCTGCTGTCCCTATAAGCCTGGTGCTCTGGCTACCAGAGGGAGAGTAGCCTTGGTATTTCAGGTGCATTTTAGAGGCAGAACCCATCGGAGTAGGTGGTGGATTGGATGGGAGGAGAGGGCTCCCGAGAGTCCTAGATCTGTGGCATGAGCGCTTGGGTGGACAGTGGAGGCGTCATTCCCTGAGACGGGCGCATATGGTATAGGGGCAGGGTGATCAGGAGTTCGTTCCTTCAGAAGGAACGTTTAGAAGTTGAATTTGAATGAGAAACAATGAAATCTGGCCACGTGTAGCAACATGGATGGACCTTGAGGGTGTTATGCTGAGCAAAATAAGTCAGGCAGAGAAGGACAAATACCATATGTTTGCACGCATAGGAGGATTAGGAGGAACTTAACGGAGGACCATGGGGGAGGAGAAGGGGAAAAATAGTGGGGGAGAGGGAGGGAGGCAAACCATGAGAGACTCTTGAATGCTGAGAACAAACTGAGGGCTGATGGGGGTGGAGGGGAGGGGAAGGGGGGTGATGGGCATGGAGGAGGGCACTTGTGGGCATGAGCTCTGGGTGTTATATGGAAACCAACTTGACAATAAACTATTTAAAAAAATAAATAAAATACACATTAGATTGGGTGTGGGGGGGGGGGGAAGAAGTTGAATTTGAGATTCCTGAATACGCCATTTCAACTCCCTGAGCTCAGACTCCTGGAGGAAAGAAAAGGAAAAGGACGGGGTGTATCTTCCTCACCAGGGCGCTGGGGGCACCTGGAGCTGATCTTCCCTTTGCTCTTCAAGCTCTGTGCAAGCTGCAGTCCCCTCTGGGACTTGGAAGGGGAAGCCAGTCTTCCTCTACCTGCTTTTGTTTTCTCGTTCACCTGATCCTTGGCAGAGATGACCCAATGCTGGGCAAAGCTCTGTGCCCTGACCTGACCTTTGACTCTTCCCAGGGAAATCTCCCCTGAGGCTTCTGACCCTCAGATGGGCAAACCCGCGTACAGATGGGCAAACTTAACTACCTTCTGGAGTTCAGTGTTCTCTAGCCCATGTGCCTGCTGCCCTGCAGGGATTGAGAGGCACAAATGTCTGGGCCCTGTTGATGCTGCCCCTGCCAGTGACTTTGGCTCCTACAAGGGTCTACGCCCCCTCTCAGCTGACTTGCGAGTTATCTATCCCTCCTAAGAGTCCCCTCTTCCTCAGGGTTTAGCCTAAGATCACCCATCATCCCAATAACCACATATAGCATCCGTCAGGAGCTCTTAGCACCCACAGGACTGTGTTTTAGGAAAGGCACTTTCCTGAGAGGTGCTGACATTGTGCTGTGCTGGCTTCTTGGGAAAGACCGACAAAGGCAGATCTGCCCTGGACATAGATCCAGAGGACCACTCCCTGTGGCCTGTGGCAGGAAGAAAGATGTGTCTGTAACCTGCCAGTTTCTGCCACCCTCAAAATGACTGGGGTCACTAACTCAGCATTGGTGTCTCTCTGAAGTCTCCTGTCCCCTTCTTGAAAGTTCAGCCAGCCAAAGCCAGTGAACCTGTGTGTTCATTCACCCTGGGTGAGTGGAGAGGAGCCTAGATTAGCACCAGTGTAAACCCAGTCCTTGGGTCAAGTGGCCGAGAAACCAGAGCCGTTAGCATTTCCTGTAGTCAGGGCACCCGGGTTCCCAAGGGGCCACCTTAGTCCACGGGCACCTGATTGACGAGATTGAAAGACCCACGTCTGGAGGGGCAGTCTAGGCCCTGCAGTCCTCCTTGTGGGTAGTAGGTCTGCAGTGGGGATTGGATGAGAAATGACTAGAAAGCGCTGCACATGTGGAGGCCCTGAGGAATGGCAGGTGTCATTGAGACCTGTTGCATTTCTGTGGTGCTTGTCCTGTGGACAGTGCATTCAGGGATTTTTATGCCAAAGCTAAGGTCTGTGCTCACCCACCCTGGTCCTCCCTGCTGAGATAGCTTGTTCTGGGGTCTCAGCTTCCTCCTCCCACACTTAACCCCCAAGGACCATGGACCTTGGCATGACACACATGTGGGTCAGGGAGTCTCAGCTCTGCTTTGTATAGTGACTTCTCTAAGCACCCTTCTCCCATCCCTGACAAGGGGGTTATTGTAACTGCCTCATAGGATGATGGGTTGCTGAAGGAGCAAATCCTGAATGCCCAGCACTGGCCTGGCTTTCTCAGGCTGATCATGTCCCTTCTGGTCCTCAGTTTCCCCATGTGGAAATGGCTCTTGCCTACTACCCACACTTGGTTTGCAACCAGAGCAGAAGCAGATCCTGATTTCTTGTCTAGGGACCATGGTGCCTACTGACAGCAGATGCCCAGGCAACATCTGTGGGGAGTCTGGCACAGCCTCGGGGTTGTCTGGAATGGGGTGGGCCTGGGTTCTCACCAATATCGAGGTCTCTCTGAAGACTCCCTTCTGTGCCAGAGATGCTCTGGGGGAGGGGAGGGGTCTGAGGGGTTAGTGTTTCCTCTGCTTGTGCCCCAGGGAAAAGGAAATAATCAAGAAGAAGAAAGCTGAAGAAAGTGAGAGCATCAGGGCAGCCAGAGAGGTCCGGGGCCTCATGGACACCATGGGTGAGTCTCTGTTCAGCTATGAGGGCAGGCCCTGCTTTCTCCCCTTGGCTCCTCCCTTGAGCCTGCTCCCCTGGGCCTTCTCCTCAGTACAGTGAGCTGCGGAGGGAGCAGGGGGCTTGGCACAGTCCGCATTTACTGTTGAAGTAAAGGATATTTTTTGCTTTATTGAAATTTCACAAGAGGATTTCAGTCTGCATTGTCTTCCTTCATACTATGGAGGAAGGTTCTTTTCCTTTATGATAAATAAATAATAATACACATTCACTGTAAGTAATCTCTGCACCCAACATGGGGTTCGAACTTCTAACCCTGAGATTGGGAGTCACATATGCTACCTACCACTGAGCCAGCCAGGCTCACTGTGGAAAAACAAAGGAAGGAGATAGGCAGAGAGTAAAAACTCTCCCTTCACAATAGCACCGCTTCTCCTCCCAAGAATGTTCCCCACCATGAAATCACAGGATGTCCCAGTCCTCACACAGATTCAGGGGATGGCAGAGCACAGGGTGGGAATGCAGACTCTAGAGCAGACAGCTCATGTCCAGACCCCTGCTCAGCCACTGACTGTGCTTGTTCTTTAACCCCCATGCCTGAGTGTCCTCACTTATAAAATGGGGCTGATAAAATAGAAGCTGCCTCTTGGCCTCTTCAGAGTGGTAAACAAATTAGAACGATGCCTGGTGCGTGGTAAGTGCTATATAAGTGTTGATTATTCTTGTTTGTATATGTATTTACTTCTATTAACTTTTTTAGAAGAAACGTAAATGGTCCCATTCTATACCTACCATTTGGAAACTTTTTCTGGCATTTAACGGTGTATGTGAGGCCTTATAGCACTTATAGATCACCTTTGTCTTTTCTCTTTTTCCTTAAGCCTCTGACACTGTGGCCTGGTTTTGGGGTCCATCTCCTGGATGAAGTCACTTTCTGCCTTGCTGCCTTTCCTTGGATGCCCTCCCCTTGCTTTGGAGCTCTGAGGGTGGCCTCATTACCTCTCTTGTTCTCCCCCAGTTCCCGAGAGGATCAGTACAACCAGCCTGGGTGGAGGAGACTCCAAGAGGCGGGGCTATGAGAGTGCCCTGGGGACTTTTAAGGAGGAGATTGCTCAGATTGGGATGGTAAGAGTCCTCCTCTCTCCCCCTAGTGCTCCCGGGGCCATTCTCAGGGCAGGCCTGTCACCGCACCACCCTCCCTTCCCGCCCAGCTCAGAGGCCCTGAGTGGCTCACCAGGGTGCAGAGGAAATCAGAGTAGCCAGATGCATTTGAGTGGCTCATTGTGAGTGCTCTTTATGCACTCGGGTACCATTGTTACTCCCACTCTACAGGGGAGGCTCACAAAGTCGTGCCTAATTTGGCACATAAGGGGCCAGGCGGGAACTGGGCTCCAGGGCTGATGCCAAAGCCCAGCCCGTGATCTCCTGCTCTCCCTGCTCAGTCCTACTAATGAGGGACCAAGGGGCCTGGCCCTCCGGCTTCCCACCCCTCGTGCTACCTGGCCATTTGGTACCACCCTCACTTGGCTCCCTGTTCCTCTACAGAGACATTCCATCTCTAACCACACTGGTCCCCAGAATATTCCCTAAATGAGACCCTTCTGGGTCCTCTCTGAGCCTTGGACTGCACTCACCACTCTCCCCTCAAGTCTTCTCTGACTCCTGTCATTCCCCTGGATTTGTGCAGCTGGCTCTGTACCCAAAGCACCAAGAAGCTCCCCAAAGCCGGTCATCGCTTTACTCATCTGTCCCAACTGTATGTGAGCCCTACTTTTGTCCATGACTCTGTGGGTTTGGTCATACATCATAACTGAGCCTCAGTTTCCTCATCTGAAGTAAACTTGGAATCTTTCCACTGGCCGCTTCTTTAGTGAATATTTGAGCCCCATCCACGGGCCATGCCTGATGTCAGTACCTGCTTCATAGGCTGTGGTGACGACCAAGCGAGGACAAGGGCTTAGCCTAGAGCAGAGCGCCCAGCACACGGCACGTGCCCAGATAAATGGTGCCTGCCCTCATGCTCTGGCTGTGAACTAATAGTAAGTCCTAGCTCCTTAGGTCTAGGTAATGATTATTAGTTTTGAGGCAGGACCACAGCTAGCACTTTGCCACCACAGGGCGGCAAATGGGGGGACGGGACGGGCTCCCCCTGCCCCGGGGATGTCAAGACCACAGCCATTGCCCTACTGGCCTATTGTAGGAAACAGAACCTCTCATCTTAGAGGCAGGAGCACTTCTTTTAAAAAAGCTGGATGAATCTGATGAGGACATCGACCAACTTTTCAAAAAGGTGGAAAGCGACATCAACCTCAAAGACTACACCATCCAAGTAGGGCTTCCATTGTGGCCGGGCCTGCCCCACGGGGTCCCACTCCTTCCCTCCCTGCCATCTGTCCTCCCAGCCTGACCCCACCTTCTCGGCATAGACCCTGACGGAGCTGTGGGATCAGGTGGCGGGGAAGTTCCTGTTCCAGAAGCAGGGGATTAAGGAGCTGGATGAGACACTGACCTCGACCGAGTTCTCCCGGGCAGATAAAGTGAGTTGGCCTATGAATGGGCTCTTGGTGATTTTCACCTGTGGGATTTGTGAGGCACCATCCGTTTGCTTTCAGGTCTCTAGGAAAAAGAGTCACTAACAATGGCACTTTGTTATTTCTAGCTCAAAAGCGTGTTGAAGAAATATGTGGAAATCATAGAGAAAACTTCCTATCTCATGCAGTCTGAGGTGTACAGGCTGATAAGTAAGGAAGCCATGGTGAGTGAGTGGTTTTCATGTGCAGGGGATCAGCCCACAGAAGGGGCGGGGCCTGAGGGTGCCCCAGAGCCTGGTATCTCAGGACTGATGAGCTTCTCACGTGTCATGTTTCCAAGTAACTTGGAACCAGAGTTTTTGTTAAGTATTTTCCATAGAAATCTTTCTGAAGTACGTGTCTTCCGTCCCTGCTGTCTTAATCCCAATTACCTAACGCAGCAGCACTGGCTTCAGCACTGATGGTTTTACGAGCGCCTACCGGGCCGTGTCTCAGCCACCGTGTGCAATGCAGTAGGTGCTAGGTGGTGGAGCTGTCCTGGCCTCAGAGTGGGACCCCAGCCTGCTCCGTTTGTTTTCCTAGTGGTGCTTGTCTGCCTTCCTGCTGGCTGTCAGTGTCTAGTGCCAAACCATGCCTGCTTTCCACCTCTGTCCCCACTGTTTGCCTGTCCACACCCCACCCTCGCCCAGCGGCTCTCTTTGGGGGTAGAAAACAACAAATTCAAGGTTGTTCATAATGCTTCCAAAGTTAGAGTGAAGCCTGACTCCTCTGGCATCTGAAAAGATGCTTATGTATGTACGTATGTATGTATGTATGTATTTTCTTCAAGTGTAATTAACATACAGTGTTAGTTTCAGATGCACAGTACAGTGATTCAACAGTTCTATACATTACTCAGTGCTCCTCATGACAAGTGTACTCTTCATCCCCTTTACCTGTTTCACCTATCCTCCTGCCCTCCTCTCCTCTGTCATCCATCAGTTCTCTGTGGTCAAGAGTCTAGTTTTTTGTTTGTCTTTTTTTTTCTTTATTTGTCTCTTAAGTTCAGCAGATGAGTGAAATCATGATATTTGTCTTTCTTTGACTTCTTTCACTTAGCATTATACCCTCTAAGTCCATCCATGTTGTTGCTTCCTTTGGCTACTCAGAAGCACATTTTGCTTGTATGGGCTTCCAGGGCCTGTGCAGAAAGCCGGGCTTGTGGGGGCTTCCAGGCAGTACATGGGGTGAAAGGAACCCAGCACTCAGAATCACAGATGGGATCCACTTTGGGTCTGCACCCAGGAGTCCTGGACGAAGCACAGACAGGGAGTGAGCACTGACCTCCCTCTCCACCGCCCAGACACACAAGCTCCCAAAATAACTCCTCTCCTGCCCTTGGAAATCCTTGCCCATAAAATGATACCTGTTGTGGGGAAGGGGTGATAAAAGAGCGCTCAGCAGTGGCCGCCGTCGTCTGAAACAAGAGATCCTAACTTTTATCCATTTGATCCTGTAGGGGGTCAGAGCAGTATCCCGGGGCTATTTCATTGTCTGACGTCCATATGCTTGTTTTACTCATTACAACAGCAGGCGCTTGCTACTTACTCTATGTGCATTTATCTCATTTAATTTCACAAAATCCCTATGCTGCCAGTAGCATTCTCTTCACCTTATGGCTACAGAATCGGAGGTTTAGGAAATATCTGCCAGTCCCCACCCCTACCCCTACCCCACCAGCTAGGAAGGAGAGCCGGCAATAAATCTCAGGTTCTAGTGAAAATTGTTACTGGAAATTCTACCCACTGAGCTTGGCAGGTTCTCACCCTTACTCCAGGGCAGTGCCCAGAGAGCTTTGGGGGAATTCTGGAGACATTTGGCTGTTCCACTCCCTGGGGGCATGGGAGAGACCGCTCTCATTGCACAGGGCAGGCTACTAAAAGCAGAACAGGACCACACGATGAGGAATTGTCCCCACTGCCATGCCAAGGATGCCCGGGTGAGGGTCAATGGGAGGACTGCAGAAGAATGTTCTAGCCCTGGTCTCATTTGGTAGTTGGGTCTTCATTCTCGTCGCAATCATATGTGACGACCCTGATGTCGTGAGCACTCTGCTTTTGGAACAAATTCCATTAAAGAAAAGAAAACACAACAGTCAGACACTAAGAGCCCACTGGAGTATTTATCTCCAGTGAGCTAAAATCAGCTTTTTTTTTTTTTTAATTTCAATGTTTTATTTATTTCTGAGAGAGAGATAGAGACAGCATGAGCAGGGGAGGGTCAGAGAGAGAGGGAGACACAGAATCGGAAGCAGGCTCCAGGCTCTGAGCTGTCACCACAGAGCCCGATGTGGGGCTCAAACCCATGAGCTGTGAGATCATGACCTGAGCCGAAGTCGGACGCTCAACCGACTGAGCCACCCAGGCGCCCCTAAAATCACCTTCTTTAACAAACAATCTATTATGGTCTTGGGGCTACCACTGCCCTACCCAGCCCCACTGAGCCCCAGGGCCTCTGCCTGCACCTCACCAGGCCCCTCTACGGGCTCCCTCTGTCCCCCTCCAACTAAGCCTTGCTCTGACCTCAGAGAGCCCCCACCCCGTGTAGAGCCTGCCCACCTGTACCACAGGTCATAAACCAGGCCCTCCTGGGCAACCGGAGGGCCATCGCCCAGCTGTCCGTCAACCTGATGGAGGCCATGCTGCAGCAGGAGCTTGAGGGCCATCGCCGCTGGCAGAGCCTAGTGGACACCTGGAAGGCTCTCAAGAAGCAGGCCCTGGTGCAGAGTTTCAGGTCTGTGGCCGCCCACATTGCCCACAGCTCTTCCCCCAGCCCACCTGGGAGGCCGCCGCCATAAGCCGGTGGTCCTCACCCTCCCTTTTTGTCCTTACCCCAAACGCTCCTGTTCTTCCGGTGGGGTAAAAATGTGTGTGTGCTCTTCTCTTTTTTAAAAGTTGAAGATATAAGTATAAAAAAGAAATTAAAAATCACCACTAATTCCTCACCACAGTGAGAAGCACAGCTGATATTTTGGTGTTATTTCCTCCCAGGCTTTTTTAGACCCACTTTCTGTCTTATTTTCTTCAAAAAATGTTATCACATAAGCGTTTTCTAAATTATCACAGTACAGACTGTTTGAAAACACCCGTCTGATTATCTGCCCAATTTCCACTCTACTGTTACTCAGAACCCTGTGTTACTGGGCCAAGAAGAATGGCAGTCCGTCGGGCTTTGGTCCCCACGGGAGCAGGGGTGAAGAGTAGGCTCATCTCCCTGCTTCCTCTGCCTTCCTCTGTCAAGTGGTGCTTCTGTTAATACCAACACAAGGATCCTGCAGCTTTGGGCCAACAAGCAAGGTTTTCTTTTGCTTGTTGGGTCAAGACATCTGAGGACGCTGAATAATGTCTGTCTGTCTGAGCTGTGGGTCTGGAGATGGGAGGCCCGTCTGTATACCTGGATTTCCAGGTGGAGAACACCGCAGTCTGATACCAGGGATGAAAGAAAAGCATGCCGAGACCTGGCTCCACCTGTACTTCCCTTGTGACCTTGATCAAGCACTTGAACATTTTGGAGCCTTTCTCTCCTTATGCAAAGCAGGCACAATGATGGGCCAGTGATATGGTTTCAGTAACGATCAAAAAGATGCTCTGGTCTGGGTCAGGGCCTGGAGGTTGTTACATATGTCAGTAATCATCCACAGTGATGGCAGGAGCTGGCATCTACTGGCCATTTCCCATGAGCCTGGCATGGTGCTGGGGGCTTTGCTTGCAATATCTTAATCAGTCCTACTGTGGAAAGTACTCTCATTAGCTCCATTACAGAAAAGGAAGCAGATTCAGAGCAGGGAATGACTTGCCCAAGGTCACAGAGCTGGCAGGACCCACACCCGGATCTGTGCCCACTGTTCCCATGCCTTTAGCTCCAGAGCCTTGCTGGTGGCTCCCTGGTTCTTCAGTCCTCCCCTTTCACCATTGC
Organism: Hyaena hyaena; assembly: GCF_003009895.1. Lineage (NCBI taxonomy): Eukaryota > Metazoa > Chordata > Mammalia > Carnivora > Hyaenidae > Hyaena > Hyaena hyaena. Next base: position 1,703,819 of record NW_024080724.1, on the reverse strand, counting down.
CCCAGAGACCTACAATGGGGAGGAGGGGCTTAGATTCTGAATGTTCTAACCATGGGCCTCATCCCCTCTTTCCCATCCACCCACCCTGCCCTCTTCTCCATGGTGCCAATGTGTCTGGACACCCAGTGAGTTCATGGCCAGTGAGAGGATCCGGACTCCTCCACCCGTGAAGAAGGAGATAGAGAGCTTGCTGAAGAACCAGAAAGCCATGCAGCAGAAGCGGCTGGAGCATCTCAGCACCATCTGGTACAATAGGAGGGGTCTCTGGGGAGGGGTGCTTTTGGGGGGTCCATGGGAGAGACAGTCACAGTCCTCAGCATTGACCCTTTTCCTGGGACATCCTCCAGGCCTGGCCACCTCCTTGTGCTCTGGTCCTGCGTTGGCTGGCTGGGCCTTTGTTCTGGGGTGTTCCAGTGGTGACAAAGAATTTGACGCATTTGCTGGGGAAAGTTTAGTGTGACTGCCAAAAAAAGTGGAAGGAGGCAATGGCAAAGGGGGTAAGGGGTTTGTGGGGGAGGAGGGGCCAGGTTAAGGGGTTGGGCTTTTTCTAAGAGCTGGTGGGGAGCAGAGCGTCTCCAACAGCCCTGCGGTTTGGGGGTGAGTTGGCGGGTCTGAGGCTGGAGCCTGGAGGTCAGTGAGGAGGCTGCTGCCATCAGACAGGGAACCTGTTAGAGGCTGTGGATGCTTCCTCAGACCTGGGTCCACCCAGCTCTGATCCCTAATAAGCTGTGTGGTGAGGGGCACAGTGAATGTTCTAGACCCACCACCAGGGGATCCTATAGCATCCACTCTCAGTAGCAGAGGAACCTGCGTTGTTCTGCAAGTAGGGACACTTCTCGTGCTTAACTGCTCCTCCTTTTCCTGTGAAACTTGGTCCCTCCTACCCCTAACCCGGGTAACCCCGGGTTACCCTCTTGTCTCCCCACCCCAGAACTGAAGTTCTCCTGGGGTATCAATGACAATTAGAACTTCATACAGTCTCCCCCAGGGCAGACACATTTTCATGCAGGTGTAAAATTTACAAGGTGAATAAAAATCTCAATGTAAATTACTTTTCTTATTTCCTGTAACTCTATATTAATTTAAAAATTTTTTAATTTATTTATTTATTTGAGAGAGAGAGAGACAGAAAGAATGAACAAGGGAGGAGCAGAGAGAGAGGGAGAGAGAAAGAATCCCCAGCAGGCTCAGCACCATCATTGCAAAGCCCGACGCAGGACTCTAACTCACAAGCCGTGAGATCATGACCTGAGCCAAAACCAAGAGTCAGATGCTTAACTGACTGAGCCGCCAGGTGCCCCATATTTATTTCTGACTCTATATTTATTTCTGACTGTAAGTCCCTGAACTGGGCAAAACTCAGTTTTTTGGGGTCCTGTCCATTGAGGGGAAACTGCGAAACCCCACCCAACGCAGGGCTGGTGATAGAGTCTGTTCCTCTGTGTTTGATCCACCCACATGCCCAAGAGCAGCTGCTGCCCCTTGCAGACAACAGGATGCGGGAATCTTGAGGAGGCTGCTCTGAGCCCGTGTGCCCTCGTGCTCAGGAAGTGTTTCCCTCCGGGGACCTGGGTCTCCGGAGCTGCCCCCGCAGTCTTCCACCAGGAAGCAGGACCCGGGCTGCCGCTGCCAGGCCCCCGCCATCCTCTCTGTCCACCCCTGCCTCCAGCCCCCTTCTGTTGGGTGAGGAGACAACCCAGGTCTCCAGCTCTCAGCTGCCAGCCCATCCCCCCTGCAGGGCTCTCGGCCCACTCCAGCTCAGGCTTCCCCCACCAGTGCTCTAGGCTCTCCCCAGAACTTAGTCTTCGAGAACAACATCCAGAAAGATCTCTAGGCTGCTGTCTTTTCTGCACCACCACATCTCTGACACAGACTGTGAACGTGGTGGGGGCAGGCTCCCTGCCTGAGTGGAAGGGAGAGATAGGGCCAAAGACACAGAGAAAGATGTATTCCCTGGTGCTCTGGCCACCACTAGAACACCACTAGTGTTCTAGGGAACACTAGAATGGCAGTGTCTGCGGGCAGAGCCTGGAGCTGGTGTGTGACTCGACCTGACCTGAGGAAGTTGGGGGCCACTCTGAAATCAGAGGCAAAAGCGAGCATATACAGGATCCAGCAGCTCCTTCACAGTGGGAGTATAGAAAGGGCTGAAGCCAGCACACAATTTGTGTCTGGAGGTGTGTACTACAAACTCAGGCTTGAAGGTATAACTTAAAGTTGCAAAACCTTGATCATAGAATTCCTGTGAGTGTCTAGAGAGAAGGTTGGGGTTTGTGGTTTGTTTGTGCAAGGAGGTCTTGATAGCACCCACAAGGCACACTGTGTAGATACCCACCTATGCCTTGCTCACCTGTCAAGCAGCCAGGGAGACTTCTAATCAAGCCCAGGGCACTGCCTCATAGGGGATTCCACACCCCATCCTGACCCATAGCTCCAGGCCTTACTTCTGAACCCCCAGGGCCCCAGGCCTGGTGGGAATCTTCCCTTCTCTGCATGCCCAGAACCTCTGCAGCCTTGTGGGCAGTGGTGGCTCAGGGCTGGGGAGTCTTGATAAGATTCCGGGGGCTCCTAAGAGAGAGTTTTCCAACGCCCTGGGAGAATTTCCATTGATAACTCTGATGCATTCCCATTAACTAGACACCAGGCTTATTCAGATTATACCAGATTTTCTACCATTGTCCCTTTTCTATTCCAGGACCCAGCATATGATACTGCTTTAGTATAATGTTTAGATTTGAGATTATGCTGTGTACACTCTTGTAACTATCTTTTGCTCTTTACTGTCCCACCATAAATAAGTAGGGTGCCCAGGACCATCCTGGTTACATGTCTTGTCCTGGTATAATCATTAATAGAATCCCTCTCTTCATCATCAAAAACGTCCTGGTTTGGACAATAAATTATATGGTTCTCCTAGCCATACACATCTTTCCATACCGTTAATCACCACCCAAAATTTAGCGGCTTAAAGCAACCAGTGTTTCTTATTTCTCACTATTCTGTGGGCTGTTTCCTACAGGGTGTTTCCCTGGTCTGTGCTGGCTTGGCTGGGGCTGGATGGCCTAGAGTGGCCTCACTCCTGTCTCTGGAGCCTGGGCTGGGACAGCTGGGGTTCTTTCCATTTGCTCTTTCAATCTCCAGGAGGCTAATCCCAGCTGGTAGGCTGGTGCTGGTGGCAGAGCTGCTTGTAACAGGAGAGGGCAAGGGAAATACATAAGCCTTTCCAACTTTGCCTCCCCTAGTTTGGTAATGTCTCATTGGCCAAAGCAAATCACGTGGCCCAGCCCAGCCCCAGGGGTGGAGAAGTAGACTGATGCGAGGAGCTAATGATATTGTCTATCTTTTAATCTTCCACACTATTTTTTTTCTTTGAGAGAGCAAAGGCAAGCAAGCCAGAGGGGAGGGGCAGACAGGGGGTATTGGGGAGGGGGCAGAGAGGAAGAGAGAATCCCAAATGGGCTCCACACTGACAGTGCAGGGCTAGATCTCATCCTTCCAGAGATCATGACCTGAGCAGAAATCAAGAGGCAGAGGCTTAACTGAGTGAGCCTCCCAGGTGCCCCTGCCACAATATTTTTTAAAAATATATTTATTTATTTTGGGGAGAGCACAAGTGGGAGAGAGGCAGAGAGAGGGGGACAGAGGACCCCAAGCAGGCTCTGTGCTGGCTGACAGGCTGACTGCACAGAGCCTCATGTGGGGCTTAAACTCCTGAACCCTGAGATCATGACCTGAGCGGAAGCTGGCCACTCAACTGACTGAGCCACCCAGGAGTGCCCCTGCTACACTATTTTTAATGACTTCAGAAGAAAATTCACTGTACTTTATTTAGACAGATCCCTATTGTTAGATACGAAATTTGTTTATGATTTTTTGAGTGCTTATAAACAGTACTGTTAAGCGACTCTTTTTTTAAATATAATTTATTGTCAAATTGGCTTCCACACAACACCCAGTACTCATCCCAACAAGTGCTCTCCTCAATGCCCGTCACCCACTTTCCCCCTCCCCCATCCCCCCATCAATCCTCAGTTTGTTCTCTGTATTTAAGGGCCTCTTATGTTTTGCCTGCCTCCCTGTTAAGTGACTCTCTTAATGAATAAACTTTGTATACATTTTATATCATTATCTTGGATTCTATTCCTAGAAGTAGACTTCCTTTCTTTGTCAAGTGATGTGAACTGTTTGGGTTTTTTCCCCATTAGGAAAATTCAGTTTGATTCTCTAAATAACAGACTTCTTGATATCAAAAGACCTTTCATGAATTATATTTTTGTCATCAGGAGTCCCCAGTAAGTCAATTGTTTCTTCAGTATTTATAGAGATACTCCTCTGGGGCTGCATTCCTTGAAGATGCTACCAATTCTGGTAAGTGAACATTTTATCCAACCGTGGCTTATTTGTTGTATCTTCCTTCCCCAGTGACCTTCTGCCCCCCAATTACAACAAAGCTCAGCTGACTGAATGGCTTTCTTCTCTCAACTCCCAAAATAAGCACATCGGTGAGTGAGGTTTGTGGGATTCCACTTGGGTCTCTTCAGAACTCTGTTTAAGTAGGAGCCATTCATTTATGTGAGAGTCTATCATGAACTTGGGAGTGGGGGCAAGTCCCCCTGGAGGAGGGAGGGAATGTAGATAGAAGAGTGAGTTCTGAGGGTTCACAGAGAATCTCTGAAACCTTGCCTCGTAGAGCTCTCTTCCTCCCTCCCACAGCTTCCTGGTCACTGCCCTGCTGGCAGCCACACCAGCCGCACACTCTCACTCCTGAACCCTGACCCCAGCAAGGAGCCAGAGGGATGGCTCCAGTGACCTCCTGTGAGGACAGCTTGGGGGTCAGGTCCTGAGCATGTGAGATGCCAAACATGTGTCCCTGCAGTCAGAGAGATGTGGGTTTTACCCCCAGCTCTGTGTTGTCCCAGCTCTGTGACCCTGGGGGAGTCATGGCCTTTCTTGGCCTCAAACTGCTCCTATATAACGGGGATCTCGAGAGGAATGATAAAGGTACCTACCTTGTGGAGCTGATGTGAGAATTACATCCTACTGTCCAGTTGTAGTTCAGTGCCTGGCTTACATGGAGAGTGTTCAGTAATAAATGGTAATGTTTAAAAATGCTCTGTATCAAAGGCTTCAAACTCCTACCCATGGGTCCCTGCTTGTTTGTAAATAAGTGTCACTGGAACACAGCTGTGCTCATTTGTATACATATTGTCGCTTCTGCTCTACAATAGCAGAAACAAGTAGTTGCAACAGAGACTTTATGGCTGGCAAAGGTGGCAGCATCTACTATCTAGCTCTTTATAGAAGAAGTTCGCCAAGCCTTGCTCTAGAAGATATATGATATTTCCCTCTCCTTTGGGGCTGATAGCAGTTGGTAAGGTCAGTGGTGTCATTGTCCCCCTGTGACAGAGAAAGACTCAGAGAGGTGAAGAATCCTGCCCACAGACAAACAGCTGATGAAGTGTCACACCTGCACTTGACCTGGGTACTTTGGTTAATAGTATCCCCCACCACTCCCAGGGCTCCCAGATTTAGAATTGCAAAGGTATACTTACAATACCAAGGGTAAGTGCCCCAAGACCCTAGATAATAACAATGGCTGCCATTTATCAGGCACCTCCTACGGATGGGCATGGTTCCAGGCCCTGGTAACCGATGGGGTAGATCACCCCTTGGGTGTTTCCAGTCCAGAGCAGAGGTCAGGCCATGCAGGATGTTACAGCAGAGAGCAGACAAGTGGCCAGCGTGTTTCTGGGGTCACAGCTTGGTCACAGCTTCATCCAGTCAAGAACTGCAAGGCAAGTTAGAGTCAGCCAAGCGCAGGGGTGGGAACAGCTTTCCAAGAAGGAAGAATAGCACACATGAGGAGGCTCAGGGGCAAGGCAGAGCTGGGGCTTTGGGGGAAAGGAGAACACGGCAGATGAGGCTGGAACAGGCCAAGGGGCCAGACTGTGCTGGCCATGTGATCATGTGGGGGAGGCTGGGCTTCATCCTGAGGGAGTGGGAACCCAGGGCAGCCTTCTGAGCTGGAGATGATGAGGTGAGAGTGGGAAGAGGTCAGAGCGGTACAGGAGTGGAAGCACAGATCACGGTGGAGATGTGCCGGCCTAGGAAGCCGCCATGCGGATGCAGGAAGCAGCTTCACAGCCTCTCCTCACAGCTCCACTGCATGTCTGCCCTCCCTGGTGTCCTAGCTTCCACTCACCCCATCCTTTCCTCAGCCCTTGTCAAAAACTGACCACCACAGCATCTTTGTGCTGTTTCAGTTTCTAGAACTGCCAGGAACATTAAACATCAGCTGCTCATCTTAGACACCAAGAGTCATGCTGAGTTGATTGTAAAGTGGGAAACAGTAGACGGGGAGGAGAGAAAGTCAATCAGTCAGCACCTGAGTGTTCTGCTAGTCTATTCACTTCTTAAGGAATTAACCACAGACATGATCTGTAAACTCTCATTAGTTTGTACCCTTGTTATTGTTTCATCATTTGGTACAGCCATCTGAAAAGGATTTCATTAGCCTTGAAATGGAGTCAGGATGGTTTCAGAACAGATAAAGACAACTCCTCATTTGAGGTCCTTATCTTGGGCTGTCTGGGACTTTGTGAGGAAGGAGATTCCAGCCTCCGGGCCAATAATCTCACCTCCGTTATCTTCGATAAACGGAGATGCTGCCTCCCTTGCAAAGGAGAAACTCTAATCTCCCCTCTTTCTTCGGGAAGAGAAGCTGACATGTTTTGTTTTTGCCGGTGGAGATGCCTACCACATGGGCTTCATGATGCAGATCCGCCTGCAGTATGAGAACACCTGGCAGGAGTGCCTGGCCCAGGTGCAGGAGTGCAAGGTGGGTGCCCTTCCTGGCCCGTCCCTGCCCCTCTCCAGCCCGAATCCCCTGCTTCTCTTCCTCACATGCTGCAGGTCCTCAGTGGCCTCTGGGCGTCCCCCTTCCCGGACTCCCCCACCCCCAGTTATTCCCACCCATCGCTCAAGGTATAGCCCAGCATGACCTCCTCCAGGAAGATTTCCCTGACCCCACGGATGAGGTTGTACACTCTCTGATCATGCTAGACTTCAACCTTGACCATCTGTACGATTTACAGCACTTGATATTATTTATTCAGTAGAGGTCGTATGGGGGTGGTTATTTCCAGGGCTTCACTAGTATAAGCAGCACCACCACTGCTGTCACGCCCAGCCCTTACGCCCACACTGCCTGCCTCTGTTAGAGGGTGAGACGGTGAGTTCACTCACAAACCACATCGATTACAATGCCTGATTTTCTGGGGTGCAAGGAGATGCTTTGTCAAAATGCCCCCTCCCTGCGTCCTGGCTCCCACAAGCTCCTGCTACTCTGCTCCTTATGAGTCTGTAGGGCTTTAGTTCTACCACCAAGACTCAGAGGTGAGCAGAATTCACAGGGGGCAGAGTGCCTTACCGTGGCATGCGGGGCCCAGTGCTGCATCCCCATGGGCCACGCCTCCTGTTCGCACATGCTCACATTGAATCCTACACGGTTCAGCAGGGTGGCTGTCCCCAGCCCTATCTGGAGATGAGAAGACCAAGTTTGCAAAGGGCCCAGGGGCTGCCCATTTGCTCTGTGGCCTTAGGGGCAGCCGCATGCCTCTCAGTCAGCTTTTTCAGGGCGCCAAACCTCAGAAGTAAAGCCTGGAGTGAGAGATAAGGGAGGGAAACCTTTGCCCTAGGAGAGCCTTCCCAGGACCATGACTTCGACAGCCTCCTCCCATCCTCCTGCTGCCTGGGACCTCCCCAGGAGCCCAGTGGCCCATGGTCCTGGATGCTGATCCTTGTGCCCATTCTCCCTTCCTTTTTCGGGCACAGCAAGGGATAAGTTGAAGTCAGCACACACCCCAGGAGCATATTAGCCTTGACAGAGGGAGAGTGCTTCGTTATTCCTATTCAGCAGCATCGGAAGTATACAACTATGGACAAGTCTTCATTTGGGGGAGATTGGTTTATATTAGATTTTGTGCAAAAAACAACGCTTTCTTAATATGAAGAGGCTGCTTTCTAGTTGGCATAATTCAGCTTTAGGAAATAGGAGCCCTGCCTGATGTGCAGCAATGCTAAGGCCGAAGGGTGGCTGATTACCCCTGTAGGGTCTGCGGTAGGGCCAGGATCTGATCTCAGATCCTGAACTCAGTTCTGAGATCAGATCCTTGCCCTGCCATTTGCCAAAGGTGTGGCCTCCAGCAAGTTCCTTCACTTCTCTGAGCCTCCGTCCGTTTCCTCATCGGTAAAATGCGGCTAATCGAAATGCCTTCAGGGACTCAGTGAGACAACAGGTACAGCACACAGCACCTGGGCTCCGAGGGCAAACCATAAAGATGGACCATCTCCTCCGCTGTGAAGGCTTTCCCTGAGGCTGAGTGAGAGGCAGACCTCAGGAAGCAAGGCCAGGCTCCGAGGTCAAGCCTCCACCAGTCCTAAGCCACCTTGGTCTTTTTCCCCTCCAGAAGCAGCTGCTGGACTGGAAAGCCTTCACTGAGGAGGAGGCAGAGAGCCTGGTGAGCCCGTACTTCTTCCAGATGGTGGGAGTGCTCCAGAGCAAGGTGGAGGAGGAGCTGGAGTTCTTGGACGTGCGTAGCTGGGGACCCACACTGCTGGGGAGCAGGGAGGGGCGGTCACCTGGAGTGCCAGGCTGTGAGAAGACCAGGAGTCTGGGGGCCTCCAACTTTGCTGCCACTAGTGAGTCCATCCCTCTTGTCTTGGCCACCCCCTCTGGTGCTCCAGGCTCACCCTCGACCCCCTAGCTGCCCGCCGACACCGTGCTGCTTGGGGCTCAGGTAGTGAGTGCTCCTTGGGACCCTTGCTGAGTCTGGGCGCAGAAGGGGCCACAAGCAGTAATAAGCCCCCGCCCCCCAACAGGCTCAGAGTCTGGAACTGGGGGCGGGGGGGAGGGGGCAAACCTTTTCTGTAAGGGCCACATAGCAAATATTTCAGTTCTCTCTGAGCCAGTCAGGTCTCTGTAACAAATTCTTACTCTGCTGCTGTCACGCAAAAGCAGCGGTGGACAGTGCGGAAATGATTGGGTGTGGCTATGCTTCAATGAAGTTTTATGTACTTGTGGACATTGAAATTTGAATTTCATATAATCTTCACATCATTAAATATCTTCTTCTGATTTTCTTTCCTTTTTTTTTTCCCCCGCAGCAAAAAAAAAAAAAAAAAAAAATGCAAAATCTATACGTAGCTCTCAGGGCCAAACAAAATTAGGCAGAGGGCCAAATTTAGTTCACTGGCTAAGTTTGCTGACCCCTGACCCCAATGAGAGCATAAAATACATTTATAAAATGGTGAGAGGTAAGGATTTAACAGCAGAGTGTGGTGGTTGGCTCAAATGCTGAGAGTCGAGGAACTCCAAAGAAGGAAAGATGCCCACACTGAGATGGGTGTGGCCCACCCGAGGGCCCTGGCTGGTGTCTATGATTGCTCCTTTCTTCTGGCTCCAAAATTCCCCCTTGTTCCCATGAGGGACTTCATTGGGCATGGGACAGGTCTAGAGATGGGACTTCGAGGTCAGCCAGACTGAGGCCTTGGCTTTGGGCAGACCAGAAGCTGTCCCAGAGGAGGGAGGGCCTTGAGCCAATGTGTGATCTGGGAAGATGACCTTGAAGGATGGTGCCCAGGCAGTGACGGCCAGCCCTTGGGGATGTGGGACCTCCACTGGCAGGTAAGGGGCGGGGGGATGCCCTTCTCCTCACCCTGGGCCCCTTCTCTGGGTTCTGCCCCTGCAGAAATCCTTTGAGAGCCTGGCCACGCAGACAGAACATCAGAGCTCAGATCTCTTCAGCTACTTCCAAGAGGCCGTGCAGCTGTGGGAGGCACATCAGAGCATGCTGTCAGAGCAGGAGCTGGAGCTCGAGAAAAGGACAGAGCAGCAGCGGAGGAAGCACAGCCTAGAGGAACAGGTGTGTCTCCTAGCGCCCAGAGGAGTCCCTGCAGGGGATGAGGAAAGGGCCACACCTAGGATGTCAGCGCCAAGAGGGCTCTGCTTGGTTGCCTGTAACCTCAGCCAGCATTCAGATGCAAAACCAGAAAAGAAAAGAAAAAACAAAACAAAACAAAATCCCACCATGTTTACTTCACACCTGTCAATAAAAATTAACCCCAAACTTATCTTAGACTCCAATGTAAAAGCCTCAAGCTAGAAAACTTGCACAGGTGGAGAAACCGAGACTCACCTTGGTCATGGGCCTGGATGGTCATAGAAGAAATCTACCTGAGTTGGGTCTGGGCTAGTGATAGGTCCCTGGATCCAAATGTGTTTGTAAGAGAGAATGCATAAGAGACAGACAGACTGGGGATGTGGAGCATCTACTTCTGGCACTCACCCTGTGTCCCCAGAAGATGATCTGAGCCTCCACCCCACCTGCCTTCACACGGTCTAGGGAGTGGAGGGGCACACCCAGCATCTGATTTCAGACACAATTGGTGAGTGACAAGGAGAGCAAGGAGCAGGCACCATGGGAAGGTGTGGTGGGGGCCTTTTGGGCCAGGTGGGTGTAAGGGACCGGTCCCTGAGGAGTCCCATCTGAGCTGGGTCTCCAGGGATGTAGACAGAGAAGAATTACAGGCACAGAGAAGAGCCTGGAGCATTGAGGGTAAATGTGGCACATTTGGTGTCCCTCTTTGTAGGACAAAGTCCTGCCTTTGCCCTGGGGTGCCTGCACCTCAGTTCCAGTGGCAGGGTCTCTGCATGTCACTCACATGCACTCTGCGAGCTTTGGTAACTCACATCTACCTCTTCCTGTTTTGGGGGTGGCTTCCAGGCCCAGGAGGCCCATCTTGATAAGCTCTTGGACCAACTGAGGCAGCAAAGCCGTGAGGAAACACTGAAGTTTCACCTGGAAAAGGCCAAAGATTTTCTGAAGAATATGAAACACAGGTAGGCAGACCAGACCCCAAAAGACAGAAGGGGATGGCCTGAAATAATCTAGGTCAGAAGCTGCCTGCTTAGGGGCTCAGGGTGTGCTCAGCAAGCTCAAGATTAACATGTTGCCTCTAGCTTTGATCTCCTAGCAGTCCTTAGCAGGTCTGCTCTCAGCCAACACAGAAGCTTCCAAAGAGAACTTTGATCTGAAAAGTTTATGGAGGGCAATTTCAAGGCCATGTAGTTTTTTTTAATTTTTTTAATTTTTAATTTTTTAAGGTTTATTTATTTTTGAGAGGGAGACCGAGTCAGAGCATGAGTAGGGCAGGGGCAGAGAGAAAGGGAGACACAGAATCCAAAGCAGGCTCCAGGCTCTGAGCTGTCAGCACAGAGCCTGATGCAGGGCTCAAACTCACAAACCGGAGATCATGACCTGAGCCAAAGTCTGGCGCTTAACCGACTGAGCCACCCAGGCACCCCAAGACCATGTAGTTTAAAGGTCAAGGGATAGGCCCTCCCACTGCCTTTTCAAACTTTAAAATCTACGTGTTCTTTGTTAAAAAAAAAGTTAACCAATACAAACATGTAGAACATTTCCCCTCATTTCTGCCCATCTCTTCCTTTCGTGGACACGTACATTTATGTATGTGGATATATACACACATACATAGTGTTTTCAAAATAAAGGTTTTATCATCCAATGCAAATAGATCTATAACTGCCCATATATTTCTATTTTCTAATGAATACAGAATTCATCAATATGGATGCTTCATAATGGTTTAACCATCTCCCAATTGATTAGTTTTTTAAGATTGGTTCCAGTTTCTCAATATTATAAACAGTTCTCTGTGAACTATCTTAAATCTTTGTGGCTTTGTTCAACTATTTCTGTAAGGACCCTTCACAGAAATGAAATTGTGCTGTCAAATGATCTTAGTACTTAGTTCTCGCCTTCCTCCCTCCCAGGTACCAGTGTTTCCACAGGATCCTGACAAAGGAAATGATGGAGTACCCAGTGCTCATACTGAGAGAACTCAACTCCTACAGCTCCACCCTTAGCCGACATTTCTATGTTCGTGAGATCTTTGAACAGGTATGGACAGGGCTGCAAAACCCAGCCAGTCACCAAGAAGCAAAGGGGAAAGGATATCTTCTAGCTTCCCTAACGCCTGCCCTGTTAGAATCTGTCAGGACATCAAGGAGTAAGAAGCTGGAGGCATTTCTTAAAGAGACCATCTCTTGCTTAGATTAAAATAGGTTGAAGGGCTCAGAATTCAGGCATCCCCTCTCTGGATGTGCTTGTATGTCAGTTGCAGTCAAACACAGAAGTTCAGGGCATCCAGGGTAGGTATTTCCTGATGGACAGGTAACGCCTCACCAATTCTGATTCTGCTTCAGTTGCCTTTAGCACAGGGTCTTGCACATGATTCAGACACAATGAATGCTCCCTGGGTAAACGCATGAATACCTGGAATGTCCTGGTTTGACACTCCTAGAACTTGTCTGTTTCCCACACGCCCAGCCAAAGTCCTGTGTGGCCAGACCTGAAAATACTTGTGGTTGACACTGAAACTAGCTGAGCCTTTCTCATATACACAGGGTCCCCAGCTTCTCAGAGAATCCTTCCTCTCTGGATGGATCTCTATTCTACTTGTTAGTAAATGTTTCATATGGTACCTCGGTTGAGGTGGACTTCAAGCTATACAAGGGTAGGCTTAACCATCTGCACTTTGAGATCGGTCTGGTGCCTGGATTAAAGTTAAGGTGCCTTCTCCCCTATGACCCAGCAATAGCACTGCTAGGAATTTACCCTAGGGATACAGAAATGCTGATGCATAGGAGCACATGTACCCCAATGTTCATAGCAGCACTCTCCACAATAGCTAAAACATGGAAAGAGCCTAAGTGTCCATCAACAGATGAGTGGATCAAGAAGATGTGGTTTATCTATACCATGGAATACTACATGGCAATGAGAAACAATGAAATCTGGCCATGTGTAGCTACATGGATGGACCTTGAGGGTGTTATGCTGAGCGAAATAAGTCAGGCAGAGAAGGACAAATATCATATGTGTGCACGTATAGGAGGACTAGGAGGAGCTTAACAGAGGACCAATCGGGAGAAGAAGGGGGGAAATGGTGGGGGAAAGGGAGAGAGGCAAACCATGAGAGACTCTTGAATGCTGACAAAAACTGAGGACTCATGGGTGTGGGGGGGAGGGAGGGATGGGCATGGAGGAGGGCACTTGTGGGGATGAGCACTGGGTGTTATGTGGAAACTAATTTGACAATAAACTATTTGTAAAAAAAAAATAATAATAAATTAAAGAATTTTCAACAACAACAAAAAAAAGAACCAGAATTGCTAAATCATAGATTATACTACATAGATTTTAAACTTCACCACATAACACAAATTGGTATCTGAAGTGATTACAATGATGTATAATCCTATCTCTTTTCCTACATCCTCACCAAAGGTTGGTATTATTATAACTTTTGATTATATTAATCTGATATGTGTGAAATGATGCCATATAATTTTAATTTTTTTGATGTGAGGTTGTGTATTTTTCATATGGTCATTGATTGTTTTGATTTCCTTTTTATATCCTTTGCTACTTTTTCTATTTTCTTTTTCTTAATAGTTTGTAGGCCTGCATATAAATTATTTTCATTAATTCTTATTCTGTGTTGTAACTCCTACTAGCCAGCTACTTATCTTTCAAATTTGTTTATGGTCTTTTACCACTCAGAATTTTAAAAGGTCAAATTTAACAATCCTTTCCTTTATTAATTGTGTTTTTGTTTTGTCTAACAAATCATTTCAGATTCCAGTGTCAAAAAGACTTCTTCCTACATTTCATCATCAAATAGATTCAAAATTTATTCTTAACATTTCAGTCTAAATAATCAGGAATTCTTGTGTGTAGTGTGATATAAAGGTTTAATTTTAGTTTTTTTTCCAAATTGAACCACCATTTATTAAATAATCTTGCTTTTCATTCAAAAAAAAAAAATAAAGTTAAGGTGCCTTGATGATCTCCGTGTCACAAGGGAGGACACTGAGTCCCATGGGGCTTAAGGAGCTTGGCCAAGGTCACTCAGCTTGAAAGGAGCTGGGATTCAAATCCAGACTGCAGACTCTACAGCCCATACTGTGTCATGGTATCCATGTTATCCATGACACAGTATATTCATGACTTCATCCAGAATTTGTAGGCTTAATGAAGGTTCCAGGTCATGTAAATCATGTTCGTTCTATATGTTCACATTCAGATTCCTGCCCCCTTGTTTGCGTCTCTCAATATACTTTCTTGCTCTTTGCCCCAGATCACTACAAAAATGTCAGAATGAGAGTTTACTTATTAACACCTATTATGTGATAAAAAGATTGGCTAGCCTGCTTGAGATTAAGGAAAACTGATTCCCTGGTTTGAAGACACTCTGATTATTCCACTGAAATCAGTTGTCAAGGCCTGTAGCAAATGAAGCGGAAGGATGGGTTATTTTACTTAGAAGAGATGCCCTTAGAAAAGTGGCATTCTAGGAAAGGCAGTGCTACTCACTCAGTGTCCCATGTTTTTTCTTTGTAGACCTTGGATGGGGAAGTCATTTTCAAATTCAGGGAACCAGGTAACCCTATTATAATTCAAATCTGATCCTCTCTGACTCTACCATGTACATTTGTTGGCCAGGTAGGCCCAATCCGGGCGACCATGGTAACCTTTTTTTCCTTGCTCTTCGGGGTTGGTGACCAACAGAAGCACAGGAAAAGCACTTCCATGAGAGTATGAGAAAATGGAAGGGCATACAGAGAGCTCGAGTGGAAATGAGCAAAAGCGAGGATGAAGAAAGCAGAGAAATAAGTTCCTCCGGGCTAGCAGAAGAGATGGAAGAAGAAGATCAAGACGTTGCGTATTCCTTAATTGAGGAAATGGCAGCGAGCCAGCAGGAACGATCTGCGCCAAGTGACGAGATGGATGAGTCCAGTGAGGAGTCTATTCAAGAAGAAATGCAAGTTAAAAGAGACAGCTCCTTAAAACCATCCCAGAACCAGGAGAATGTAATGGTTCAAGAAGAGGAGACTGAGGAGGAGGAGAAGAGGAAGAAGGAGGAGGAGGAGGAATTTGAAGAGGAAGAAAAGCAGGAGGAGGAGGAGGAGGAGGAGGAAAAGGAAGAACATGAGAGTTTATTTATGGGTGAGGTAAGCCAGCAATGGATTCATCGTTGGGTATGAAGAAATGTGCTAGGCTCACTCTCCGAATCCCTGTCTGTCAACAGAGACCCAATTCTCACCTCATAACAATGCTTTTAAAAATTTACCTTCTTCTCCTAACATCTTATCCTGCAACTTAACTCACCCGTGAACTGTATGGCTTTCCTTGTCCATCTTCGGTCATCTCTTTCCCATCGCCTCTTTATAGTATAGACCAACCTAGCCTCTCCGTTCCTCCTCTCTTCCCGTTCTCTTGTGTAGCACAAAAGATCCGCATCCAAGTTGGAAAGTAGGGCCCTCCTTGGAGTGCAGGGAAGAGACCCTCATATTAAAGAATCTTGTCCTCAAAACACATTCCAGCTCACAGAATAGTAACTTGAATGCCATAATCACAAAAGATTCTTTTCCTATATTGCTGTCGAGAATTGGCATGAGACTTGTTTTTGAGTAGGGATCCCCAATTCAAATGCCCACAGGCATGTAATAGAGAAGAGGTCTGGAGACCCAAGTGGAAAGTAGTGACAAGTGTAGAGGACTATTGTCTTAGCCCCTTGGGGCTTCTATAACAGAATACCACAGACTGGGCAGCTTATAAACAACAGAAATTTATTTCTCACCGTTCTAGAGGCTAGGAAGTCCAAGATCAAGGTTCTGGCAGATTTAGTGTGTGGTGAAGGCCCACTTCCTGCTTCATAGGCAGACAGCTATCTTCTCACTATATTCCTGTGGTGGAAGGAGCAAGGGAGCATTCCAGGGTCTTATAAAAAAGGGCACTAATCCCTTCATGAGGGCGCTGCCCTCCTGACCCAATCGCCTCCTAAAAGCCCCTACCTCCAAATACCAACACACTGGGGATATGAATTTTGGAGAGCATCCACCATTCAGTCTCTGGAAACTGTATAGCCATACTCAGCTCCACACAACAATGCATGTGGGGATGGAGAGATGCAGAATTGCCAGATTTTCTGATTTTTAAGAGAAATGCAGACTATTTGTAGAATTTCCCAATTTTAAAAGCACTATACGGGCAAAAAATAATTATAGGCGGATTCCACCCACAGGTCTACAACCTTGAAATCAAAGATATATCCTGGGTTGGATATCAAGGGTATATCCTGTATTGGATCCCCAGGTCTGTTTCATGATGTCAAGCCTAAGTTCTTATTTTCTGCATAGGCCGAAGCCCAGAAAGAGCGTCTGGGGGAGATCTCTTGTGAAGACATGGAGTCCTTCACAACCTCTGGAGGATACACTTATTTTGTCTTTCTACCCCTGGAACAAGAAGAAGAAGAGAGTTTCAAGGGGCCCAATTCCAACTTTTCTACCATTCTCATCAATGATACTTCCAGTGCCAACTTCCTAGAACAAGTGACAATTCCAACTGAACTAATTTTAGGAATTAAGAAGCAGTGAGTAGAAACCCCATTTATTCTCATTCTCTTGTCCTAAGTTTTATTAACAAGGTGAAGCATTATAACAAAAGGTTGGACTAGTTTCAGTTGGAAAAAGAAAACGTGTAGGTAACTGAGGGTCAGTTTGTTCTATATATTTAAGAGTTTCCTATAGTTTGCCTCCCTCCCTGTTTTTATCTTATTTTTCCTTCCCTTCCCCTATGTTCCCTGTTGTGTTTCTTAAATTCCACATATGAGCTACCTCATATGTATTTTTGAATGTGGGTTTAGCTCCTTTTTATTCCTATATAGTATTCCATTATAAAAATACACAACCCATTTTATTTGTCCATTCTACGACTGATGCACATTTGGGTTGTTCTTCACTGGGGAAGGGAATGTTGCCACTCTAAACAGTCTTGTACAAGTCTTTTGGCAAACACATGTCTACATTTCTGCTAGATATATAACTGAGATTGGAATTGTTGAGAGATAGAGTAAGACAAGCAAAAAGATACTACCACCGAGTTTTCTAGAGTGATTTTGTTCTAACAGTTTACAACAGTGTGTGAGAGTTCCAGTTGGCCCACATCCTCACCAGCGCTCGATATTGTCAGCAGTTTTAATTTTAGCCCATCTGGCATTTGTGGAGTGGTATTGACCATTTGGTTATCATTCTTGAAATGCCTAGTCAAATCTGTTGCCCATTTTTTTCTGGTGGGTTGTCAGTCTTTTTTCTTATTAATTTATGTAAGTATCACATATCCTAGATATGAGGCTTTTGTGAGGTAAATACCTGGAAAATGTTTATCCCTGTCTGTGCTTGCCTTCTTTTACCCTCTTGAGGTATCTTTTGATAGAGAGAAATTCTTATCTGTAGTAAAGTCCTTTCATCAACTAGTGTGTTTTCTGTCTTACCTAAGAAATTTTTGCCTGCCCCAAGGTCATGAAAATATCATCCTATGGTATTTACTACAAATGTTATTATTTTAAATTTCCACAGTTAGATGTAAAATCCACCTGGAATTAATTTTTATTTATATGTGAGATAGGAATTAGATTCATTGCTGTCAAATGACGTCACGTTCCTAATACCTAAGGGAGCTCCCATATAAAGAGATTGATAAGAAAAAGAGCATCTTCACAATAGAGAAATGGGCAAAATATATCAATGCATAGTATGCAGAAAAAGGAATTATATAGTCTTAAACACAGGGCAGTGTGCCCAGTTTTGGTCATAACATGACGAAATTGTCAAGTTTGGCAATACGCTCCAAGGCTAGGGAGAAATAGGGACAGGCTGCCTTGCCATGAACGCAGTTAAGCCTTATCTTCAAGAACCACACATGTATTTTAGCCTTTGAGTCAACAATTCCAGTTCAGGGAATTTATCCTACAGAAATGCTTCTATGCTTGACTTATGTACAGGGTTATTCATTGTAGCCTTTTTTGAAGAACCAATGGTTGGAAGCCATCCAGTGTCTTCCGGCAGGCATCTGGTTAGATTCAATGATGGTCCATCCAGACCAAGGAATATAATGTAGTTAGGAAATAAAATAAGGAAGAAGTGAAAGAGGGAATCACTTTACATAGCGTTATGGAAGCTCTCTCCATGGCCTTTGCCGCTGGTAGAGCTGACCCTCACTGGTCTCTCCCTCAGACTTCGAGCTGGCTTTTTCGAGCACCTAGAGAAGTGGTTTGACCAATGTGTCCTCAAAACCCAGGTCACTGTGGCCACCAAGATTAATGAGCTGGACTCAGAACTAGAGATGCACCTGCACCTACACAAGCCAAGAGCTGAGCGCATTGAAAAGGACATCCACAATGTCAGAGCAGGTACAGATCCAGCTTGGGGAAGGCCACCCTGCCTCAAACAGCTGTGTCTGTGCCACCACAGTTCCGCGTTCATTAGGTGCCCCTAATGAACATTTGAGATTTTTAAAAAAATCTTTTTTAAACAAGACTTTTAGATGCTAAAATGAAGAGTGTTGTCCTGCTTTAGCAGCATGGCTCTCAGAGGTGCTCACACACCTGTCAGGTTACCTGCATAAGCATACAGATGCTTCCTGTAGCTCAGGAATCAGCTATCAGGCTCAACGTCTCTAGCTATGTGACTCTGGACAGCTTACCTGACCTCTCTGATCCTTCCCTTGCTTGCAGAAGGGGATATTGTTGGTAGTAATCAACTCCCCCTGAAATGGTACAGTGAGCAATCATGAGCTGTGGTAGCCATTAATGTCAGCTTATAGTTTATAACTTAAAAAGAGGTGCCATTTCTCTCTTAGGCAGAAGGCCCTCTTAGTGGGTGGCACACTTTTAGTTGGATCCTCAATGACCCTGTTTGGTTTCCACTTGGGTCACAATTCAAACTTCTTTGTAGACCCTTCCAGCTCCCAGAGAGACCCCACATGGTCCCACACAAACTCCTCCTGCCTGGAGCAGTGACAAAGTTGTGGAATCAGACATCCCGGCCTAGAATCCCAGTGCTTGTGGCCTTCGGACACCTGCTTGGCTTTGGAACCTTATTGTCTTCATTTGGAAAATATGTGCATTAAATCTAAATACACATTTAGATGCTCTATTTCCTGCCCTTCCCTGGCTCCCTGGCCCAATGCACAACTGGGAGATCAAGGTCAGAGAAATAATGCCCCAGAGTCACTGCACTCATTCTTGGCAGAGCTGGGAGGACACCACTTTGAGCACTGCGGGCAGGAGGGAGGGAGGGAGGGAGGGTGGACTGACCTGGGGCTATCTGCCAGCTCTAAAGGCCTGTGATGGAGCCCTTGAAGCCACATTCTCGTTCTGTTTACTCCACCGTAGAAGTCTGTTGGAATTCAGGCTCCTGGAAAGAGTCATCACTGATTTAAAGCAATAAATTCCAACTGCCCAGTGTTGTGCTGGTTGTTTTCTCCAGATCCTCTCACCACAATTCTTGCCCTTCCCACGTCCACCCATCCCACCTGCTCCCAGGTGTCTCCACCAGCAAGGACGTCCCTGCACACAGCCTGGACAGCCCCCTCTCTAGTTAAACACCCTAGGGCAGTGTCAGACTGGCCTCTCTGAGATCTGCACCCATTCCCAAGCCAACCCCTGGCAAGGACAGCTGTCACTGTCCAGGACAGGAATGTCCTGAGGTGACTTGGCATCCCAGAGAGCCTCAGCTCCCTTTCATTCTTTTCCAGCTGAGCTCTTGCTTCATCAAGAGCGGCTGGACAGCCACTGTGCTGGGTTGACCGAGACGCTGAGGAAGGAGAGGCTGATGTTCTACCAGTTCCAAGAAGAGCAAAACATAAAGAGCAAAAACTTCCGCCGCAAGATTTATGACATGGAGCACACCTTCTTGAATGCCACGAAGAGCCAGAGGTAGCGTCCTGGGAGTCTCCACCCTCGCCCCATGGCCCTAGAATCCCAGCCAGGAGGCTGCTCTCAAAGGAGTGGTCCCTCTTTGATGGATTAAAGAGTCCATTTTCCAGGCCCCACAGCAACCTTTTCTTTTCAGCTCTCCTCTTCACACAAGTGAGTCTGTGTGAACTGTCTGGCTGGGGGCTGGAGGCTCGGGGGCTGGGTGAGCAGCTAGGGAGAGAAAAGGACATACATGTTCAGGATGCAGGGATGCTACTAACCTGCCCTGAATGTCCATGCTGGGAAAGACCACTTCCTGCAGGAGGGAAATCAGGGCGAGCTTCCTGCAGGAGGCCTCCTGGTCTGGGATGGAGGAAGGTGAAGAGGAGACAGAATTTTCCCTTCAGGAAGGAGCACTGGCCCAGCTCGAGGTGGGGATATGCTCGTGTCAGAGCAAGGGGTTCCAAGGAAGCCATTCAAGGATTTGAGATGAAGGCTCTTGCGTGGTTAGGGAGGCCCCAGGTTACAGATGAGGAGCCCTCACAGGTGTCTGTGTAGGGTCAGGAACACAAGAGTCGCTGGTTAGGGTGGACTTAAAGGCAACGAGGGAACTTGCAGGGTGCTCCTTCGGAAGAACACCAGGCGCAGGAGTGAGAGAAAGTTTGTGCTGCAGGGAGCGGGAAGATCCAGTGGGACCCGGGGCTTCCTTTAGTAATTTGGTGGCAAGGGCCAGAGAGAGGAGACAGATGTCGTCTGATCCAGCACACTGAGAGTTCCACACTGTGCCCTACACACACTGGCATTCTGAGCTTCCTTCTAAAGCTTCTTTTTCTATCCAGAGGAACATGGCAGTGGTCCTGGCGGTCCCACAATGGGCACCACAATAGAGCTCAGGCAGCACCCCCAGGCTGCCCTCCATGCCCAGGTCACCATCCTGCCCTCCTGTGCCCTCCAGGCTGGTTACTCTCAGCAGCACACTGCACCGGGAGCTGCTCAGCTACGTCGATGTCATGCAGGTGTCCCTGCGCAGCTTCCGCCAGTACTTGGAGGAGAGCCTGGGCAAGCTTCACGACACCAACATCGAGTTCATCAAGCACTGCAGGTGGGAGCCAGCATTGGGGCCTCTGTGCACACCGGGCTTTCTCTGTTGAGAAGTGGTCTTGTTTTCCCCTTGATGTTTTATTGTGACAAAATATATAGGACATGAAACTGTCCATTTTAACCATTTTCGGGTGTACAGTTCAATGGCATTAAGTACATTCATGTGGTTGTGCAACCATCACCACGATCCATCTCCAAAATCTTTCATCTTCATAAACTGAAACTCTGAACACATTAAACAGTAACTGCCATTCTCCTCCCCCTGATGCCCAACAGCCACAGTTCCATTTTCTGTCTCCATGAATTTCACTACTGTAGGTGCCTCATGTAAGTGAAATCACACAATATTTGTCCTTTTGTGTGTCTGGTCTATTTCACTTAACATAATATCTTCAACACTCATCCATGTGATGTGTCAGAATTTCATTCCTTCTGAACACTATTCCATCGTATGTACATACCACATGTTATTTCTCTGTTCACCCCTTGGAAGACATTTGGGTTATTTCATTGCTTCTGTCTTTGAACCATCTGCATTCATTTTTCTATGATCTTATACTTTTAATCTAAAGCCTTGTCAACCACAGTATTTGGGATGGGTGGGAAGTTTCAGGTCTGATCAGTGGCTTTTCTTTCTCCCAAACTATTTTCAGATTGTTTTCTGATGGAGGCAACTTTTCTTCTGAAGAAATTGACTCACTGTGTCATCGACTGGAGAAGGAAGCTTCTCGGATAGAGTTCGTTGAAAGTTTAATTATGATCAACATGGAGAAGATGGAGAGTGAATACCTGGACCAGGTGGGGGAGCCCTGCACCTGACCTACAGCCAGGCTTCCTGAGCACCCTTGCTCACTGCCTGACAGGCCCTGCCAAGCTGTCTTTCCAAAACATTGAGCCTGTCCCCCTCTGCTTCTGAAGTCCATGAGTTCCAAAATAAACCTCCTGCCTTTACTCTTTTTTTTTTTAAGGATTAGTTTTTTTTTTTTAAGTTTATTTATTTTTGAGAGAGACAGAGCACAAGCGGGGGAGGGGCAGAGAGAGATGGAGACACAGAATCCAAAGCAGGCTCCAGGCTCTGAGCTGTCAGCAGAGAGCCCGACACAGGGCTCAAACTCACCAACTGTGAGATCATGACCTGAGCCAAAATTGGATGCTCAACCAACTAAGCCACCCAGGCGCCCCCCTCCTTTACTTTTTATATTTCTTTACAGGCCAATGATGTCATCAATAAGTTTGAAAGCAAATTTCATAACCTGTCTGTGGACCTTATTTTCATAGAGAAAATCCAGCGATTGCTGACAAATCTGCAAGTGAACATCAAGTGCGAGGTAGGACAGATTCACTTTACACACACACACACACACACACACACACACACACACACACACACTCACACACAGCCCTGCACTGTCCCAAGTGCAGGAGATACCACTGTGGGCTCTGCCCCATGAGACTTAAAACCCAGCCAGGAAGACAGGGATTAAATCAATTATAATAGCCTCTAGGATTCCCTGAGTTGTTATGCATGCATACTGATAACTGACTTATTTTGATTAGCTATGTTAGTTCTCACAAGAACTATAGGAGGCAAGTACTGTTTTATTCCTATTTAAGAGAGAAACTGAGGCAGAGAATAATTAAATGACTTACATAAGAATACAGAGCTCTTAAATGGTGGAGTCAAAATGGGAACCCAGGGACGCCTGGGTGGCTTAGTCGGTTAAGCATCCGACTTTCGCTTAGGTCATGATCTTGCGGTTCGTGGGTTTGAGCCCCGTGTCGGGCTCTGTGCTGACTGCCAGCTCAGAGCCTGCAGCCTGTTTCAGAGTCTGTGACTCCCTCTCTCTCTGACCCTCCCCTGCTCACGCTGTCTCTCTCTCTCTCTCTCCTAGAAATAAATAAAAAGCGTTAAAAAAATTTTTTTAAAAAATGTGAACCCAGGTCAGGAGCATCTGGGTGGCTCAGTTGTTTAAGCTTCCCACTTTGGCTCAGGTCATGACCTCATGGTTCTTGGGTTCGAGCCCTACATCAGGCTTTGTGCTAACAGCTCAGAGCCTGGAGCTGCTTTGGATTCTGTGTCTCCCTCTTTATCTGCCCCTCCCCTGCTTATGCTCTGTCTCTCAAAAATAAATAAACAGTAAAAAAATTTTTTTTAATTTCAAAATATGAACCCAGGTCAATGATCTCAAACAACCTAACTGTATACCTCAAGGAACTAGAAGAAAAAAAAACCCCAAAGTTAGCAGAATGAAGGAAATAACAAAGATCAGATCAGAAATCAATGAAATAGAAACCAGAAAAACAATGGAAAGGATTGATGAAGCTAGAGCTGGCTTTTCAAAGATAAACAAAATGGACAAACCTTCAGCTAGACTAAGAAAAAAGAGATAGGACTCAAATAAAATCAGAAATTAAAGACATTGCAACTAATACCACAGAAATACCAGAATCATGAGACTACTATTACCAAGTATATGCCAACAAATTAGAAAACCTAGAAGAAATGGATAAGTTTCTAGAAACGTACCTACCAAGATTCAGTCATGAACCAATAGGAAATCTGAATAGACCAATTGGTCAATTGCTTTTTCTGTACCTATTGTACTGATCAAATGATTTTTATCTTTTATTCTGTTAATGTGGTATCACATTGATTGATTTGCATATGTAGAACCATCCTTGCATCCCAGAGGTAAGTGCCACTTGACCATCATATACAATCCTTTTAATGTGCTATTGAGTTTCATGTGCATGTTGAATTTTTTGTTGAGGATTTTTGCATATATATTCATAAGGGATATTGATCTGTAGTTTCCTTGTAGTATTTTTTTTTTAGAGAGAGAGAGGGTGCAAGTGAGCAAGGGTGGAGAGAGAGAGAGAGAGAGAGAGATTGAGAGAGAGAAATAGGGCTTGTCCAAAAAAATGGAGCTGTGTTCACCTCAAGCAGGGCTCATTCTCACCAGAAGTGAGGCTTATGCTCACCTGAAGCAGGGCTCATGCTCACGCATTATGGGGCTTGAGCTCATGAGCTGTGAGATCATGATCTGAGCCGAAGTCAGATGCTTAACCAACTGAGCTACCCAGGTGCCATTTTTGTAGTGTTCTTATCTGGCTTTGGTGGCAGGGTAGTCTTGGCTTTGTAATATGAGTTTGGGAGTATTCCCTCCTACTTTATTTTTTGGAAGAGCTTGAGAAGGACTGGTGTGATGTTTTCTTTAAATGTTTGGTAGAATTCACCCATGAAACCATCAGGTCTTGAGCTTTTCTTTGTTGGGAGGGTTTTGATTACTAATTCAATCTCCTGTTATTTTGCAATATACACATGCACCAAATTAACACGTTGTATACTTTAAACTTGCATAATGTTATATGTCAATTATGTCTCAATAAAGCCACGAAAGACTTTGACTTATTTTTAAGCTTTTCTCTATACATGGAAAGATTTTATATATACTGTACATGTTATATAATATATAAAACATATATATGTATATATACATAAAACAAAACTGGCCTCTTGCTATTTATACAATTCTGTAAGCTATATAACTTTTAAAGATGATCTGAAAACACTATATTGTTCTGGCTTCCCTCCCTTGAATGTGTTGTCATTTTTACTTAGCCATTCCTTTTTGGAGAAATATTTGGTGGATTTCACGTATTATGCCAATGATATGATAAATACTTTTGCACGGGGAACTCTGATTATGTCTGTAGGGTATCTCCCAGAGCTAGAATTACTGGGGCAGAGCATGAATGTTTTAAGGCTCTACGTGTTTTCCAAGTGGCTTTATATGGACAGCACTCACCAGTAGGTTATGAGTGTGTTCTTCCTAACGCCCTCAACCACTATTGTGGGTTGTCAATTTTATTTTTGACAGTAAAAAAAAAACAAAACAAAACAAAAACTTTTACATTTACATTGATCTAGTTTCTGATAACAGTATGCATTCTACCACCCCCCTGCCCCCGATTTCATTTTTCCAATATTTAATTCGTCTCTTAGGTAATAAGTTTTGCTGAACATTTTGCTGATCAAAATAAATATTCTAGAAACAAACCTTGGAAGTTCTGATTTTTCTAGGTCGCAAAATCCAATCTGCAAACAGATGGATTGAATTCTTCTCTGGAACAGCTTCAAAGGAAAATAGAAATGTGTCGAAACTCTCAGGGAGATAAAAAAGTAAGTATTCAGTATTTGCTAAGCTATGAATAGTAAAGATGCCATTACACAAGTATCAAACTGAAAGTAAACTTACATCTGTCATCAAGATTTCTCCAGCTGCAGAGGGCCTCTAAGCCTTCCAATTTAACCCCTGTTTGATTCAATGGAATTAAGGAAGAGAAGAGAAAATAGCCACCTCCTCCAGCCTCCAGTCCTTTCCCGGCAGGCATGTAGAGTCCAGCGAGTGTGGGGCTTCAGTGTGACCTCATTCCCCCTCTGATGTCACCAGGCTTCCCTCCCTGTAATTGGAACTCACCGCTAGATGAAAAACAGAAGCAGGATTCCGCCTTCTGAACAACCACTTTTTGTCTGTTTTTTCATTCACTTGTTTTGATCATTGCACATGAACTGGTGACTACCGTTTCCTACTATTACTACTGGTTAAAAAGTCCAAATTAGAGCAGTGTGGGTCGGCACAGCAGGTCTCTGGGTGTTTATGCTGTTTACTTGCTTGTTATTCTGCCACCAGCACACATCTCTGTCCCCTGTTCCACATCCGTCCTGGCCTCCCCAAGCAATCTTTTCCCAACGGCTCAAGTAGGCACTGGAGAAGCGGATGTCTCAGCTGGAGGTTTCTTGAGTGGGATGTTCCTTCCTCACCAAACTTTGTCTTTTCTCTTCCATTTCAGTGACTGAGTTGAGGTCTTAGTTTTGTTTCTCTTTATTGCTTTTTCTTGCATAGTAACACTTAAGAAAAGTTCAAACTTCTACAAAGCACTGAGTGAATACACATCCCTCATATTATCCTCATTTTTTTGCAGAGCCCCTGTGACCTCTGTGTTTTCACGTGGTTATTTATTCATGACCCCTGGGGAATAGGGGGAAACCAGGTCAATCTGCCATGACTCCTTTGTCAGTCCCTGGAGGGACAGCTCTACCTCTCCAGAGCAGAAACATTTGCTCCCCCGCATTTCCTCACCTCTCCAGCCCCCTCACTGCCCTCTTCTTGTGTTGGAAGAAGAACACAAGAAGGCCGGGGTGTTGGACAGTGTGCCTGGGGCTTTCACAGCCTTCTGGCCAGGTCGGGGGGACATGGACTTAGGTGGGCAGGCAACCCTGTGTTGCTGGAGGAGGCTGGTTGTACACTTTTGCAAAGCAGTGATCAGGAGATGGGAACGATGCCGCAGCTGCGTGGTGAAGGCGGTGGGGACCAGGGACAGGTGTGGCCAGGGTCACATGCTCAGTGCCACATACATGCGAGGAGGGCCTTCTGGTTGCTGTGTGCAGAAAGGCAGGGAGGGAGGGAGGAGTGAGGCAGGGTGTCGTAACTGAAGCAGAGAGAATAGTGGCCTGGACAAGGTATCACCAGGGACACCTTCCAATTCCAGAGCTGAGTGGTGGAGGAATGGTTGTGACTCAGAATGCACTAGAAATGAAGGAAGTAAAAGAGGCCAAGTCCCCTCCTGGCCTGGGTCATCTGTATAGGTCAGTGAGTGGTGCGGGGGACAAGTGTGAGGACTGCCAAGTGATGTGTGGGTGCACGGCAAAGGTGAGCATCCTTACACGTTCTTTCCCGCACACCTGTGGGACTGCCCGCTTGAGGGGGTGTGTATCTGACCTTGTCGTGGAAATGGTTAGATGACTTTCCAGAAAGGCTGTGGTCATTTCACTCATACACGTGTGGCCATTTGGGGCCATACATTTCCTTCTAAGAGCGTCAAAGCTGGAAGAGATCCCAGGGAACATTCCGGGTCCCACTGCACAGACGGGGAGACCAAAAATTGAGCTAATTTAAATCATTTGCCCAGAACGAACCCATAAAACCAGGACTAGAACTCTGGGCCATTTAGTGAAGGATTTGCTGCCCTGCTGCAGCTGCCCCAGAGAGCCAGCTAGCATCACCCTCTCTCCTGGGGCCCTCCCTGCAGGTGAGGGGCCTTCCTTGAACCAAGAAGCCTGTGCTTCAGATGGAGGGCGGCGGCCCTCCTGCAGCTTGCTTCCTACAACTTTCTTCTTCTAGGTGGTGACCGCGGATGACCTCCTTGGCTTGGTCCGGACTTGGAAAGAAAAACTGGGCCAGAGGATTCAGTACCTCAATTGTAGGCTGGACACAGTATCCATGACTCAAGTGGTCTTTACAGTAAGGAACGCACGCTAAAAGAAGGGTGGCTGAATTGTTGTGTCTAGGTTCTCAGGAGGCCTGCAGAGCTCAGCAGAGCCTAAGGAAAGAGAGCTCCCAGGCTCCTGCTGGACACCAAGTCTACCACGTTCCCTTGGAAAGACCATACACCATATGCTGTGAAGCCAGATCTGGATTCAAATCCCAGAGTGTCCCCTTCCCTGCAACCTCAGGAGATTCCTCAGCTCCTGGCACCATCTCCTCACCTCCACCAAGACCTACCAGTTACCAGCTCTCAGGCTACCCTCGCCTTTCAGCCTTCTCCTTCCCACCCACACCCACAAGCAACCACTGGCTTCTCCCCACCCCACCTCCACCACCTCTTCTTGCCCACGTGGCTGCTCTTTTTCTCTCACTTCCCCTCCTGATCCACTCCCTGAACTGTTGGAGATCAGTCTGACTGTGCCACTCTCCCAATCACTCAGGGTGAAATCCACATCCTTCAACCGAGCCTTCACAGCAGCCTCTGTGGTCTGCCCTCCATGGTCTCTTCATTTCTCACCCCCCACTCCCACCCCAAAGACATCACTTCCCACTGGGCCTTCTCTCACAGACCACAGCGACGTCTCCATTTTTAGGGGCTGTCTGTCCAGACTGTGTGCCCCAGGAGGGCAGAGCTTCTGTCACCCTCACCCCACACTCAGCCTCTCACACCAGGTTTTAAACACCAGGGGCACTCAACCAACTTCCAAGGGTGTGTGGCATAGAATCAATAGGGACCTAAGTGGACATCCCTCAAGTTCTGCTTGGCCACCCTCTCGCTGCCACGTCTTGAACCAGCCCTTCCTTCTCTGGGGATGCTCTTCCCACCATGCCACCAATACTAACCCTCCATCGTACCACCAGCAGTGTGCCCTTTAGGACAGAACTCAGGAGTCCAGCTAGGGTCCTTCCCACCCACACCCACGAGCAACCACTGGCTTCTTCTGAGACGAGACTCAAATAAAATAGGGAACAGCCTAACTAAGCCCTCATTTTGGGCCACTACTCCTACCCTTTCTCTAAGATCTGACTTGTAGGGGGAGTTGGCCACTCACTTGTCCACACATTTATTCATTCACTCATCCATTTCAAGAACACTGACTGGACACATCTTTGGGCTGGCCTTGTAAACCCATGACCCTCAGCCTCATGGAAGACTCTGGAACTTTTCCTTCATAGCACTGGTCCCAATTTTGATCAGACATTTATTTGTAGAAATGCATGTTAAATGTTTGTCTCTGTGACTAGACTGTAAACCCCGTAAAAACAAAGGTCACCAATTACCTCTCCACCCTGTATCCCAGTCAGAGCCTTGCAGAAAGCAGGTACTCAGGAAATCTTTTTGAAAGCCAACATGCACATATAAATGAATGAATGAGTGAATGACTCTAAAGGAGATATGACCATTACCATTTTTTAGAAAGAAAATAGAGACTCGAAGAGTCAGGCAGCTAGCCTCCAGGCACAGCCCCTGGGCAGGGTGGTATTGGAACATGAACCCCACCTGCCTTCATCCCCGCCATGTGGACTGGGCCCACACACTCTGGCCCTTCTCTTGGGGCTGCAGGACGACCTCATGACTGATCTGGAAGTGGAGAGTGACATCCTGGTGTCTTCAGAAGCCCTTGAAGAGGAAGCCAAGGTAGATTTGGTCACCCCTGAGTCCTTCGCCCAGCCGAGCCGCATGGGGAAGTCCATGATTGAAGACCCAGCTGTGGAAGTGGTCAAGAAGATCCTGCAGTGAGTGGCCATGGGGTGTACAATGGGGCCTGCCACAACAACTTTTGGCCCTGAGCCTTCAAGGACCATCTGTAGGGTCCTACCTCCAAGGTTCCCGCCTGTGACAGCCTGTGACTTTGTATAAGGGCTTTTTCCCTAGAGCCTCAGTTTCCTCCTCTAAAATGGACCCCATAATAGGACAGGTTTACATGGTATTGTGCACTAACTGGGATGGTACTCAATGCCTGCCCTGAGATGTCCTCATGGTCATGGGAAAAGCTCACATCCTTTCTTTTGGTTTCAGACTTCCTGACTCGAAATGCTCAACCCAGCAGTGCGACAAAGAGCGGTCCCAGATAGGTAGAGGCAAACAGGCCTGTGGGTCTCGGGGCATTGGCAGTGGGGAAGCCAGTGTTGCCACCTGGTCCATCCTCACCTCGGGTCCTCTGTTCTTGTCCCGTGTCCTCATCACCCAAAGGCTTGAAGCGACACCGGAGCCGGGGAGAACACATCATGAGAAAGGCCCTGTCCAGTGCCAGTGCCACTTCAATAGGGAGGTAGGGATGCTGGGCTGCCGAGGGGCTCCCCTTCCCAGGTGCCTTCCCTGGCCCCCTAGATGTAGGCCAGAGACCACCCTGTCCATTTACCCATCTGTCCTCAGAATGTACCACCTGTACTCACAGCTCTGAGACTCCAAGGGACCCAGTGAGAGGTTGGCTCTGGAGCTGGTGTTAGTCAGGTCTGTGCTCATTCCTGCTGAGTGATGCGGCTCATAAAGGCCCCCTACCTTGAGAACCCATCTGGGTATTCAGTGTGACAACTGGTAGATCCCAGCCCTCTTCCCACACCCAGTTATCCTGGTCAAAAAGAGGAACATTAGAGATGGCTTTCCTCGCAGGAGAAATCCTGGGCCTCTGCATCCTGATCAGGCACTCTGCCCATTATGCCCCCATAGGGGTCATTAGACTCATGGCTCCGTAAATGTGAGCCCTGCTGACCCCTGAGACTGATTCAACAGAAGGCAAGTAACAGAGCCAGTGACCGAACTGACTTCTGGGTTCTCTGTGAGCCCTCATTTTTATGGTTTGATTCCTGGTTTTGAGGAAGTAGCAATGAGATAATTCTTGCTTTGCATACTTCAAAGGTCCATGAACATCAATGCCATCTGCAGAGTGGAAATAAACCTAAGACCAACCAAACTAGAAAACCAAAGGCTATTTATTCAGAGCTTGGTACAGCAAGGGAGTCAGCCATCATTGCATATGTTTTAGCAGAGACTCAAAGGCAGGCCAGGGAGTGAAAAGGCTGTATAGCAGAGAAAGGCAAGGCTCTAAGTGTGCCTTTATTGGACGTTGTTGATGTGGGGAAGCTGGAGTCAGGCCAATTAGCCTCGGGGCATTCTATGTGATTATTTAGGGCTGCATATTTGACTTTCCCTAGTTGGTTCTAAGTTGAAAGCAGGGACAAAATTAGGGAAGCTGTCAGTCAGTAATCAAGTCCTGACCACGTGGAGATGATTGTTACAGGGGTTATTGTATAGCCTTCCCGGATTGCCACTAGAGATGACAATATGGCTTCCTCCAAGTCTGACTTCTATCAGACTGACTTCCTGAGTTGTTTATTACAGACAAGAAGTTGGTTTCCTGGGCATGTTGCAGGTTCTGGGTCAGAGTTCTGTATTTATGTGCAGTCTGGCTATTGTCTATTTGTATATTCAGTCCCTCAGTGGTTACAAAATGAAGTCCATGTTGCGGGGGCTGTCTGATGTTGCATACGACATACTTACACTAAAAATTATTTGCTCCTTATATATGGAATTCAACTTTTATTGGGCATATTGTATTCTTATTTGAAAATCACCCAACAGGTTTTTCTTTGGGTCCTCCCCACAGGGAGGCAAGGATACAAATTTCTAGCCCCTCACCCCCTCCCGGGCGTCTTGGGTCAGTTTTGGCGATATGGACTTCGCTCCCGTGCTACGGTTGTCTCCACAGCTGTTGAGGAGTAGGGAAGTATCTTGAAGGATTCAGGCCCAGACATGGGGGTCACGGTGTCCCCCAGGCAGGCCCAGAGCCTCCAGCAACCTAGGTGGGGCTCCCACAGACCTGCCTGTCTACCCCAGCCTCCAGACCACTGACCCGCCTTTGTCCCACAGCATCGCACGGTACTCCAAGCCCAACCGAATGGACAGAAGGTACCAGGTGCTCGGGGAGAAGCCACCACCTTTGGCTGAGTAAGTGGCACCTTTTCCTTCAAGTCCATTCTAGCTCATTGTCTGGGTGAGCGGGTGGCTAAACCTGACACAGCTGAGGGGAAAATAAGCAGAGCAGGAGAGATTGGCAAGGGGACAGTTAAGGGTCAAGGCCAGTTTGTTTCATCCCATTTCACCTAAATTTGTTGAGAGACATTTTCACCAAAACTTCACATTTTCTAAGCTAAGGTTTTTGGGGTAGCTGGCAGCACACCCCTTTCAAGTCTGGGATTTGTTTATGGGGTTTTTTTTCCTTCAATTTTTTAATGCCTCACCTCCCCCATTCCTCTTTTCCTTAATTTTAATTTCATTGATTAAAATAAACTCCGTTCCACTTCATATGGCTGCATTTCAAACAAATAACAGCTTCAGAAAATTGAAAACACTAAAAGTCAAGGTCTGCAGCAGACACCCTCTCCCCCTTAATCAGGGAACTCACCATCAGCCTTTTTTGCCCCACTGATCTGATCTCTGAGGTTTGTGAAGTTTGCAGACAAGGGTGGTTTTGGGGGCACCTGGGTGGCTCAGTTGGTTAAGCGTCCAACTTCAGCTCATGTCATGCTCTCATGGCTCGTGGGTTCAAGTCCCATGTCAGGTTTTGAACTGACAGTGGAGAACTTGCTTCAGATGCTCTGTCTCCCTCTTTCTCTGTCATTCCCCCAGCTCTTTCTCTCAAAAATAAATAAACATTAAAAAAGAGTGGCCTCAGGACCTAGAAGTTGGGTCCAAGTCAGCAGCTAGATGCTCCCTTGTCCCATTCACAAAAAAGCAATCCTCATCATTAAAATCTTGACTCTCTCTCAATTTTATAGAGTTCTGCCATTTTATCACATGTGTATATTCATGTAACCATCACCACAATCAAGAAACAGAACTGTTCCATCGCCACCAAGTGTACGTCACTCCTGCCGCCATTTTATAGCCACGCCCTCCCTCTCCATCCCTAACCCTGAGCAACCACTGATCCCTTTTCCATCCCTATCATTTTGTCTTATTAAGAAGGTCATATAAATAGTCTTATATAGTGTATGACATTTGCAGAGTGGCTTTTCATACTCAACATAATTCCCTTGAGATCCACCCCATTGGTCACAGACATCAATAGTTCATCCCTTTTATTGCTAAATAGTTAGCCATAGCAAGAATACACCACAGTATTTTAGTGGTGAAAAAAAAAGATCACAGGCTAAATAGAAAAAAAAAAAAGAAAAAAGAAATTGAGCACTTATGAAATCTCTGAAAGGGAGAGACTTTCTTAGCATAGTGCAGTGGTGAATTGCTCAGAAAATGGAATCAGATTGATGTTTTTACCCCCACATTGGGACTCTGGCTAACTGGCTTCTCCCCAAGCCTTCACCTTCCCTGTGCACAGAAGGTCGAAGAGAATCCTCCTCTTGGATTTGTAAAGAGGAGGCAGCAAGTCTTCCGTGGGCCTCCCTTGTGTAATACAGGATCATCACTCCAAGAAGCACTGGATGAAATCACAGGGAAAAAGATGGAAAATTTTGGCAAACAAATTTTTAAACTCTGTTGAGGTAAAATGTAATTAAAAGCTAAATAACAACCATCCAAGACACAATAGTGGTAAATAAAGCCGAAAAGGGAAAAATTGGCTCCTCTCCTCATCCCCTTCCCCCAGAAAATTGCTAAGGAAATTTCCAACACACAATATGGTAAGGGCAGAATTGGAAGAGACCACATATGAGGAGGAAGTAAAATTAGGAGCAAACATGTGGAGAAAACACTAATTCTCACTAGAATGCAAACAAATGAAAGGGGAACAATTCCATTCCATATTTTGCCCAAGATTAACCAATATGTAAATAGATTTTAGAGGAAGTTCCCAGTTTATCAAGGGAGGGTGCAGATGGTCCCTCCCAGGCACTGCCAGTGGGAGGTGTTAAGGAAAAAATTATTCTGATACTTGTTAAAACAGTAAGGAATGCTTTATATGGGACCATTGCAATAGGTGTCAAGACAGTTGCAACAGGAAAGAGGGATGGGGCTCAACTCTGAATACAGTGAGGACAAAGTGAAGAGCAAGGAGCTCAGTACATTGAAAATTTGAGGGCAGTGGGATTCTTGCTTACTTAGCAGGATTCTTGCTTCAGGTAGGCCATGGCTATTGGAAATCAAAGGTGCTCGGATATTGGATGGGGGGCTAGTATCTGAACTGACTTAACAGTATTTTTTAGATTATTTATTTATTTTAATGTTTATTTATTTATTTTGAGAGAAAGAGAATCTCAGGTAGGCTCCATGCTGTCAGTGCAGAGCCCAATGCCAGGGCTCAATCTCATGAACAGTGAGATCATGACCTGAGCCAAAGTCGATAGTCTGATGTTTAACCGACTTAGCCACCCAGGCACCCCTGACTTAATAACATTCTTGCTAACATTGGTCCCAGCAAGCCAAAGGCGGTGCCCAAGGATGAGGCCTAATCAAATAGTAGACAAAGGAAATAAAACAAAAATTAATTATTGGGACCTTATCAAGATAAAAAGCTTCTGGGAGGACCCGGGTGGCTCAGTTGGTTAAGTGTCCAACTTCAGCTCAGGTCATGACCTCATAGTTCGTGAGTTCAAGCCTCATGTCAGGCTCTGTGCTGACTTCTCAGAGCCTGGAGCCTGCTTTGGATTTTGTGTGTGTGTCTCTCTCTGCCCCTCCTCTACTTTCTCTCTCTCTCTCTCTCTCAAAAACAAACATTAAAAAAAAAGATAAAAGCTTCTGCACAGCAAAGGAAGCAATCAACAAAACTAAAAGGCAACCGATGGAGTGGGAGAAGGTGTTTGCAAATGACATATCAGATAAAGGGTTAGTATCAAGAATCTATAAAGAACTTATCAAACTCAACACCCAATAAAACAAACAATCCACTGAAGAAATGGGCAGAAGACATGAATAGACACTTCCAAAGAAGACAACCAGATGGCTAACAGTCACATGAAAAGATGCTCAGCATCACTCATCATCAGAGAAATACATATCAAAACCACAATGAGATACCATTCACACCTGTTGGAATGACTAAAATTAACAACTCAGGAAACAACAGATATTGGCAAGGATGCAGAGAAGGGGGAACACTTTTGTACTGTTAATGGGAATGCAAACTGGTGCAACCACTCTGGAGAACAATATGGAGATTCCTCAAAAAGTTAAAAATGGAACTATCCTATGACTCAGAAATTGCACTACTAGGCATTTATCCAAAGGATACAAAATGCTGCTTTCGGGGGTGCATGGGTGCAGTTGGTTAGGCATCTGTCTCTCGATCTCAGCTCAGGCCATGATCTCATGGTTTGTGAGTTTGAGCCCTGCATTAGGCTCTGCGCTGACAGCACAGAGCCTGCTTGGAATTCTCTCTCATTTCTGCACCTACCCCATTTGTGCTCTCTCAAAAATAAATAAACTTTTAAAAAATGCTGATTTGAAAGGGCACATGCACC
Source organism: Hyaena hyaena (assembly GCF_003009895.1). Classification (NCBI taxonomy): domain Eukaryota; kingdom Metazoa; phylum Chordata; class Mammalia; order Carnivora; family Hyaenidae; genus Hyaena; species Hyaena hyaena. Next base: position 1,669,131 of record NW_024080724.1, on the reverse strand, counting down.
CCACTATTTATAGCAGCGCTGTCAACAATAGCCAGATTATGAAAAGAGCCAAAATGTGCATCGACTGATGAATGCATAAAGAAGAGGTGGTACACTCCATGGAGTATTACTTGGCAATCAAAAAGAATGAAATTTTGCCATTTGTAACAACATGGATGGAACTAGAATGTATTATGTTAAGCAAAACAAGTCAGTCAAAATATATGATTTCACTTATATGTGGAATTTAAGAAACACAACAGATGGACATAGGGGAAGGGAGGGAAAAATAAGATAAAGACAGGGAGGCAAACCATAAGTGACTCTTAAAATACAGGTGGTGGGGGATGGGCTAAGTGGGGGATGGGTATTAGGGAGGGCATTTGTTGGGATGAGCACTAGGTGTTATATGTAAGTGATGAATCACTGGGTTATCTCCTGAAACCAATCCTACACTGTATGTTAACTAATTTGAATTTAAATAAATAAATTTAAAAAGAGAAAGATTTTTAAAAAATGAGAAAACCTGACATTCCAAAAATAGAGGATTACAAACCATGGTGCTTACTTACTCAATGGTTTTACACAGCCATTTAAAAAGATATCTTAATGTGGGGGAACACTTAACAAGTGAACAGAATGTAGAATACACATGAACCTAATTCCAAACTGACTTTAAAAGCAGCCGGAAGGTAATGCAATAAAATGTTGGCATTCATTTTCTCCTTTGCTTTTCAGTACATTTCTAATTTTCTTTAATTATGATGAGTGAATTTAATTTTTTTAATGTTTTATTTGTTTCTGAGAGAGAGAGGCAGCGTGAACAGGGGAGGGTCAGAGAGTGAGGGAGACACAGAATCTGAAACAGGCTCCAGGCTCTGAGCTAGCTGTCAGCACAGAGCCCGATGCGGGCCTCGAACCCACGAACCGTGAGATCATGACCTTAGCCAAAGTCGGACGCATAACCAACTGAGCCACCCAGGCGCCCCATGATGAGTGAATTTTAAAACAAAACCGTGAGTGACCTCTATACATATGTTTTAGAAATTGGCCAGCAATGTGTGGTGTACAACAGTGACTGCATCACTTAACAAAAATTGTGAAAAATTAAGTGTCCTGCATCTTATTAAGGTTCTAGGTTACATTGAGTTCTAATACATCTATCTCTTCCCTTATTTCACTCTTACTATTGAGAAAATTGACTTCACTGGCCAGGAATATACACTGGATCTGTGCAAATTTGTTTAACACAGCCCTGGTGTGCAAAGAGTCAGCCTAAAGGCCAGAGGTACCAGAAGGAGGCTGTTTGGTCCTACAGGAAGTCCTGCTTATTTGATTAATATTTACGAGAAACCGTTCTTTCTTCATTCAACCAATACTGAGGCACTAATAAGTGCAGACCCTATGGTGGGACTGGGGGTTCCGTGGTGAGCAAAATAGATGCATGCAGTCTGTCTAGGTGCACTTCACCATCTTCTGGGAGAGAGAGGGTTTAATGAGCTGGTCACAAAAATCAGTCCCAAACCCCTCTGTGGGGAGTGCTGTAGGGCTGAGGACCACTCTGAGAGCATTGCACCAGGATGGTCTGGAATTGCCACCAAGCTGGGATCTGAGGAAGAGCAGGAGCAAATGTGACCAAGAGGAAAGTTAACCGTGTTCTCTGGGGAGAAATCCATGTGTGTAAAGGTCCCAGGGTAGGAGCAAGTAGCTACAATGAATGAGGAAGGGGCCACACCCAGCTTATCACAAACAAGAGCCATTAAACTAGACAAATAGAAATATTAAGTGAGAACACAAGCTTGCAGCTGGGTGTCACATGCACTGACCAATTCTGGCTGGGCTGCTGGGCACTCCGGAGCCTTTTGGTTTTGACTCTCCGGAGTCCATTTGGTTTTGGCCACACCATTTGGTGTGATCAGACAAGGCCCCTCAGGGATCTGTCTTTTGTGTCTTGCAGGGATTTTAAAGGCATCATCCTGACCCTCCTCTGGGAGAGCAACGAGCATCTGCTGAATGTCGTGGAGGTGAGGGCTGCTGCCCACAGGCCTCTGTGTGCCCCTGGACTGGCTTCTGGCCACATGTTTCCAGCTGCTTCTGCCTCTTGTATTTTGCTGATAATGGCTTTGTGGGTAAAACTGAGGAAAGGGGATTCCAGCTCCCACAACCACAGCTACCAAACTTCTGTCACCTCATGTAGTGTTTTCTTCATCCTAAAAGTTAAACCTCGTTCATTCATTTATCCATTTATTGAGCCACCAGGCATTTCTTGGACACTAACTCTATGTCAGATACTGGGTGGGCCAAGAAGAACAAGCCCAATCTCCATCCCTGGGAGGCCGGCACCCTGCATAGGGTGACAGACATGGCGGCACCACAGGGAGATGGGTGGAGCTGTTGAGCTACTCAGTGCCCAGTTCCAGCACGCCCCACACAGAGGTGTCTGGACGTGTTCCTGCCAGCCTCCCACTGGGCTGCAGATCCTTCAGAGCAGAGGCTCTGAGGCCTCCATACTGTGGCCTCTGGCCTAGTCCCTAGCTTGGTACTTCATACAAAGCTCTCAACCTGGTCATTGGAATGAGATTCCATTTGGGTCTTGGACAAATGGAAGGACAAATAAGAGTCTTGCCATTTTCGGTCACTTAGGCCTTGCATACTGGGATATTGTCAGTGGTAAAAAGGGCAGTTGGGTAGGGAAAGTGTGGCTGGCAGAGGTGACATCCAGAGAAAGGGCTAGGAGGTGTGGAGAGCAGGGTGGAGGATGCAGGAGCATGGGCCAGAGCTCCAGGGTGAGCATCCTTGCCCAGACACCGTCAACCTCTCTTGCAGGAGTTTTACCGCAGAGAGAAGCGCTCGGTCACCAGACCTGACTGCATGTACGATAACTTTGACCAGTGCGCCGAGAACATCTGCAAGAGGATCCTGGGGTACTACGACCAGACAAATGAGTACCATAACTCCTGCCTCATAGGTGGGTCTGGGCGGCAGGCGGGCAGGCAGGTTGAGGGTGTGGCACGTGTCACCAGTTGAGCAGAGCCTGGGCCTCACAGCCTGGAGGGTGCCCTCCTGAGCTGGACGTCACCGGGGGAGGCGCAGGAGCCTCCCTGTGGAAAGCTGGCATCTTCGAATTAGGTAAAAACACTGATCAGATGTAACTGGGAGACACAATGATGCTGAAAAACAATCACTTTTCTTGAGAAATCTGGTGATTTGTATCACTAAAAATGTTTTGTTCATTGCACAGGTAATTTTGACAGCTCTATTGAGATATTCACATACCACACAATGCACCCATGTAAAGTGTCCAATTCAGTGGAGTTTAGTATATTCTCGGAGTTGGGCAGCCATCACTACTTCTCAGTTTTAGAACCCTGCCCCTCCATCACTGCCCCAGCCCTAAGCAACCACTCAACCACTTTCTGCCTCTGTAGACTTTCCTCTTCTGAGCCTGCATATGAACAGAATCACTGTGCGGTGTTTTGTGACTGGCTTCTTTCATTCTGCATAATATTTTCAAGGTTCACCTGTGTTGTAGTGTGGGTCGGTACTTTGTTCCTTTTCATGGCTCATTCTTATTCCATTGTGTGCATGTGCGACGTTTTGTTTACCCTGCATCGGTACACGTTTGTCTGTTTCCACCTTTGGCTACTGTGAATACCGCTACTACAAACATTCACACACACGTTTTGTGTGGACAGATGTTTACCTTTCTCTTGGATGTATAACTAGGAGCGGAATTGCTGGGTCGCATGGTAACTCTGTATTTGAAGGTCTGAAGAAAACTTTCCACGGATATTTGTTAAGTGTCGACTGTACGTCTGGCCCATGCTGGGCTCTGACGACCCCAATAGACACAGCCTCCTGGAGAATAGGGACATGAAAACAGGCAGATAGAATACATCGTGCCATTTACACTTATTGTAATGACGTCAAAGAGGTTGTGAAAACATGCCCAGCGCACACCTTTGCCCATTTCTTCACGTTCCTCTGCATCTTTGCCCATAGCCACGCATGTTTGATGCAGTTGTAAGTCCTAATTATTCCTGATTCTAAAGCAGGGAACCTGAGGGCCCATCACAGGTCTGCTGTGTTGGTTGAGGGGCAGCATGGGTAGAAGGGGGAGAGGATTAGAGGGCAGCCAGACCTGGCTTCTAGGCCCAGCACCGCCATATCCCTGCCTTATGACCCTGACCAAGTCACCTCACCTCTGTGAGCCTCAGTTTCCTTGTCTGTAAACTGGAGATAAAGACAACACTCATGTGCAAGGCTTTTTTGAGGATTAAGCCCACCACACAGACCTGCCATATACAAGGGACATAATCAGTGGTGGCTCTCACTCCTGTGGCTGTCGAATGACTGGCATTGAAACTACTATAGCATTTTGTTTCTCTAGCACAAAATGTCCCCCTGGGAAGTCTGGGCTCCCATCCTATATGACCTTCCTCAAAAGAAAGGTTCAGTGGTCAGACGGGTTTAGGAAATGCTACAGATTATGTCCCTCTCTGGAAGAGTCACAGTTCCCACTAAATGGCGACTTCCACTTCCTGCAGTTTGGGAGTCCGGTATCCTGGCCAAACCCCTCACTGAAAACATTTACAAGTATTGGATATAGTATTTTCGAGATGAACTCTTTCAGATGTATTGATGAGTTAGCCATAAAGTAAGAAACACACAAGGCTCCCAAACTGAGTGACAATAGGAACTCCAAGAGAGAAATTGAACAGTAACACATTGCCCTAAAGGCATTGCTGACTCCTAGGTGAGCTTGAACCTTGTTTTCATGGCCTCCGGGGTTTTGGGAACAGGAGACAAATCCCCAAACCACCCACAGTTGGAAAGTCTGGAAGGACACAAGCCACAGGAAAACTGGGACCCCACAGGGCTCCAGCTGCAGAGTAGGGTGAATGAGACAGAAACCAAGCTCCCTCCCCTGTCCTGCACCATCACCAGCAGCTGCAACTAGAAGGAAACTGCCTTATTAAAACACCTTGGTGCTGGGTAAAGCAGAAGGGAAACTGCAATATGAATCCATAACTATTAAGTGGCCTTTGTGCTTGAAGTTGATTTTGTTTTGTGGATCATCCAAAAGACCTCCTGCTGATAATTTAGCTTAAAATGATCTTGAGTTGGTGGTGCCCAGATGCTTCTCTGGTAGACACCACAGATCCTTTCTAGAAAAGGAACCCACCTTCTATTCACACCTCTAAGGATTCTCACAAATTAAATTCTCAGAATAAGAGCTCACAGTAAACAAACCAGACATACACACACACACACACACACACACACACACACACAGAGAAAAGACCCCTAAATCATGAGGCAGCAGAATGAGATCAGTAAAGACTTCAGATACTGAACATATCATACAAAGGATATAAAGTATTCATTGCAATTAAATTTAAAAGGACACTGGAAACATAAGAAAGGAGTGAGAGACTATGAAAATGACCAAATAGAAAAGAAAACCACATAGAACTTCTATATTAGAAAAATAAATAGTTCAAATTTTGAATTTGTGAATGGCTTCTACTATCAGAGAAAATATCCAAAACTCAATGCAGAAACGCAAAGAAATGACAGTCTGGGAGAGAGGTAAAGGATATGGAGAAGGTAGGTCTAACATAGGAGTCCCCAGGGACAGAGGGGGACCAGGGTTGAGGCAGTCTTTGAGGAGATAATCGATAAAACAGACTCAAGACTCTATGCACTTTTCATGAGCTGGGAAGTCCTGCAGAATATCAAAGGAAGTTCTTTGAATTTACTTAATCCAGTATTTTCTGTACTGCTCTGACCACAGGACCCCTCTTGATGAGATAGCTGTTACCACATTGTAGACCAAGTCCTTCTCTTTGGGAAATTGCTTTGGGGCTTTGTGGGAGAGATCACTTCAACACCTTGGCTCTGCTCTGTTCCCTCCCCTGGTCCCTCACCCCCAACTTCTACAGAATTACGGGCCCAGATGAGGAGATTTGAGGAGCTACTACCCCAGGTCTGCTGGCTGGTGATGGAGAACTTCAAAGAACACCACTGGAAAAGATTCTGCACCTCTGCCAAAGAGATCCGGGAACAGTTCTGGAATTATCAGGAGAAGCTAGAGATAAGGAAGGTGGGGGTCCCCAGGACCAGTCTTCTTTCTCTGGGACAAGGGCCCCTGGGAGTTCAGAGATGGAGGAAAGGCATAAGTAGACCTGGTCAGGTTGGCATTGTTGGATGGGGGCTGAGGGACACAGAGCATTGGAGAAATGCCTTCTTCTTCATAGGTGTTCTATAAGCTCCTTTTTGGATTTAATGGGTGGGTTTGCTGATTCTGTAGGAGTGTGGTCACTGACATCAGCAACAATGGTCTACAAGCCAGAGGACGTGGATGCCATTGATTTTATTGGACTTAAGGCCTTGGTTATGCTGGGGCTGCTGCTGAGCTCTCTCACTCCCTAGCCCTCAGAGTCCGCTCCAACCATCCCCCCATCTTGCTTTCTCTGCCCTCCTCTGCCCAGCCATGGCCGTTCACACACGCAGGTCAGAGCACACATCAAATCTGACTATGGCCATTATTAGAGGACATGGGCCCATGACATTCTGGCCCTCACCTAGAGACCAGGTCAATATCCCCACTGATTTCTGGATTGTTTGATTGAAGGATGAAAATGCCAAGAAGCTCCATCAAAATCTCGGACATCCTGAACATATCCAAGAAATGGAGTCTCTGTGTCAAGTGGAAAAGAAAAGGCAGGAAGATTTAGACACTGTGATTAGGACTACCAGGGAGAAGCTTGAGGTCAGTGGGACTGGGTGCTGAGCACTATACTGCCCCCAGAGAGACTCCCCCAACTGACAGTCCAGCAACAGTACTGAACATGGACTCTTGCTGGCACCTGGCCAAAGGGGGCATGAAAGCCAACAGGTTTTATAGGGCTGACTGGCCATTATTGACTGCTTAACTTGCATCTTTTGATTTCTAAATTAATTAGTTACAAAATTACTAATGAGAACTTTTTTCAATATCCACATCTATTTATTTTGTATTTAGCTAATAATCTGTGGGTGTTCCTTGACCACCTCTTTTTTAAAATGTTTGTTTATCTTTGAGAGAGAGAAAGAGAGAGAGCGTGAGTCGGGGTGGGGCAGAGAAAGAGGGAGACACAGAATCCGAAGCAGGCTCCAGGCTCTGAGCTGTCAGTACAGAGCCTGATTCTGGGCTCGAACTCACAAACTGTTGAGACCATGACCTGAGCCGAATTCAGATGCTGAGCCAACTGAGCCACCCAGGTGCCCAGCTTGGCCACTTCTAAATCATTTCCTATCTTTGAACCCAGTCAGCTCTTGCAAGAAGCCTCTTTCCTTAGGACCAGACACCACTTAACTTGGACATAACTGATTCATGGCTTTGGTTTTGTCTCACCTGCTGGCTCCCCAAGTCCTCCCTCAGCTGGCCTTTGGAGGCAGGCCTCTCTCCCTGCAGCAGCAGGGAGAACATTCCCCCGTGTTTCCTGCAGGAATCCACCAGGAAGTATGGCCGGTTTTTCATAGCCAACCTGGCCAGCTTCGCCGAGAAGTTCCTGCTGCAGTTGGATGAAGTGGTCACCATCGATGACATCCGGGTTGCAAGTAAGTGGTGCCACTGACCTTGTGCCTGAGCCCCAGGGGGTGGGTGAGGTGGAGGGAGATGGGCCAAGGGCATCTGCTTTTCCCCAATTCCACCAGAATGAAACCAGATTCTCTACCGAGAGGACCGATGGTTTTTGGTTTTCATTAACAGTAAGGTGGTTTTTTTATTATTATTAAAAAAGTAAATCCCAAATGGGTCAAAAACTATATGTAAAAAAATAATCCTAATAGTAAATATTTTCATAATCTTGGAGTAGAGACAGCTTCCCTGAGTATCAGATGAGAGCCAGAAGCCGTGAAAGCAATGGCTGGCACTCCTCCGTGGCCAAAACAAAAAAAAAAAAAAGAAAAATGTCAAAAATTTGAAAGTCTACTGGACAAATATTCCTAACAGGCTATAGGTAAGAAAAAGATGTAACATCCCTATGGTAGAGGTTAAATTTCTAAAAAGAGGCAAAGGACAAACACATGCAAAAGAGAAGCAGTTCATATCTCCAATGAGTATGAAAGATGCTCGACCTCGCTGATGATGAATGTCAACACTATTAAGATATCATTTTTCACCAACAGCCTGACAAGGTTTCTAAATTGAGCAACAACCAGCCCTGGTGCGAATGTCAGAAAGCCCAGGTACCATAGAGACCTTTGGAGAGGTGTACATCAATATCCCTGTCTTGGAGAACCTTCTGTCAGCACCTGCCAAAATTTGGACCATGTATGCCTTTCACCCAGCAATTCTAACCCTAGGGATTTATCCGAAAGAAATACTTATACAATTTTCCAAAGAGATCTTTACAAGCATATTCATCACAGCACTGTTTGATGTGCAAAGAATTGGAAACAACACTAACATCCACGTGTAGGGGATTGGATCAGTAAATTTGATCCCGATGTACACGTGCATACTGTGCAGGTGTGAAAGGGGGTCAGTGTGTCTACACATGCCAACATACAGAGTCAGGAAGGAATACTGTTATGGTGGAAAAAGTTGACAATTAGTATTTATCCATGATACCATTTTTTTAATGCATACATGATATAAACATGTATATTCACATATATGGATGTAGATCTGTGTGACAAACAAACAGAGACAGAGCCTGAGGGACAGGTCCCACACTGTTGACCATGATCATCTCTGATAGGTAGAAAGGTGAGAGACTCCTAAATTTTTTTCTTTTCTCCCATTAGGTAGTGTTTAAACTTTTTCTAATGTGTGTTTTGCTTTTATAACTATATAAAGATTAAAATTTTTTAATGGTTATTTTTTTTAAAAATTTTTAAAGATTTTTTTTAACATCTATTTATTTTTGAGAGACAGAAAAAAACAGCATGAGTGAGGGAGAAGCAGAGAGAGAGGGAAACACAGAATCTGAAACAGAGTCCAGGCTCTGAGCTGTCAGCACAAAGTCCAACACAGGGCTCAAAACCACAAACCGTGAGCCAAAGTCAGACACTTAACCAACTGAGCCACCCAGGCTCCCCTAATGTTTATTTTTCAAAAAGAGAGAGAGTGCACGTGAGTGGGGGAGGGGTCGGAGAAGGAAGGAGACACAGAATCTGAAGCAGGCTCCAGGCTCTGAGCTGTCGGCACAGAGTCCAACAGCTCGAACTTAGGAACCGTGAGATCATGACCTGAGCTGAAGTCTGACACTTAACCTTCCAGGCACCCCAAGATTTAAGTTATATAGTAAATGTTATCCATTTACTTATGTAGTGAGTGATTAAAATACATCATTTTTATTTTTAAAAGTTTCTGGGGTGCCTGGGTGGCTCAGTTGATTGAGCGTCTGACTCTCGATTGCAGCTCAGGTCATAATCTCATGGTTTGTAAGGTCAGTCAAGCCCTGTATCAGGCTCCGTTCTGAGCGTGGAACCTGCTTAACTGTCTCTCTCTTTCCCTTTGCCCGTCTCCCACTTGCTCATGCATGCACTCTCTCTCAAAAGTTTTTATTACAAAAACAATGCGTTTTTATAGTAAAAATTAAAAACTGAATCTTAATTACAAAGAAGAAGAACACAGTCCTTCCACCCAGAACTAAGTGCCCTTAATATTTGCCATCCCATCTTTCCAGTCCTTTCCTCTTGGACACAGGCCCGAGTGTGTGTGTGTGTGTGTGTGTGTGTGTGTGTGTGTGTGTGTTATAGAGTGTGTGCCCTTTTATAACCACCCTCAGACAGCCATTGGCCAAGCCAGTCAATCATCTTCTTGAGTATTTTCACTTGCTGTGCATTGTGATTTATTCATTAGTCCCCTGCTGTTGAATGTTGGGCCCTTTCCAATTTTTCACTCCTGTAATTGTGCTACAGGAAACATCTGCATCCTTACATCTCTATTCTGGGGCAACAGGTTCCTAGAAGTGGACTTTTTGGGTCACGATGTACATGCATTTTGAGGTACTGGTCATTTTCCCCTACTGGAAATCTCTCTGTCCAGTGCAGGCCTTGTTTGGGGAAGCGAGGCCTGCAAAGGCACTAGAGATGAGACCTGAGGGAGACCAGGCAGAGCAGCCAGCAAGAAGTTCTTTCTTGGTAACTTGGAAGGAACCGTGGAGCTGGAAGACCCCCGTACCAGCCCCAGGGAGGCCTCTCTCCTGCTGCAGCTCTGGCTGCTGGGCCAAGCAGCCTGGCCCTGCTCTCAGGGCGGATCAGGGCAGCTCCTGCCTGCTGGCAGTCACTCCGCTAGGTGCAGCCCTGTCACGGAGGCACTTGAAAGGACAGGTCAGCGAGCCAGACATCAGAGGACAACTTTGAATGTGTTTGCCCCAGGGATAGTTCAGAACCCATTTGAGCCAGTATAAGCCAAAGAAGGGTCTATAAAGCTTATCTGGAGGCTTGTGGAAGCTGTGCGAAGGTCAGACCATCATGCTCTGGGCTTTGGAGGAGGGAAGACCACCTAAATCACACCTCCCACCACCAGCCCCCCAGCCCTCACTGGGCCTTCAGATCCGCTGCTTTCAGCTTCTCTGTGGGAAGAAGTGTGGGCTCTGCCTCCCACTGGACACTCCAAGTCAGGAGGAAGGGAGCAAGTTCTCATCCCTCTAAACATAAGGTCGGGGGAGAAACCCCCTTGATCTCAGCCTGTGTGTGAGGTTATGGTCATAACCTGTCTTTTGCCTGCCAGGGATGGAGCCCACAAAACAGAAGACATCAATTCTCATACGGAGGAAACTCGCTAGGCTTTCCCTGAGGGAAGAAAGTGAGAAGCCCCTGATTGAGCGGGGGAGCAGGTAAGACCCAAGAGCATTGAAGAATACCACCAATGGCTGGGTTTGCTGGAGCACGATGCAGCGGAATAGTTAGGGGCAACTGGAAGCCTTGGAAAGGCATTCTGCTCTAAGCCTCAGTTTCCTCGCCTGTGAAATGGGCATGGCAGCCCACCGTGCATGGTATTACAAAGAGAAAGTTTAATGAGATTGTACTTAGAGTGCCCCTGGCACATAGTAAGAGCTCAGAAGCTCTTAGTTCCCTTGATAGGGAGTCACAAAGGGGCCCCCAAATAAAGGGAGGCCCATCCCAGTATGGGGCACATTCTTGGATCCCTGGTGGTACTGTGAAGCACTGTGCATATGCTGAGAGCTGTCAAAGTCCTTGTTCCCTGAGCCCCAAGAATGTGACTCTGGAAGAAGAAGTAAGGCGGTGATTTGCCCAGCACAGTAGGAAACCGGGGCAGGAATCGGTGACTGCCACCTGGCTGGCCCACTGCCATGGAAACTAAGGCCTGCAAAAGGGAGACAACTAGAAGCGGGACATTCCTCTCTCCCACGCAAAACCCAAGACCGGCTACCCGCACGGAGTCAGTGTGAAAGCAGGAAAAAGAACTTGAAGAAGCTTAAATGTTTAGTAAGGTTTTTCTTTTAATGAAGACATTTAAGACATGATCTTTAAAAAAAAAAAAAAAAGATACGTTAAACTTTTCCACTGGGATTGGAGGGTACGCTGTGAAGGACAATGAAAAGCATGTCGGACTTTCACATGCATGTTTATTTGTAGGAAGTGGCCAGGAATCAAACCCACTGAAGTCACCATCCAAAACAAGATTCTCCTCCGGAAAACATCATCCATCACCACCACCAAAACGACCCTGGGCCACCTGGCGGCTGTGGAAGCCCGAGATGCTGTCTACTTGGTGAGTCTAGAGACAGGGTACAGATGGGCGTGTCCCAGGGAGCACAGGGTAGCTCAGTTTGGCTGCCTTGGAAAGAAGGGAGCTTCCTGTCACGAGGTACCCTCATGTTTGGCCCATGGAGCAGGAGACCCATGCCAGGGTGCCCCAGAGCATAGTGTCAACACTCAAGATAGTTGATGGTCACAGGCCTAAGGATGTGGGTCATGTCTGGTCCCAGTGATAGTGTGGGTCTGAGGGTATGAGCCCCAGGGCCAGGGGAGCCCAGCTGAGGGACACCCCACCAAGTTGGGGGTGAAGAAAGACCTTCTGGAAGAACAGTTGAGTCAGAGTGAGGGGACAAAGTAGTAAGAGGCACAGAGCAGTGAGAAGTGGTGGGTAGAGCAGCTGACAGTTACTGAGGCATCTCACTAACTCCTCATAATGGCCCCATGAGGAAATGAATTGCCCCCTCGTACTGATGAGGACACTGAGGCTTAAAGAAATGTGTCCCCCTCATGCCGCTATGAAGTAACAAAGGCAGGATTTGAGCCCAGTGCCTATTAGTCACCCCTGGTGCCTGCCTAAAGAGGAGGCTGCACCCAGATGCTACCTGTGGGTGTGTTAGTCCTGGTGCCCAGAGAGAAACTGTGTTCTGTCCATGGTACAAGATACACTGACCCCCATAGGAGGAGAGCCCATCCCCTTCCCTGGCCACCATGCCAAGCCTTGGGCAGAAGGGACAACTCTGCCAAGTTCAGTAAGGGCTCAAGATGTGGAGGGATCAGCCTTATAAGGAAACCAAGTCCCCTGAGCTACAGGAGGCCACAGTGCGGGATGGCAGTTAGGAATGGTGCAGAGTCCAGAGTCAGGGGGATGGGTCCTTGCCCCTGCTCAGCCTCTTTCTAGCTGAGTGGCCTCAGGCAAGATTCTGAACCTCAGTTTCCTCATCTATGAAATGACTGGACCTGCCCATGGGTTGCTGGGCAGACTACATGAGAAGTGATTTGTGAAACTCTTGTCAGTGTCTGGAGTGGTTTAAAAGCTATCTGCCACTGGGGTACAACATTCCTTTAGGGCCCAGAGTACAGAAGTCCCTCCTCATCTGGCCTCCTTCCGCTGGTTTGCTCCTAGAAATATTTAGCGTCGTTTGAAGAGGAGTTGAAGAAGATCCAGGACGACAACACATTGCAGGTGAAGGAGGCTCAGCACTGGAAGGACAGTTGGAAGCGCTCCGTGGATACCATCCAGTGCCTGTACTTGTGAGAGCCTCAACCCACCCCACATAAAGGCTCATTTTTTATGGACTCCTTCTCTATCCATCCATCCATCCATCCATCTGTCCATCCATCCCTGCTCTATACCCAGCACTGTAGCTTCATCAGTGACCAGGACACGGTGTGGTTCCTGTCCATGTGGATGGGTGAGGAGGACAGAGGTGAAAGGGGAGTTCCACGTGGTTTGCAGGGCTGGTGGGTCACAGGCGTGGGCCACTTAAAATAAAGACCAGTACTTCAGAGGACATAATTCCAATAGGCATGCTTGGCACTTCGTCTTAGAAAATGAAATAATCAAAATATATGGGCATAGGTATATTTACATTTAACAAAATAAGATAATTGCAATCATGCAACCAACAAAGAATTCATCCAGCCTTTTTTTTCTTCCTTAAATAGTTTATTGTCAAGTTGATATACATATAACACCCAGTGCTCATCCCAACAAATGCCCTCCTCCATGCCCATCACCCCCTTTCCTCTCTCCCCCACCCCCATCAGCCCTCAGTTTGTTTTCAGCATTCAAGAGTCTCTCATGGTTTGCTCTCTCCCTCTCCCCCACTATTTTTCCCCTTCTTCTCCCGCATCGTCCTCCGTTAACTTCCTCCTGATCCACCTATATGTGCAAACATATGGTATCTGTCCTTCTCTGCCTGACTTGTTTTGCTTAGCATAACACCGTCTAGTTCATCCATGTTGCTACACATGGCCAGATTTCATTCTTTCTCATTACCATGTAGTATTCCATTGTATAAATATACTACATCTTCTTGATCCATTCATCAGTTGATGGACATTTAGGTTCTTTCCATGTTTTGGCTATTGTTGAGAGTGCTGCTATGAACATTGGGGTACATGTGCCCCTATGCATCAGCACTCCTGTATCCCTTGGGTAAATTCCTAGCAGTGCTATTGCTGGGTCATAGGGGAGTTCTATTGTTAATATTTTGAGGAACCTCCATACTGTTTTCTAGAGGGGTTGCACCAGCTTACATTCCCACCAACAGTGTAGTAGGGTGCCCTTTTCTCCACATCCTTGCCAGCATCTAGAGTCTCCTAATTTGTTCATTTTAGCCACTCTGACTAGTGTGAGGTGGTATCTCAGTGTGGTTTTGATTTGTATTTCCCTGATGATGAAGGACGCTAAGCATCGTTTCATGTGTCTGTTGGCCATCTGGATGTCCTCTTGGAGAAGTGTCTGTTCATGTCTTCTGCCCATTTCTTCACTGGACTATTTGTTTTTCGGGTGTGGAGTTTGATGAGTTCCTTATAGATATTGGATACTAGCCCTTTATCTGATATGTCATTTGCAACTATCTTTTCCCATTCTGTCAGTTGCCTATTAGTTTTATGGATTGTTTCCCTTGCCGTGCAGAAGTTTTTATCTTGATGAGGTCCCAATAGTTCATTTTTGCTCTTGATTCCCTTGCCTTTGGGGATGTGTCAAGTAAGAAATTGCTGCAGTTGAGGTCAAGGAGATTGTTTCTTGCTTTCTCCTCTAGGGTTTTGATGGTTTCCTGTCTCACATTCAGGTCCTTTATCCATTTTGAGTTTATCTTTGTATATGGTATGAGAAAATGATCTAGTTTCATTCTTCTGCATGTTGCTGTCCAGTTCTCCCATCACCATCTGTTAAAGAGGCTGTCTTTTTTCCTTTGGATGCTCTTCCCCGCTTTGTCAAAGATTAGTTGGCCATACATTTGTGGGTCCAATTCTGAGTTCTCAATTCTATTCCATTGGTCTATGTGTCTGTTTTTGTGCCAATACCATACTGTCTTGATGATTACAGCTTTGTAGTAGAGGCTAAAGTCCGGGATGGTGATGCCTCCCGTTTTGGTTTTCTTCTTCAATATTACATAGGCTCTTCGGGGTCTTTGTGGTTCCATACAAATTTTAGGGTAGTTTGTTCTAGTTTTGAGAAGAATACTGGTGTGATTTTGATTGGGATTGCATTGACTGTGTAGATTGCTTTGGGTAGTAATGACATTTTAACAATATTTATTCTTCCGACCCATGAGCATGGAATGTTTTCCTTCTTTGTGACTTCTTCAATTTCCTTCATAAGTTTTCTATAGTTTTCATCATACAGATCTCCTATATCTTTGGTTAGGTTTATTCCTAGGTATTTTATCCTGTCGATAGATGCAGAAAAAGCATTTGACAAGATACAGCATCGCTTCTTAATAAAGACCCTTGAGAAACTAGGGATATAAGGAACTTACTTAAACATCACAAAAGCCATCTATGAGAAGCCCTCAGCTAACATCATCCTCAAGGGGGAAAAACTGAGCGCTTTCCCCCTGAGATCAGAAACACGACAGGGATGTCCACCCTCACCACTCTTGTTTAACATAGTGCTGAAAGTCCTAGCATCAGCCATCAGACAACAAAAGGAAATAAAAGGCATCCGAACTGGTAAAGAAGAAGTCAAACTTTCACTTTTCTCAGACAACATGATACTCTACATAGAAAAGCCGACAGACTCTACCAGAAGCCTACTAGAACTGATCTATGAATTCAGCAATGTTGCAGGATACAAAATAAACATACAGAAATAGGTTGCATTTTTATACACCAAGAATGAAGCAACAGAAAGAGAAATCAAGAAACTGATCCCATTCACAACTGCACAAGAAAACATAGAATTCATCCAGTCTTCATTGGGTATCTGTCTGGCAATTTGCCTGATCAAATTATAGCATTTTGAAGAAAATCTTCCAGGACTCCTTAATTTTCCTGGGGACCCCTTTAATCTTGCGAGGCTCAGATCCTTCCCTCTGGAAGCCTCCATCTTGCCATGTTCCTTGTTGATTTTCTCTTCCTAGATTAAAGGGCCTAACCATCCCAGATCTCATTTGTTAGTAGCTTTCTGTGGCACTTGGACAGACTGCTCACATTCCTTCTTTGACTTCATCATCTCCTGTTCCTTTTACCTGGTTTGCATTTTGACTGCATCAGTTTGGATTTTCCTATGCTTTACCTCCTTTAATGATCTGATGAGGTAGGCTTTTGCTCCCATTTTACAGATGTAGAAACTCAAGTCCAGAAGGTCAAGGCAACCTCCTCAAAGGAACACAGCCAGTATAGCACCTTAGCTATACTCACTTTTTGGTTCCCCAAAAGTGGACAAGGACTTGGGGGCAAGTCGTTTGTTTTGGAGATGATCCCAAGAAGCATGAATGAGGTCATGGGGTAGGGGAGCCTGGAAGGAGCCTTGGCCTCACTCCAGGCCCCTTCTACCCCCCTCCACACACACTGGGGACACCCTGTCCTCACCTGTCCCCCACCCTGCATTGGCTGTCCCCTGGCTTGTTGAGTTGATGATCTACCTCCTGACTTGTTTTCCTGTAGCCACTGTCCACACTAGGGGCTAT
The DNA here is from genome assembly GCF_003009895.1 of Hyaena hyaena. NCBI lineage: Eukaryota > Metazoa > Chordata > Mammalia > Carnivora > Hyaenidae > Hyaena > Hyaena hyaena. Next base: position 1,652,791 of record NW_024080724.1, on the reverse strand, counting down.
GGGCTCATTGTAGTTCCAGGTGCCCACAGAGGTGGATTGCAATACACAGTCCTTCCTCTGAAAACTACCCTTGGAACCTTAGGGACTTTCCTATCATGCAGGTAGTTAGGGAAATCGATGCTACTGCCTTGTGATAGAGCTGGTTCCAACCTCTTTCTATTCTCCCTCTTATAAGTTCTGTCATGTCTGCTCTTTCTTGACCATACCTCCATGTTCCCCACCTGAGAAGTCAGTGTGAGTGAGTGCACCTGAGCACATGTGAGGATGTGGAGATGAAAATGATCCCCACAATGGAGAGAGGGTGGCAGGGGCCCCCTGGGATATAGAGTCTCTCTTCACCAAGTAAACTCTTTCAGAATGTGTTGAGCTCTAGCCTACAAGGCAAAAGCCCTTCCTTATCCACCTTCTGGGCTCAAGACTTGTCCCTGATTCACTCTCGGCCTCAGTTTCCCAATTGTGCGATGAAAGCCTGATATAGAACCACATAAGTGGATGTTCAGTGAGGTCTGACTCCATCAAAACACTTTGGGGTATTGGGACAGAGTGATATGGGTACAGAAAGCAGCAGTGTATGGCAGCCAGGCTTTGTGTCCATGGTCAGGCACACACAAGGGGTCCTGGGGAAGACCCAAGAAGAGTTCATACACGTGAGCCTGTAAGTTGATGTGTACGCATGTGCATTGTATCAGTAGCTCCACACATGAGATTGGTCTCCTTCAGCCAGCTCTGTGTACCCCACAGCTGCTGAGGACTGGGTCATATGTTCACCACTGGACCCAGGAAGGGGTGTCAGTCTCACTTAACCACTAGGATGGAGGGTGGGGAAGGGGCAGTTCCCTAAAGAAACACTAATGTCCTATTCCCAACAGAAGAGAGCATGAATATGAGCCAGGCAGAAGCACCGAGTCTCAGAATCCTGCAAGCTGCCTGCATTCCTGTCTCTGCACTAGGCACAAGGGGCTGTGTCCCAGAGAAGGACTGATCTTGTCCAAGATCACGTAGTGATTCAATGCCAAAGCTTCTATTTTGGTTAGGCTTACATTTGCCTATGTATAGTAGAAAACCCAAAATAATGCGGCACAAACAAAGAGCTTTCTATCTTTTTCACATAAAAGAACTCTTTTTTCTGTTGTGGGACAACTCCAATGACCCCACCCCAGGCAACAATAGCTCTGATTTATTTGTGACTTACTGCAATAACCAGAGAAAATCACTTATGTTCCGGGAGATGGACCATACCCTGTAAACTGCCCTTTCCTGTATTCACGAAACTTTCCTACAACCCGTATGGTGGAGGACATTTAAAAACAAACCAAAAACAAAAGCAAACCCTCAAAACCCATAAAAGCTCTAGGGGGAGGTAGGCAGTCCTTCCTGGTCCTGGACTGCTCGTCATGAAAGACCACAGGTCATCTGTCCTTCCCCAGCATCTTAGCATGTGGTTTCCATCATCAAGGCCGTCCATGGTCCAGGTCTATACTTGAGACCGCAAGCATAAAAAAAAAAAGAGGGAAAGAGGCCCTCCCAGTGGTATCTGTCCCCTCTGACCAGCCTCCTCAAAGTCCCACATACACTCTAGTCACATGTCATCAACCTGAACTTTGTCTGGTTACTCTTAGCTGCCAGAGAGGTTAAGAGCTTTAGTCTTTTCACTTGTTGAGTTGCTGCCCAAATTAAAACTGTTTTTAAGCAAAGTAAGAATGAAAATGTGGTAACAGTGCTTTTTCCTACACAGAACTCCAAGATGAAGAGGAGAGGGGGTTATCTCCACAGCCTCCCTTTCCATGGTGTTCACTCATTCACAGAAAAAACAAGAAGTCTCGGCTCTAAACCACAGTGTAGGTGGGACTGTGTTGGCTTTCATCTGCTTATTCCTTATAAGAAGATCTCAGAAAACCCTCTTCTGTTTCATAAATGGGGTGGGGAGAGGTGGGATTGTGAAGTCTTCTAGGCAAGCAACATGTTCCTAAAAAGCTGAGTCAAAATTATATCTTTATAAATCAAGGAATAGAATCTGTTGACCCCACCATGTTTGACCCTCATGGTGAATACTAGTAAAAATAATATGCACAAAATAAAACTAAAGAAGTAGTTAAAACTTCTTGTGGCAAAGTTTATCATGGACTAAAAATTAAAGGAAGAAAAAATATATTTGAAAAACATTTTGATATGCATAATTTTAATTATTACTAAAAATAATAATCCCTAAGGGCACCTGGATGGCTCAGTCAGTTAAGTGTCCAACTTTGGCTCAGTTGGACATCTCAGTGGTTCATGAGTTCGAGCCCTGCGTAGTGCTCTGTGCTGACAGTGTGGAACCTGGAGCCTGCTTTGGATTCGGTGTCTCCGTCTCTCTTTGCCCCTCTCCTGCTTGCGCTCTGTCTCTGTCTCTGTCTCAAAAATAAATAAACATTAAAAAATTTAAAAAAATAATAATCCCTAAAATGTACAATAGCAGAATCTATAGTCAGTTAATTATGATATGGACCCAAATCCAATTTACATAAAAAGTAATTGATCCTGACGTAAATAATTGCAATGAATTAATAATAAAAGTAGATAAGCTACAGTTGACTTTCTGTGCTATGTTTTTTCTCATATGTTATCTCATTTAAACTTTTTAATACTTAACAGACTTCATATTTTAGAGCAGTTTTATGTTTACAGAAAAACAGCAAGGAACACCAATTTCCCATAGATCCCATCTCCCCACCCCCACCCCCCCCACACACACATAGTTTACTCTGTTTTTAATATCCTGTAACAGTATGGTTCATTTGTTAAAATTTATGGACCAACTAAAGTTCATATTTACATTAGGTTTCACTCTTGGTGTTATACTGTTTATGAATTTTGACAGATACTTAGTGCCACATAACCACCATTATAATATCATGCAGAATAGTTGCGCAACCCTCAGATCCCATGTTCCACCCATTCTTTCCTCTCTTCCTCCCCCAATCACTGACAACTATTAATCTTTTTACCTTGTCTATAGTTTTGCCCTTTCCAGGATGTCAAATAGTTGGAGTCATACAGTATGTTAGCTTTGAGACTGGCTTCTTTCATTTAGCAATATGTATTTCAAGTTCCTCCATGTCTTTTTGTGGATGGATAGCTCATTTCTTTATACTGCTGAATAATACCCATCATCTGGATGTACCTCAGTGTGTTTATCCATTCACCTATTAAAGGACCTCTTGGGTGCTTCCAGCTTGGGGCTGTTTTCATAATTGCTGTTAAACATTTGTGTGCTGGTTTTTATATAGACCTGTTTCCAACACTTGTTGGGTAAACACCTAGGAGCATAATTACTGGATCATATGGTAGAACTATGTTTAGCTTTTTAAGAAACCGCCAAATTGTCTCCCAAAGTGTTTGTGCTAGTTTGCATTTCAACCAGGAACGTTGTTCAACACCATCGTCAATATTTGACATGATCAGGGCTTTTTTTTTTTATTTCATATTTATTTTTTGAGAGAGAGAGAGACAGATAGACAGACAGACAGACAGACAAAGCAGGAGCAGGGAAGGCGCAGAGAGAGAGAAAGAGAGACACAATCTGAAGGAGGCTCCAGACTCTGAGCTGTTAGCACAGAGCCCGATGCAGGTCTCATACCCATGAACCATGAGATCATGACATGAGCTGAAGTCAGACACCTAGCCAACTGAGCCACCCAGAAACCCCCAGGGCTTTTTTTTTTTTTTTTTTTTTTTTTTTTTTTTTTTTTTTGCACTTAGCCCTTCTAATAGGTGGTATCTCACTGTGGCTTTAATTTACAGTTCCCTAATGACGTGATATTGAACATCTTCTCATGTGTATTGCCATCTGCTTTTCTTCTTTGATGACATATCTGTTCAGATCTATTGCCCCTTTTTTCCTTGCCCATTTTAAAAATGGTTTGTTAGAGGTAGTTTTTTTCTGGAGCTAATGAGTTTGTTTTGTTTTTGAAATTTTGTTTGTTGAGATATTGTTGAGTGTTAGGATCTATTGTGTATTTTGGACTTGCTTATTTGCCATCTTTATATTTTCTTTGCTGAGGTGTCTGTTCAGATCTTTTGCCCATTTTTAAATTCAATAATTAGTTTTTACGTTTATTTATTTATTTTTGAGAGAGAGACAGCACAAGCAGAGAAGGGGCAGAGAGAGAGACACACCCACAGAATTCAAAGCAGGCTCCAGGCTCTGAGCTGTCAGCACAGGGCCTGACATGGGGCTCAAACTCACAAACTGTGAGATTGTGACCTGAGCTGAAGTTGAATGTTTAACCAACAGAGCCACCCAGGCATCCCTCAATAATTAATTTTTGTTTTCTTCTTGTTGAATTTGAAAAGTTCTTTGTGTGTTTTGGGTATTAGTCCTTTATCAGATAATGTGTTTTGCAAATATTTTCTCTCAGTCTGTGGCTTGCCTTTTCATTCTCTCAACAGTGTCTTTTGCAGAGTAGAAGCTTTTAATTTAAATGAAGTTCAGTTTGTCAATTTTTTCTTTCATGGATCAAGCCTTTGGTTTTTTATCTAAAAAGTTACTGGCAGGGGCACCTAGGTGGCTCAGTCAGTTACGTGTCTGACTCTGGAATTTCGGCTCAGGTCATGATCTTATAGTTTGTGGGATTGAGCCCCACATTGGATTCCACAATGAGCATGGAGCCTACTTAAGATTCTCTACCCCCCTCTCCCTGTCCCTCCCCAACCTACATGCATGTGTGCGAGTGTGCTCTTTCTCTCTCTCAGAAATAAATAAAACTTAAAAAAAATTAAAAGTTACTGATAAACTCAAGGTCACCTTGATTTTTTCCTGTGTTATCTTCTGGGAGTTTTATAGTTTTACATTCTGCATCACAACATTTTGAGAAAACTTTTGTGTAAGTTCTGTATCAAGGTTCATTTTTTATTATTTTAATGTTTAATTTTTTGAGAGACAGTAGAAGCAGGGGAGGTACAAAAAGAGAGGGAGACATAGAATCTGAAACAGGCTCCAGACTCTGAGCTGTCAGCACGGAGCTGTCAGCACAGAGAGGGGGTTGAGCCCACAAGCCGTGAGATCATGACCTGAGCCGAAGTTGGACACCCAACCAACTGAGCCAACCAGGTGCCCCCAAGATTCGTTTTTTTTTTTTTGCATGTGGATGTCCAGTTGTTTCAAAGCCTTTGGTTGAAAAGACTATTGTTTCTCCATTGAATTGCCTTTGATCCTTTATTAAAGACCAGTTGACTATATTTGTGTGGGTCTATTTCTGGGTTCTTTATTAGGTTCCATTGATCTATTTGTCTATTCTTTCATCCATATCACACTATCTCAATTATTATAGCTTTATTTATAGTAAATCTTGAAGTCTGGTATTACCAGTCCTCGAATTTTGCTCTACTCTCTCAATACTGTGTTAGCTGTGTGTGTGTGTTTTTTTAACCTTTCCATATAAACTGTGGAGTCAGTTTTTCCAGTGTTCATAAAATGACATGCTGAGATTTTGATTGGAATCATATTGTATCTCTAGATCATGTTGGGAAGAACTGACATCTTGACAATATTGGGTCTTCCTATCCATGAACCTAGAATACCTCTGCTTACTTAATGATTCTTTGGTTCTTTTCACCAGAGTTATAGTTTTCCTCATAAAGATCTTATGTATAACTGTTAGCACGGCACTACTTTGTTATAAACTAGTCATCAGGAAGATGCAAAATGTGGTTGTATTTATTCAGATAATCATCTAGATGGAAATGCAAATATTTAACATTCTTATTGAGAACCTCAGACCCTTAAGAATAAGTCCAAGGACATCAGTTTACACAACATTGGCCTAGATTCTATTTCACTTCTATCTTGTTAGCACCATAGTCCTAAACAGGTTGCTGGTGATGTTGTAAACATTGCACACAAGTTATAAAATCAGCTTTCTAGCAATAGGGTTTATGCAACATGTCATAACCTCCACCCACAAGTCTTGGAGTTTCGAATAAAGACCACTTGATCTTTCTAGACACATTACAAGATCAGGATTGAGACACGGAATCACCCAGAACAATGCTTTTTTCAACTTTAGCAGTTTAGGCTCCAAAACCCCTAAGGAAATATTCTGACCTGTTACTAATCCTGCTATTTAGAACATCTGGCCATTAACTGAGTTACAAGTACCTTCTAAATGGGCCTTGTTTATTTGCAAAGAAATACAACTAGAATTTAGAACTTTGTTCTCAAAGTGTCACTTTAAAGAAATTCAATTAATTAAAGCTTGCTAAAGAAAGGTAAGTGTGGCAATTGACCAAGAGAAGATTTTAAGAAGGTTGTGACAGCATTCTTCAAATAACAACTCCCTCTACAGGGAGGGTTCCATTCTTTCTCTTTAGCCAATAGGTAACACTAAAGTTCATGTGTAGACACTCTAGAGAGAGAGTTTTTAGATCAAAATGGCATTTTCACATTCATAGACACCTTCCCAATAAGGGCAGGGCTCATACACAAGGGGGGATCCCCACTGATACAGAGGTGGTCCATGCAGAGGAACGATATTTTGGAATAGTCTATAAGGGCTGTCTGTCCAGTTGACTGGTCTGTTGATGTCAGCAAGCATCTGTAGTAGAAGTATCAGGTCACACTCCTCTAGCCTGTTCTCTACCTTACCAGGATCCACCAGACTTGGAGGTAAACACAGTGCCTTCCCAGGAAAGAAAGGGTGTTGAGAAGAAAATCGGGAGAATTGACTGGAAACATTTGGAGATGTGAAAAGAAAAATTCCATGGATATAGAACAGCAAAGTAAAGATCAAGTCTCTTTCTGAACAATTGTCAGCTGATAAATTAGTACCTGGATTTGGTGCAAGCCATTTATTAACCTCTATTATGCAGGTCTATGGCTTGCCTTAGAGATTTTGATAAGGGGAGGAACTTATACTTCCTTATACTTTTTATGCATTTTCCTTTGCTTGCTTCATCAGTCTCTTATTTCATTCATCAGGTATGCATAGAGACAGCATGGCATTGTAGAAAGATGATGGACTTGAGCCCTTTCCTATTTATTCATCAATTGAATAAATATTTATTATAAGCCTATATGTGCCAGCACAAGAACACTATAGTGATCATGATATAGATATAGATATATAGATGATAATCAACTTGAAACCCATTTTTTTTTTTTTGAATATGTACTGTGCAAAGGAGAGAAACGCTGTGTTAATGCTCATAGACTATGTTGCTCTCAGGTTAAGAACCACTTATCTAGAGGAAATCTCCTCTGGTGGCTTACCGTGGCCAACACCTTGCTAGCTCCTTTCATAGGGAACAACTAGCCTCCAGGTGCTTTAATTTTCTTTCTTTTTTTTTTTTTTTTAACATTTATTTACTTTTGAGAGAAAGAGACAGAGGCATGAGCAGGGGAGGGGCAGAGAAAGGGAGACACAGAATCCGAAGCAGTGTCCAGACTCTGAGCTGTCAGCACAGAGCCCGACACTGAGCTTGAACTCACAGACATGAGATCATGACCTGAGGTGAAGTCAGATGCTTAACTTGACTGAGCCACCCAGGTACCGCTGGGTGCTGTAATTTTCTAATTGCAAATATAAAACACCCTGTTTGAAGGAAGTTGCTGCTGAGAGCAGGGGCTCCAGTTTTAAGTGGAAAAGACTAAGTGCTAGAGGATGAAGAGAGAATTGAAAAGAAGACTACTTCTTCTACTTCTGGGCTAAGTGAACTCCAGGAAGAACTCTCAAAATAGTAGTTTAATCTCCTTAGCTTATGAGTGCTAGGGAAAACCAGGTAGTTTGGGAGTGGGGTGATGCAGAATTCTAATAAAGATAAAAACATGCATTCGTCCCTAAGTTTGTTAGAGTAAAGAAAAATGTCTCATTCAGCTTCTCTTTGGCTAGGATTGGCTGTTGGGAGATTTCTAGAAGCAGCATTCAACCCTTATCTGACCCATCAACCTCTTTTTTTAAAAAGTTTATTTATTTGTTTTGAGAGCGACAAAGAGAGCCTAAATGGGGGAGGGGCAGACAGAGAGGGAGAGAGGGAGACCCCCAAGCAGACTCTGTGCTTTCAGTGAAGAGCTCAATGTGGGGCTCAAACTCCCAAAACAATGAGATCATGACCTGAGGCAAAATCAAGAGTTTGACGCTTAACTGACAGAGCCATCCAGGAGCCCTCTTTAATAATGAACATTTTGTAACCCCTTCCTTTACCCCCTGAAATGTAACCCCTTCCTTTACCCCCTGAAATGAAATTCACAGATAAAATAACCTGAAAAATGTGTCATATAGTAAAATTATAAAAAATTTGTGTTTATACATCAGAGCCTTTTCAGCTACATGAATGACTAGCAGGAGATTCACATGTTGGTTGGGACAAAGGGAACTTCTTGGACATGGGGGAGCTGTTCTGTGTGCAGCAGGACAATCGACCAGCCGAGCCCACTAAATCCCAGGGAATCCCAGGGTCCTATCGTTGTGAAAACCTAAATTAACCTCATGAATGTCCAAAGTGCCTTGTGGGGGGTTGGGGGGGGGGGGGGGAGGGGAGGCGGGGAGATGATGTTACTCTCATGGAGAACCACTGAAGAATGGGAATGGACCAAACAGCCCCTAGTGAAGGCTGTTTTGCTACTTACTGGGTTACCTTTTCCACTTAAAGGGAATCACAAAAGATCTTAATTTATTCAAGGTCAGACAACTAAGTGGCAATGACCCTCCCAGAGTACTACACTTTGAATCTGAACACAATTTTTTAAAAAAATTTTGTCATCTCTATTTTCCCAATATGGGGCTCAAACTCACAACCCTAAGATCAAAAGTCACATGCTCTAACAACTGTGCCGGTCAGGGGGCTCTGAACCCACATTTTTTTTGAATACTGTCTGCATCTTTGATTTCAGGGTCAGCTAAGCTATACTGAGCTGTATACTTTATGTGGTTCCTTCTCTTTGCCTCCTCCCTTCCTCACCCGCTAGCATCTACTGCAGTATAATTTTTGTACCGTTCTGTTTATGGACTATTACAGAATCAGTAATACTGTAGTCGCTTGCCTTGCCTAAAGTATTAGTTACCCTCACCTCCATGCCCTACCCCCCACATCTGGGTCCTTGACCTGCTGCCAACTCAATACCTGCATCCTGGGAGTCATCCTTCTCTCTGAGCCTTGGCCAAGGCTGAGCTGTGCAAATGATCTCCAGCTCCAAAGGGGCAGAGGCCATCTCTTAGCTAGCCAAGGCCCTCCTCTGTTAGTCCTATGACCTTGCTCTACACAATATGGCTTTAAGCTCTTGTTATCCCCTGTTTTCCAGTGTTCGGTGGCTGGGTGGCCTCTACAGCTTTAGGGATCAGTCCCTTCTGGGGATTAGCCCCTTTCAGCTGACTCACCTTGGAGGCCTTTGTGGGCAGATTAGGGAGTTTTGCTTGGTCAGCACATCCTGAGCTTTACCAGGGCCTGTATTTTATCAGGGCCCCAGCAATCTCTCCTTTCAGTGTTTTGTTTTGTTTGGTTTTGTTTCTCCTTACTCAGTTAAAACAAATGCAATTGTCTAGAAATTCCTCTGTGTTTATTGGTGAGGCAATAGCTGACCGGAGAGGGTATGATCAGATGTGAATGATTAACTAAAAGTAGATCTGTCCAAAGATTCCTTTCGTTATGAATCTATTTTTCCTGACCTTATATGAGCAGAAAGGTGAAGTGAGGCTGGGCTTAGTCCACATATATAACTTTGAACGTGCTGTTGTTTAGCTTCAAGAAGGACTTAAAATTATCATTGCTAAAATTATTTGCAATTAAATAACTCAGGAAAAAAGGTCAATACAATCTAACGCCTTTTGGAGTTGTTCACAAGGGAGATGAGACATCGAACCATCTCCTACATCCTCTCCTACTGTAAACATTTTTGAGAGACAAATAAGGTGCTCCAAAAGTTCAACTAAGGGGCAGTCACTTTCGGGAGGGGCTTCAAGGAAGATTTCCCAGGAAAGGAATTAAGGAAGATGGTGAATACGGCCACAACCAAGCCCCTGCAGCTCATTTGGTAGTATGCAACGAGATAGAAATGAGGGCTTTGGACTGGGTTTCCTCATTGGAGACAATCTGGAGAAGACGCAGACGAGTTCAGATGGGAAGTAAAATGGGGACAACTGGGGTGTCTAAAATTGCCGCTCCGAAGTTTGAAGGGTGGAAGAGCTGCCCATCACAGTGGAAACGTTAGAGAGACTCTGAGAGGGAGGGCTAGGAGTGTCTCTTCCTTAGACTGCATTGCAAACACCAGAAACCCCATCAGGTGAGATAAACACAAAGTGAGCTACAGGCACGTCCTTGGAATGTGGTTGCCGTCTCCCCTTCTTTCAAGTGGTGCTTGCTGGACTGAGACAAGGGAAGGAGGGAAGGACAGATATGCACTTCAACCAGTGGCTTTGGTCTTGTCTGCCTCCTACAGGTGTTTTGGTGTTTGTGTCCAATGTGGCTCTCTCCAAACATGTTAACAGGCTCTCCAGGTGTAGACAAAAATGCAAGAAGGGCTTTAGGTGGACATTTCACACTGGACATATTCCCACCTTTCCCAGCCCAGGATAAGGCAGCAACAAATCTGTCTTCCTCTCTTATGCCTGGGCCTTAATTGGCACTCCTTTTCCATGACAACCTCTCTCTCATGAAGTATTTGGATGGACACAGATTACTTGCAGGCTGTTGCCCACTGGCCAGCTGGTCTTGATCCCCCTTCTATCCATCTTGCCTATACCCAAAAGCCACCTGAGCAGATCACAACTGCTCAACAGCCCTAGGGGATGGGAAGTGTACCTGCCTCTCCTGAAAGAGAGACTCAGATGCTCCTGGACCCAACTCCTGTCATACAAAGATGAGAGGGCACTTGTGGGGATGAGCACTGGGTGTTATATGGAAACCAACTTGACAATAAGCTATTTGTAAAAAAATAATTTTAAAAAAAAGATGACCTTGGGCTTTTGCTGAGAGAGAATACCTTCCACGTCAGTCTTGTTCATTCTGAAAATTCTGTTCTTTGGCCTCAGGATATGCCCTCATCTGAGGAAGTTTTTTTGTTTTTGTTTTTGTTTTTTAATACTTTTATTTATTTCTAGAACAGAGAGAGAGAGAGACAGCGTGAGCAGGGGAGGGTCAGAGAGAGAGGGAGTCACAGACTGAAACAGGCTCCAGGCTCCGAGCTGGCAGTCAGCACAGAGCCCGACGCAGGGCTCGAACCCACGAACCGCGAGATCATGACCTAAGCGAAAGTCGGACGCTTAACCGACTAAGCCACCCAGGTGCCCCTGAGGAAGCTTTTAAGACAAGTTCCTAGTAGGACTTAAGGTGCCCCCAAAACCCTCTCTGAGATCATATGCCAAATTTTGTACCCATGCATTGTTCTCCCATATTCTGACCTCCTTCCTCCACAAAAGGCAATAACCAGTTTGTGTCATCTCTGATATTATCTCTGATTTCCCTGAAATCCAATTATATATCCAGGGCATGGGAGTTAATTCTTGAATTCCCTGGGTCTTTAGCCATTTCCAAAGAAAGTAAACAAACTTCCTAACCTGTCCTTGCTATGTCAGCTTTCCATGGACTTCTGAGAACCTCCTGGTATGTCTTAGCCAAAAATCTACTTGTAGAATGGCCGCTTTACCCAAGAACATATATGTAGGGCCAATGAACACATGGAAATATGCTCAATGTCATTAGTCACGGGGAAATGCAAGTTAAAAACCCTCAATGTGATATCTGTATACATCCACCAAAATGGCTAAACTTAAAATGACTGACATTTGCAAGGACTGGAGAAGATTTGGAGCAACTGGAACTCTCCTACATTGCTGGCAGGTGGGAAGAGGGGAGAAGAAAATGATGTGGCCACTTTAGAAAACAACTTGACAGTTTCTTAGAGTTAGTCATACACTTATTCTATAACCAGCCACTCCACTCCTAAGTCTTTATGCAAGAAAAATATTTACCACACAAAGACCTGCATGTGATTGTTTACAGCAGTTTTATTCACAATAGCCCCAAACTGGAAATAACACAAACATGTACCAAATGTGAATGAATAAATAAATTGTGACATATCCACACCTGTAATGGTATCTATTCTGCAATAAATGGAAACAGATTACCAACAGATGTGGCAATGTGGGTGACTCTCAGAAGCATTATGCTTACTGAAGGAAAGCAGTCACAAAAGACTCCATACTGCATGATTCCATTTATATGACATTCTAGAGAAGGCAAAGCTCTAGTAACAGAAATCAGATCAATACCTGCCAGGGTCTGACAGTAGGGGGAAGAAATGAACTTTAAAGAGGCATAGGGGAAATTTCTGAAATGATGAACTTGTTCTAGATTTTGGTTGTGGTGTGGACACACGAATGAATTCATTTGTCAAAATTCACCAAATCGTACATTTAAAATATGTATTATTATTATATGTAAACAATTCATGAAAAATCTGATTTAAAAATTTGTTTTAATGTTTATTTATTTTCAAGAGAGAGGGAGAGACAAAGTATGAATGGGAGAAGGGCAGAGAGAGAAGGAGACACAGAATCTGAAGCAGGCTCCAGGCTCTGAGCTGTCAGCACAGAGCCTGACGTGGGGCTCGAACTCGTGAATCGTGAGATCATGACCTGGGCTGAAGTCGAATGCTTAACTGACTGAGCCACCCAGGCACCCCCAAAAGTCTGATTTTTAAAAAAACTAGCTGCAGAGTATCATTTGTCTTTATATACAGGGCAGTCCAAACATAGAATCCCTTTGAAAGGACAAAGAATCTCAGACATGAGGTCAATGTACATTGCATTTACGATTTACTTTGTATATTGGACTCTGGAGTTTTTCCTAATTTCCTACTCCGCTGGCACTCTTTCCATTGGGAGCTGCTTTTTACATCTTTCCTATCATAAATGTGGAGTCAGAGGATGTCATGAGCACTGCAGAGTCCAAACTGGGTCTGGCTATATTTTAGGTCTATTAAACCCACTGCAGTGTTTGGAGCAGATTGCAAGGAAGAGAGATCCTAAATAGACTGAAATACAGTAGCAGGGACGAAGAGAAGTGCCAGGGAGAGACATTTGTGCAGATTTAGTTAGGGACTAGATGTGGGAGTATAAAAGAGAACAGCATTCAAAGGAGATTTTAAAGAGTTCCCCACTGCCTTTGGGGAAAAGCCCTAACTTCTGTGCATGGGCTATCAGGTCTTCTGTGATCTACTTCCAGTCAACCTTTTCATTGCTTGCTATCTCTTTTCACTGAATCAAAAGACCCTCAAGCGGTGCCTGGCTGGCTCAGTTGGTAGAGCCCATGACTTCTGATCTCAGGGTCCTAAGTTTGAGCCCCACATCAGTTATGTTTATTATATATATGTATATATATATACACATATATATATAATTTTTATATATATGTTTATTATATATATGTATATATATATATACACATATATATATAATTTTTTAAAAAATCTCCTCGAGCATAGGCTTGTGCCTTAACAGAGTAGGCATTCCATGAAAGTGTGTTATGTAACAGCAGGTGTTCAATACGTACTAGTTGATTGTCCATCCAACTACCAATGGGCATTTGTGTTGTTTCTCTTTTTGGCTATTTTAAACAAGGCTTCTATGAATATTCTTGTTCAGGTCTCTCATTTCTTTTGGGTAAACCTTGGGTAAATGGAATTGCTGGGTCATCATATGGTAGGTTTAGTACCTCCATACAATGGGATACTACTCAGCAATAAAATGTATGAACTATTGGTACACAAAACAACATGGATGAATCTCAACATATTTACATTAGGTGAAAAAAGCTGGACATCCCCGTCTACCCCTGCCAAGAAAGCACATACTATATGGCTCCATTTATATAAAACTCCAGAAAAACCAAACTAATCCATAGTGGCAGAGAGCAGATCAGCAGTTGAAGGGGCACAAGAGATGAGGATTATAAAAGTGACCCAGAGGGGCACCTAGGTGGCTCAGTCAGTTAAGCCTCAGACTTCAGCTCAGGTCATGGTCTCACAGTTTGTGAGTTCGAGCCCCACATCAGGCTCTCTGCTACCAGCAGGGAACCTGCTTTGGATCCTTTGTCCCCCCTCCTCTCTCTGCACCTCCCCAACTTGTGCTCTCTCTCTCTCTCTCAAAAATGAAATAAAAAAAAAAAAGTGACCCAGAGGAAACTTTGGGGCTGATAATGTGTTTGTTATTTTTATGGCAGTGATGATTTCACAGCTGTATACATATGTGAAAACATCAAGTTGTACATTCTAAATGTGCAGCTTACAGTATGCCAAGTATACCTCAATAAAGCTGTAAAAAATACTACTTGAAAAAACAGCAGACCTCAGTAAATGCTTATAGTACAAGTGCAGAGAGGTGTTCTGTGTTGGTTTAAGGACTCCAAACCAACACGCTCAGTGTATGCTGGGAGAATTAATGTGCATAAGAAATAAGTGAATGAATATTAGATGTTCAAGAATTTTACAATCATTGAAGGAATGAATTCCAAAAATATTTATTTAACTTTTATGTGTCAAGCACAATCCTAGGCCCTGGGAATAGGTTAAGGAGCATTACAAAGATCCCTGTGCTCACAGAGCTTTAATTCAAGGACATGAAAAGATAAGTAAAACAGTGAGCTCAAGAGAGAGAAAGCTGAGAAGAGAGAAAATATCGGGGAGGAGATTGACATTTTTGAAAATAGCACCTTCCTTGAAAAGGTGACCCTAGGGGAAGAAACCTTAAGGAAATGAACGGACCAGGTGGATGTCCAGAAGTGTTAAAAGTAACTGTCCCACTGTTAACCAAAAGAATGAGCAAGAGTTGACTGAAATGTCTGACGAGGGTGTGAAGGCAGCAGGCAGCAAGAGCGTGTGAGTGCTGGTGAGGTCCTGCTAGGTGTTAAGTGCTGGGTCCCGGGCCGTCCCAGCCCGCGGGTACTCGCGTTGTCCACGAGGAGGCGCGCCTGAGCCCGCCCCGCAGTCGTCTTCCGCCGTCGGCTCGTGCGTGGGCACGCGCAGAAACCGCTAGGCGGCGTCGGTTTCCTTTCCCACGCGCGGACGCCGGCGTGGGCCGACGCGGCCGGAGAGCCCGCGCGTGCGCAGAGCCGAGGCCCGGCTGCCCTCGGGGCGGGGCGGAGCGGGGCGGGGCAGAGCGGGGCGGGGCGGGGCGGGGGCTTGAGGTGATTCCCGAGCCGCGGCAGCGGCTCCGGCCGTGCGGGGAAACCGAAAGTGGGCGGCGGCCGCGGCTGTGGTCCTGGCGGAGACGGCGGTGGGAGCTGGGCCCAGAGACGCGGGGACGGGCCGTGGGCCCCCGGGACGAGGTGAGCGCAGGGCTTGCCGCTGCGGGCGCGACAGGTGCCGGGCGACGTCGGACGAGATTTCGGGAGGGCGCGGCGCACCTGGGTCACTGGAGGGACAGTGGCCCAGGCGGGACTCGAACGGGCCCGGGGCCTCTTCCCTGCAGCGGCAGGGGATGCCCCGCGGGAGGGGGAGGGGGGAAGTTGGAGTTCCAGAGCGTTGTGTTTTAAATCTCTGATGGGACCCCTTCCCCGGCCGCTTGGTGACGGGCTGGGCGTCAGCCCGGGAGTCCGACAGACCCTCCTGCCGCCCGGCAACGCAGTGCAGCGGGGGAAATGCAGCAGTAGGGGTGTGGACGAGGGGCGGGAGACGGTGACCAGGAAGTGGTTCCCCAGCCGCCCGTCCGGAACAGGGCATATCAGAGCCGCCGGCTGTTTGAGCTCCGTATTTTACACCGTGAGCTTTAAGCCCCTCAAAGGCTCGGCCTCTCTCTACGGACCAGCCCCTGCAGGCCGCTCAGGTAATGCAGAATACACGTACTATACATTACTCTCAGATCGGGAGCCCCGGGCCGGTACACAGCTCCAAGCTGAAAGGAAACATTAATCCTGCAGAGTCAGGTGCTCAGCTTCAAGTTGATGGGAGGGCGATTGGGACCCGCACAACTTTTCTGCTCCGTTCCGCTTGCGGGGTGTAATACATTTCTAGTTACAACTAAAGGGTACCGGTCCCAAATAGTTTCAAAGAGCAAGAAAAGGAAATGCCTGCATTAGAAAAAGTCCTGGCCCCAATGGATTCTGATGACCGTCCTACAGAACAAAACAAACTACTGATCTGGGTCACCGCCTGCCACCCGCACCCCCCACCCCCCATCCCATCGTGCATGTGGGAAAATTGCAGTAAAGTGTTCTGTCTAGTGATATGCAACAACTTAATGACAGAAGTGAAACTCAGACCCAAATTTCTAACTCATCCTGGGCTGCCTTGATGTGTAGGCATTGCATACTGCAAGCAGGGTGAGCTTTGCAGACCTGGGGTGGAAATCCCGGCTTCTCCTCTTACTAATTGTGGATCATGAATAAACTTCTTTGTTTGAGCCTGGTTTTCTGTATTATCAAATGGAAATGTTTAGCTTACTCCACAAAGCTTTTGTGAGGTAGCTACTGTAAATCCTTTGATTTATTATAATGGTCAAGAAACGTTCTTTTCCTTCCACTCAACTTCCCATATTTTACCTAACTGGATTTCAGTTTCTTGGAGGCATCTTTAAGCTCTCTGTTTAATATTCATTGGCACTTGGTGGGGATTTTTGCATTTCCACTTCATTGACATTTCAGAGCATCAGTTACGTGCAAAGCACTGTGCTCCGTGCAGGGAATTGCTCCTGGGACCAGCTGGGTTAGAATCCACATCTCCTGTGCCTCAGTCGAGGGCCCTTTGGTGGCACACAGATTTCCTCTTTGCTGGTTAAGCACACTAAGATGGTGAGGCAGCAGTTGGCAGTGCCTTCAGATTTCAGTCCCTGTAGGTTGGAGACAGAACATAATCCCTGCTAATGCTCTTTTAAGTGTATTGGTTGAACGTGGCTGAATGAACTACTGTGTTTCATACCAAGACATTTAAACTCCTTGAAGGACTTCTCTTTAGATTCTCTGTTCAATATAATCTAGTTGGAGACTTAGTATGAATGTAAAGGAAAATACTTTCTAATCCAACTCTCAAGTGCCTATTCTGTGTTTGATCAAGTGCTCATTTCAAGAACTGAGATTTGACAGAGTGCTTTGCATCTGGGCATTTTCAGGATCGGCAGATGAATGCAGGAAGGACAGAAATTCCTTGGTACTTGAGCGAAATCTAATTTCATATTTATGTGAATCGGTGTTTCTTTCTGTATGCAAAATTTATTTTCTCTGCCCTCTACTCCCATCTTTGTGCTTTTGAAAGCTTCATTCTTTTTATTATGTCTTCAGTGGGCCAAATGTGTGTGTGTGTGTGTGTTAATTTTTTCTTCAAACTAAAAGTAATGGATTTTGTCCTTTTTAGCTGAGATGTGTATACATGCCAATTAGAGCTTCTGGTCAGCACGAGATACCTAATGGCTCCCAAGCATACTCAGTATTTAAGCTGTGCAGCTCTGTCAGGAGGAAGCACAGCTGTGATTTCCTGTAGATCTTTGGATCTCTTCTCAGAACTTGAAGGACTTCAGGGAAAGTTGAGAATCACAGATCTCGTCCATCTTTCTTATCATCCACCCATATGAAAAAAAGAGACCTGAAGTGACTCACTCAGAGGATCATAGCTAATTAGTAGCAGAACTGGGCTTAAGATTCCAAATCCTAACTAAGCCACTTTATTATCTCAAGAGTTTTTTCCACGAATACGTAGATTTATGGAAAGCCCTTATTATTCATAATATGTAGTTACTAATGTATGTACACTTTAGAGCTTGGAATTATGATGATGATGATAATAATAATAAACCTTGTTCCCTAAATATACCCTGTGGAGGTATATTGCCACCTGAGGGCATTAATTACTATCTTTCCTTTCAAAAAGAGTTGGTAAAGGAGTAAGTAATTCAGGTGGTGACAAGTAGACTATATTGTAATTGGAAAGAAAAGAGAACATGTTAAACTGTTGCAAGATGAGAAGTCATCCTGGAAGAGTCTTAAACCAAAACCTTCCCTCGCTTAGGCTCAATTTATTGTAAGATGAGGGGTTTGGGATAAACTAGATGATGTCTAAAAATTTTTTAGCATGGGAATTCTGAACTTTTTGGCCCTGGCTTGTTAAAATAGCATCTTCAGGGGCACCTGGGTCGCTCAGTCGGTTGAGCATCTGACTCTTGATTTTGGCTCATGTCATGTTCTCACAGTTCGTGACATTGAGCCCTGCGTTGGACTCTGCACTGACAGCATGGAGCCTGCTTGGGATTCTTGCTCTCTCTCAAAACAAAACAAACAAACAAACAAACAAACACACCAAACATACAAACAAATAAACCTAAATGTAAAAAGTAATGTCTTCAAGTAAAAGGGCAGGCAGTTACCAGAAGTATATGCCCTCAGGAGGTACTAAAAATTGAGTAGCTACCTAAGAAGGTAAAAGAGATTACTTGGTGATTTCAGTCTACCCTAATAATTCTTCAGATATGTTTTGGGATTTAGTACCACTCTGCAACTCAAATTTATGACATGAAAAATGCATTGAGGAAGATGAGTCAAACCGTATAGTTGGAAATAGTTAAGAAAAGAGAATCGTAAGAATGAGAAAGCACAGGTGAGAGCCAGAGCAGCTGGGCTAAAGGTCTTTGGGCACAGGGAGTGAGGAAAGTCAGGCGATGGGAAAGAGATAACATGCAAATGACTGAGTCACAGAGGGTCAGTGGTAACGTCTGTATCAAGAGGACACTGAAACCACATTCTTCTGAATAAGACTTTCTCAGGATGATTAGCAGGTATATTAAAGAGAAAAGCTGTGAGTTTCCAAAATACAGTTTAGAGTGTGAGAATTATTTTAGGCTATTTAAATTACTTAAATATCTCTTTCTTTTAAAAGGAAGATGATTTTTTAAAGGTGTTTATTTATTTATTTTGAGAGAGAGTGACAGCGAGAGAGACTAGGGGAGGGGCAGAGAGAGAGAGAGAGATAGAGAATCCCTGGCTCCACGCTATCACCACAGAGCCCTGTGTGGGGCTCAATCCCATAACCTGTGAGATCACGACCAGGCACTCTTACATGTCTCTTTCTTAAAGTTGGTCATTACTTTCCCCTTTTCCTTGCCCCACTTCTTGTACATTGTTAGCACTTTGGATTATTATGATTTATTGTGTCATGAAAAGAAAAAGGACAGAATGAAATTATAAAATGAATATTTGCAACAGAGAGTCTTTTGGATTTCTGTGCACACCCTTAAATCAGAACAGGGCAGATACCTGTTTCATGCCAAATGATCAGTTAAGGGCCGATCGTGAAGTCAGTACTCCGGAAATCCAGTCTACTTGCAGAAGCCAACTCTACATTTGGAGTAGCCATGTAAAAGGAAGCCCTTCATGTGGGAACCAGAAGGCCTGGGTGTTTGTGGTTCTGGCCATAAAGATATATGAGACCTGGAATAATCGCCCTGGGCCTCAGTTTCCTCATCATTAAACTGAAGGGTTTAGAAGAGATGGTGTGCAGGTGCTCACCAGCATTCCATGCTTCCCTCAGCTCCTCACCCTGAAGTCGGGCCCACCTTGCTATGCTGCCTCCCTAGGCCAGGCCAGGTGTGGGGACCTTGTGGGAAGGTCTAGCAGGGAATCTCTGCTCTGTGAGCCTTTGCCAAAGCAGTAACTCTTTGCCTGCTAGTGAAGTGAGAAAGCTTGGAGGAAACCCAGTGGCTTTCTTTCCAAGCTTTTCATTTCATAAGTATGTTAACAAGACAGATAAGAAAATCTCCGGAAAATTCCAATATTTCAAATGTGGTACTAAAAATTTCTCCAGTATGCAACACAAATGAATTTTTGGCCATTTAATGCATATATTCATAGGTAGTCTCCCATTCATACCATGCTCCCAGGAAATGCAGGTAACTGTTGAATGCCAAGTACCATGGTAAGCACAGGTAACCACTTTGGATGCTTGTCATTCGGAAGAGAAGCAAAGAAAGGAAGAGGAAAAAGAGGAGAGGAAGGAAGTGAAAGTCAAGTGCACTTTGTTGTGATACATTGTGGCCATTTTCTTCCCCCTGAGGTCTTTGCTAGCTGATTTTGGTCAGTTTTTGAAATTAAAAGTACTCTGATTAAATAATTCCCCAGACATAACTCCACTTTATTCTGGTATTTATGACTCTTATTCAGTTCAAGCAGACCCTATATTGTCTAAGGAAACCCTTAAGAATTTTAACCTGAGAAGCTGTGGTCTAAAACAGAGATAACCAACCTTATTTCTCCCATCCTAGCCTAACTTAGTCACCAGGGCTTGCATAACATTCTCAAAATAAAAGTAATTTGAGTTTCCCTCAACTTGAAATTATATTTCTCACAACACTTTCATAGAGTAGAAAATAAAATGGAAAAGAGTTGAAAGATCGAAATGGCAGCTTTAAAAATGTAGGGAGCCACTTTAGGAAACTTTCAAAGTTAATTTTTCTGGGGGAAGGATGCCTGGAGGTTTGCCATTGAGACACAGTTGAAATTTCTATAAACTTCCTTTTGTGCTTCTAATGGATAACATCCAAGCTAATAAGCTTAATTTTTATAGAGGAAAGTATTTTTGTGTACTTTTTACAAAAAGATTTTGAGTGTAATTGCCATCTTCAGAAAATCTTGAAAATTCCATGATAATTATGCAATTAAATGTTAGAGCATTTTAGAGGTGCCCAGGTGGCTCAGTGGGTTAAGCATCCAACTCTTGCTTTCGGCTCAGGTCATGATCTCACGGTTTTGTGAGTTTGAGGCTCACATTGGGCTCTTTGCTGGCAGCATGGAGCCTGCTTGGGATCCTCTGTCTCCCTTTCTCTCTGCCTTTCCCCCTCTCACGCTGTCTTGCTCTCTCTCAAAAATAAATACATAAAAAAAAATCAGAGCATTGTAAAGCAATACAGATTAGAAAATAATGATTTCTTTTAAGTTTTTTTTTAGAGAGAGAGCAAGAGCACACGGGAGCAGGGGAGAGGAGCAGAGGGAGAGACAAAGAATCTCTAGACAAAGAATCTCTATGCTGAGTGTGGAGCTGGACAGGGGGCTTATCCCAGGGCTCCATCTCATGACCCTGGGATCATGACCGGAGCTGAAATCAAGGGTCAGAAGCTAAATAGACTGAGCCACCCAGGCTCCCATTTAAAACTTTAGTTGTAACTTCCTTTTTGCTCATTGTCTAAAGTAGTATTGCTAACATAGGAGTTGCAGATCCAACTGGAAGAAATTGACAAGCATGAGAATACGACCTACATCTGAACAAGGCGGGCAGTCACACTTTTCCTCCCAGGCTTTGCTGCCTCTCACCAGCTTTGAGATGTTCGGTCTCATTGTCCAAGGGACTACCTTTCCCTCCAAAAAGTTGTTTGCAAATAGAGAATCATAGTGTTCCATGAAAATAGCATATGTAAAGAAAAAAACAGGTGAGGTAGAAGGTGGGAAGTGGAAGGGAAGGATAAAGGATAAAGGATAAAGGATAAAGGATACTTAATTTGGACTGCAGCCATGTGATCAAGCCTTGCTTCCCAGTCCTCCCAAGTATAAGGTCTTTTTTTTCTTTAATGTGTTAAGAAACTTCATGAAACTTTGCATACCAGTAGTTATGCTGATAAAGCGTGTAACTACCAAATGCTGCTGTGAATTCAGTATTGATTTGTGTTTGTGAATCCCAACAGTATATGCACACTGTTTGGGAAACAGGAATACACGTAAGTGTGAGACACTTACCAGTATTCAAGCGGGGCTTCCTGCTCATCAGGATGTGTGGACTTCTTACCGTAACACTGTGTCCCTGACCTCGACTTGCTCATTGAGAACACTGGCTCAGAGTGGAACGGCCCCAAAGTCATCTGCCTGATGGTTCTCAACCACACCTTGGTGATGCAATTGGCTGTCTCAGCCAGTTAATAACAATCATTAAAATTTGCAAGTCACTTTTTAATAAAGTAAATTAAAGATGAGTCCTTTAATAGCCTCACATGCATTATGCTATATTTTAGTAAGTAGGAGAGAAAAGGAGCATTAGGTGGATGGAGCATGTCGCATTCATTTGCTCAGCATTTCTTGAGTTCTTGTGGGGTAGGCACTAGGGATTCAGTAGTGAAGAAAACCTTACACATCCTGGCTTTCATGGAGTTTGTATTCACCCTGGGGAAGGTTGGGTGGTGATAAGTGCTAAGGAATGAAATAAGGTAGGGGAGGGGTGTAGGGAATATTGAGCAGCCAGCATAACAGTTCAGACCTGCAATAGGGTGTCCAGGGAAGGTGGATCTTCCTTGGTGAGAAGGTGACCCCCTTGCTGAGAAGGTGACCTTTGAGCACATACCTGAAGGAACTGAGGCAGTGAGCTGTGTGGCCCCCTGGGCCAGGACTTCTCAGAGGGAATGGCAAGTGCCAAAGCCCTGATGTGAGGCTGTCCCAGGCATGTTTGAGGAAGAGCAAGGAGGACAGGCTGGGTGGAGTGGAGTGAGTGAAACACAAGGAAGGAGGAATTGAGATCAGAGAAGTGAGGTGAGTGCAGATTGTGTAGGCCCCTTGTGGCCCCTATGTGGAGAATAGATTCTAGGAGGTTAAGTGGAAGCAGAGACCAGCTAGGAAGCAATGGCCCCAATCCAGACAAGAGGTGTTGTTGGCATGGACTGGGGGGGGGGCTGTCACCATGGAGTTGGTGAGGAGTGGGCAGTTATGGATGTCAGCCTGTCTGACGTCATGTGGTGGTAACGTCATGTGGTGGTGGTGGTAACTGTTGAGAACCACTAATACTGAACTCCTTCATTTTACAGATAAGGAGATCGGGGCCTGGGTGAAAGGATTTGTCCCAGGAAAATAAATGCTCCCTGTGCAGTGATATTGAACTTGGAGACACCAGCAAAAGGAGGCATGGGCACAGCCTTCCACAATCCCGTGCCTCTCCCCACAAATCAAATCAAAATTAATATATCAATTACTAGTTATCAGCGCCCCCAAATTGTTAATGTCTGGGAGATCCTTGCAGGCAGCTTTTTCAGAGTAGAACTTAGGAAGGTAGAGGGAACATCTGAGAGAAAGTAGTCTGAAGTGGTTCTCCCAGGGGTGCAAAGAGTAGAAGACTATCATGGAGGGCAGCCTGTAGAACCAGTCTCGGATTAGCTTCTAAGAATGGATTAGACTTGTCCTTTCAAACCCGCATACTAGTCATAGGGTGTCCATTAGTGAGTAGAATGTCTTTGTCGGAAAATTTTTTACCCCCATAAATTAGTGTGATTTCTGCCCACCCCCTTAATGTAGCTGGGGAAAAGTAGACCACAGTCGGGAGGTAGTAATGGAACAGAGGCTCCTTCCAGAAAGAAGGGAAAGGAGAAGGCAGTAGAAAGTCCTTCTCAAGGCAAAGTGCAAGTCCTTCCTACTGCAACCCTGGGCAGAAGAATTTATAGTGGTTCTGACTGGGGAGGAGCCAGTGTACTAAACAGTCTAGTCTAAGCAGATCCAGGTGTGTTCCTACTTGTGTGCTGACCACCTGGCATTATATATGCACATTATATGTGTATAATTCATGGTCAAGGCTTACCTGGAAATGCTGGTATACGTAGATGCAAAGTCCAGCTTTACTCCGAAGAGCTATAAATGAAGAGGTGGGAGGGACAGAGTTTTGAGGGAAAGAAGGTGGAAAAGGCGGAGGTAAAAAAGTTGGGGAGGCTTAGCTCTGGGAGGTTAGGAGGTGATCCTTCAGGTTTTCCTCTCGCAAATGAAAACTTGGCCAGCCTCCATTATGTTTTTTCCAACATGAGGAAATAACTGTGTAGTTAAAGGTCAGTGATCTTTGTTGAGTCAGAAACTATTACAAATCAAAGTATTTCTCTTGTAATCAGGAGTTTACTATTTAAGAGCCCGAATTCATACTTTAGATTTCACTTGCGACAACCTACAGATATAGGTCCCAAAACCATCCTCTCCTCCCTGCCCCCCAGCATACTCAAAGTGTGGTTGGACATCAGGGGAAATGGAGGTGCTCAGACTCTATAGCTGTCATATTTTGCTGCTTACTTTTTAGAGTGCTTGTCTGTCCCACTGACTTGGAATCTGTAGCATCCCTGTGTGTGGCTTCCATATATGTTATGGTATTTTGGTTATTTAACTCCCCCGAGCTTTGGTTTTCTGATCTATAGAATGAGATTATTCTCTTCCCAGAGTTAATGTGTATATTGAATTTTTAGAAAATCCAAATCTCAGAATTTATACAAGAGAAAAGAAATACATGTCTACCCAAAGACTTCTACTGTTCAAAGCAGCCTTATTTATATCCCAAATTGGAAGCAACCCACATGTCTACCAACATTTGAATGGATAAATGAATGGTGACACATCCACACAGTGAAATAGTACTCATCATAGTATAAGTAGTATTTGCTGAGAAACGGGGTAACGTGGATGAAACCCAGGAACAGGAGGCATAAGTGATGTATAGTGACAGAAGGCGGATCAGTGGTTGCCATGAGACAAGACAGTGTGTATGAGACGGTGAGAGTTGACTGCAAAATGGCATAACTTGAAAGAGCTTTTTTCCTAGAATCTCTGAGATATACTTTACATATAGTAAAAGTCACCCTTTTTTGTTTACAGTACTCTAAATTTTGACAAACTAATATAGTTTGTCAATCAAGATATAGAATATTTCCATCACCCCCAAAATTGCCTTGTGCAATTTTGACTCTTCGTTGTCAACCTCCTTCCCATACTCCCAGCCCTTGGCAACCACTGATCTAATTTCTATGCCTACAGTTTTGCCTTTTCCAGAATGTTACATAAACAGAATCATACAGTATATAGCCTTTTGTGTCTGGCTTCTTCCACTTGGCATGATGTAAAAAGTCATCCATATAGTTTTAGGTATCAATAGTTTGTTCCTTTTTATTGCTGAGCAGTACTTAACTGCATGGATGTGCCACATTGTTTATGCTTTCACCTGTTGATAGACTTTTGGATTGTTTTCAGTTTGGAAGTAATTATGAATAAAGCTACCATGAACATTTAAATACAGGTTTTTGTGTGGCCATAGTCATGATTGCTCTTGGGTAATTACCTATGTGTAAGTTTTTTGGGTTGTATATTAAGTATTTGCTTTTGACCTCATAAGAAACTGCCAACATGTTTTTCAGAGTACTGTTTTGCAAGCCCACCAGGCACATATAAAAATTCTCATTGCTCTACATTCTCATCAGCTCTTCATATTAATGTTTTTTTAAATTTAAGCTTTTCTTATAGATGTGTCATGATGCCTTATCATGGATTTAATTTTGCATTTCCCTAGTGAATAATGCCTTTGAACATCTTGTGTTTTTTGGCCATCTATATCTGTACTTTAGTATCTGTTCAAATCTTTTGCACATTTTTAATTGGGCTCTTTGTTTTCTTTTTTTTAAATTTATTTTTGAGAGAGAGGGAGAGAGCACCTACATGTGCATGAGTGGTGGAGGGGCAGAGAGAGAACCCCCAACAGGCCCCGTGCTCAGCCCAGAGCCCAGTGCGGAGCTTGATCCCGTGGCTGGGAGATCACAACATGAGCTGATATTAAGAGTCAGATGTTTAACTGACTAAGCCACCCAGGCACCCCTCTTTGTTTTCTTACTGAATTTTGAGTGTTGTTTATATATACTGGTTACCAGTCCTTTACCAGGTGTGTTATGAAAATATATTCTTTCAGTCTGTGGCTTTTCATTTTCTCAACAGCCTTTAAAAGAGAAGAAATTCAAAATTTGATCCAATCTGTCAATTTTTTTTTCTATGGTTTTAAAAAAATCTTTGCCTAACTCAAGATCACAAAGATTTACTCATTTGTCTTTTTCTAGACATTTTACAGAATTAGCTTTTTCAAACAGCTTTTTCTAAATGATCTGTTTGAGTTAATTTTTGAATATGGTATGAGGTTCATGTTTTGCATATGGATGGGTAGTGTTCCAACACTGTTAAACTTTGTTCATTGAATTCTTTTGTTAACTTTGTCGAAAATCAGTTGTCTATAGATGTGGATGTTTTTTTGGATTATGTATTCTGTTGCATTAATGTGACTGTTTTTTTGACAATACCCACATTACTTTGTTTAGTATACCTTTATGTAAATCTTGAAATCAGACTTTTTGCATTGGCTATGATCTCCAGTGTGATAATGAATAGGAATGAAGAGAGTGAACATTCTTGCCCTGTTCCCAATCTTAGGGAGAAAGCATTCGTTCTTTCCATGTTACATATGATGTTAGCTTTGGGTTTTGCGCAGTTATTCTTTTTAAAATTTAATTTATTTTTTAAAATTTACTTCCAAATTAGTTAGCATATAGTGCAGCAATGATTTCAGGAGTAGATTCCTTAATGCGCCTTACCCATTTAGCCAATACCCCCTCCCACAACCCCTCCAGTAACCCTCTGTTTGTTCTCTATATTTAAGAGTCTCTTATGTTTTTGTCCCCCTCCCTGTTTTTATATTATTTTTGCTTCCTTTCCCTTATGTTCATCTGCTTTGTATCTTAAAGTCCTCATATGAGTGAATTCATATGATATTTGTCTTTCCCTGATTAATTTTGCTTAGCATAATACCTTCTAGTTCCATCCACATAGTTGCAAATGGCAAGATTTCATTCTTTTTGAATGCCAAGTATTACTCCAGTGTATATATATACCACTTCTTTTTTTTTTTTTTTGAGTTTTTTTTTTTTTTTTTTACAAATAGTTTGTCAAGTTGGTTTCCATATAACACCCAGTGCTCTGCTAGGAATTTACCCAAGGGATACAGAAATGCTGAGGCATAGGAGCACATGTACCCCAATGTTCATAGCAGCACTCTCCACAATAGCTAAAACATGGAAGGAGCCTAAGTGTCCATCAACAGATGAATGGATCAAGAAGATGTGGTTTATCTATACCATGGAATACTACATGGCAATGAGAAACAATGAAATCTGGCCATGTGTAGCAACATGGATGGACCTTGAGGGGGTTATGCTGAGCGAAATAAGTCAGGCAGAGAAGGACAAATATCATATGTTTGCACGTATAGGAGGATTAGG